>NC_059374.1:27617094-28217094 GCF_019703515.2 Myxocyprinus asiaticus | reverse complement strand
GGAGAGGGGTCAACAAGTATTGTGCTCCTTGAAACAACCACACCATCTTTTACCAGAGCAGCCTGTATTTCTCCTAAGGTTACCTGTGGGTTTTTCTTTGTATCCCGAATAATTCTTCTGGCAGTTGTGGCTGAAATCTTTCTTGGTCTACCTGACCTTGGCTTGGTATCAAGAGACCCCCGAATTTTCCACTTCTTAATAAGTGATTGAACAGTACTGACAGGCATTTTCAAGGCTTTGGATATCTTTTTATATCCTTTTTCATCTTTATAAAGTTCCATTACCTTGTTACGCAGGTCTTTTGATATTTCTTTTCTGCTCCCCATGGCTCAGTATCTAGCCTGCTCAGTGCATCCACATGAGAGCTAACAAACTCATTGACTATTTATACACAGACACTAATTGCAATTTAAAAAGCCACAGGTGTGGGAAATTAACCTTTAATTGCCATTTAAACTTGTGTGTGTCACCTTATGTGTCTGTAACAAGGCCAAACATTCAAGGGTATGTAAACTTTTGATCAGGACCATTTGGGTGATTTCTGTTATCATTATGATTTAAAAAGGAGCCAAACAACTATGTGATGATAAATGGCTTCATATGCTCACTATCTTTAAACAAAATACAGTTTTTTTTGCATGATCAGTCATATTTTCAAAATCAATGCCAAAATTTCACAATTTCTGCCAGGGTATGCAAACTTTTGAGCACAACTGTATATGTAAGAGATTAGTCTTTCAGTAGCAAATAAACAGTTTATGCATTCACAAATTAGCAGGTTAGGTCATGAAAGACTTTGCAATTTCTATTAAGAAATTGCCTGGGATTATTGAGGCCCCCAGAGTTTGTGTATTCCCACATTGTACCCTCTTAAGTGTGAGAGGATTGTATGTTTTGAGAATGGCTGAATAGTTAAGTCTCAGACCCTCTGTCCTGACGCTTCATCCATCATGATCAACTGTAAATCTTTAGTAATCACCTGTGTTCATCTCTGTGGCAGGACCAGAGCTGGCGAGAAGACTTGAGTTTGTGCAACTGATTTAGCCGCGGCCAGACATGGTAATCCAGTTTGTGTTGTGATTCTGGAGACGCCTGTTGCCGGAGTTCTGGTGGCTTAGAGGTGATATTTATTCATCTCTTTCTGTTGTGTGGAACAGCAGAATTATTTAACAGTGCTGAAGTGTGCTTTGGTAGTGTTTGTTGTTTTTAGAGCCTTATTAAATAAGCTACAGTATCAGTAGATTTAATTTGTGCTTCTGCTTTGTTTAGACCTAAATTTGTAAACTTGTCAAATTTAGTATAATACAATACCCATGACTAGAACTTTCTTCTTTCTTTCTTTCTTAGCTAATGATCAAAAGTTTCAAACCCAGTCTGTATAGCATCTCTTGTCCTATTTCTGTTTTTTTATTATTATTATTTATTTATTTATTTATTTTTGTGGAGAGTTAAAAGTATAAATTCAACTAGGTAGCTAATTTCAGCTGCATTGCTTCAAAATCTCAATTTTACGTTTTACTACCTCTCAGCTGGGGCTTGCTATTGTGCATCCTTTCTTCTTTTAAGCAACAATGAAATTAAATGTTGTATGCCATCATAGATATGACTTTTGATTCTGCAAATCCTTTAAGGTCCATTAAGACATTGTTAAATCAAAATGATTCTGTCTACACAAATATGAAGAAAAATGTTAGTGGGTTATTATGACACCTAGTGGTTATTTTATGTGCTGCAGAAATACAACTTGCTGATTTTTTTACATGGTGACTGTCCACTTGATACAAGAGTAGGAGGCATCTGGTTTGTGTTTGTTTTATAATATATTAACTTTAGATTGATAAATGCATCAAGGAAAACAAACAAAACCCATTGAAAGTTAAATTCATATTAGTGTTATTAATATTAATATGACAATTGAGTGTTGTTTTGTAATGTTTACAATGTTTCTTTTCACAAGCACAATAATTGAACCTTGTGTAGCTTCCTTAACTGTAAGTATTTATTTTCTGTCTTTCCACCGGGATACATAACATGTATGTCTTTATGAATTTTTTTTTTTTTTTTTTTTTTTTTTTTTGCTGTTGAGTACATGGACCTTTTAGATACAAGAAAGTTATTTTTATTTTTTATTTTTTTGTGTGTAATGTTTTCATGAAGTGAGTGTATTTCATGTATTCTCAGCTACCCATACTGGTAATTGCCATTAATGTTATCATGATTTGTAGACTTTTATATATATATCTTTATCAACTAATATATATATATTAGTTGATTTGAAAAAGTCAGCATGTGCCATAAATATTAATATATTATACTAGTTCTTTTTTATTTATATTAACGTGTCCAGGAGGTGGCGATGGATCACTGGTACTGGTATTTATACTTATTCTGATTGATAAACAGAATGATTTTGGGGGGTTAACAGAAGCCATAACTGCTCTTTTGACATAACTCCTGAAAGAATATACATGAACCTTTCTATCAAATTGTACAACCTGTTTGAGAATGAGGCTCCTCCTCTGGATCTTCATAGTCTCTGACAGCTTAACTAAAGAGATGCACTCTGGGAAGCTTGAAACATAGAGGTGTGATGATACACATGTGTCTTGTGCACTGTATTATTTGTATTATCTGTCTTCGTCGTCACCTTGTTTTACCCTGAGGCTTTATGAAAACAACTTTAATGGTTATATTAGCCATGAACCCAATTATTCCTCACTACCTTTGTTTAGAAAGGAAGAAAAAAACTTTAGCAGCTTTCATTTTTTATATTATGTATATACTCATTAACAACATAACGCCTGTCATGGTTTAGTTATAAACCTTGACAGGCAGACAAATGTGTTTATGTAGGTTATGCAGATAACATACAAGACCTTGGAAAAGCCTTTTTATGAATTATTATTATTTGTTTTTATATATATAATTATTATATTTATTTTATTCTCTAAATCACAATGTTTGCTGAGAGGAGAGGACTGTGTGTGAGAGAGTAAAACACTTTAAGCCTCTCTATACTCTCTATATACTGATTCTATATATAAATGATACACACTATTTTCATTCTTGTGTCTACGGTCACTTTAGGTGTAAACAAAAGGTTTAAAGTGTATAACTTTTTTATCCTTATGACAAGTATTATTAGCTACCTTTCAACAACCTATATTAGTATATAAGTTAGTATATTACAGTACTAATTTTTTTACTAACTAAAATTATGAATTAACCAACATTAAAAGTGGAAATATGTTACAGAGTGAATGTTTGTTTTTTTGTTTTGTTTTTTTAATAGATTAATGGAGATCCATCAAGTGCATGTAAGCTAATTTTGACAGCAGCCCTATTAAAAGACAATTAACAAATAACAAAATGGCTGAAGAGTCTCTCTTTTCTTTGCAAAGTATTTCTGGGTTTCAGAGAATTGAATGATATCAGCAACAAGTTATCTCAACACTTCAGTGCCTTCATAGATTTTCAAGCTTCTCAGTGTTCAATTTCAGCTTCTGCAGATAAACACTCACCAAGAGGACTGTGAGAAACCACACGTTATAAATGGTCCTTTTGTCTATTTTTTTTTTTTTTTTTTGTATTAGTAGTAATATTAAAAAACGATTGGTAATTGGCTTCTAAATGTCACTTTCGGCCTGTTTGCTTCAGATTTAGTCCTCCTCGCTTTCCGATTTGGGTGACTTAAAGCTAAATATGTAAACACTTCGCTGTTTTTGTCGTAAGCCAGCACTATAATTACTTGTCATGGCAGTCCATTGATTGGTCGTTGACTGATTAGTTTGGACAAAGAGTTAGGACGCGTTGTTCGGTCTGTTAATTGAATATAACAGCGTTTAACAATGGCCCCATAATGAAAACGAGGGCTTGTGGTTATTGCCCGAGAAAGAAAGGAACAGAAACAAGGGGGATTTCTAATTAGGAGCTGTAACTCTCGGGATCTGCCCCTTTGTACGCGGGTGTGGGGAAGCTGCAAGGCCGGCAGGCAGGCGACAGGCGCCGGTTGCTGGACAAAGGGCTGTCTGCTGCCAAACTGGCTGGACGTCCAAACTCTCATCCTCCGTAACCTCGTAGGCGCAGCACTTAACCCTTACACTATAACATGAGACAAGTTTTCCCCAATATTATTTCTCTGCTGTGCAGTTTATCAACTCATTACGGCTAGGAGCCTAAACTACGATTCTGGTTGCACTCAAATGGTTAATGGTCAATGGTGCCAAAAAGCGCACAACATATTTAGACCATTGGATGAAAACGAAGGAAAGGAGGTGGGGAGGGTCGAGGGTTGTAGACTACTTCTTCCGTCAAGCCTTGTCTATAAATACTCGTACATTACAGCTCTATGACTATAAATAGGCGGAAAAAAAAAAGTACAATATGCCATTATACTCCACAGGAAACTCTGGAAACGATAACAGATTAAAATTGTTCTCTGTCTTTGGATCCTGATTTATGTTTTTTTTTTTTTTTTTTTTTTTTTTTTTCCGCTGGTTGACCAAAAAAGGTTATAATAATAATAATAACAATAATTATTATTATTAATAATAATAATAATAATAACACAATAATAAATATTATTTTATTAATATTACTATTTTAGTTATTAGTATTTTACTGAATATAATGTATGTTGTTTTATTTACATTATATTCAATAAAATAATAATAACTATTATCATAAGAACATAATAATAACATAATAAATGTTCAGTATAACAGAGTAGTAGACTATTGTAAAACAACAACAACAACTGCAATATTTTCTGTTTTGTCAATAGTTTACTAGACTAGGCTACTCTTTGAAGGAAAATGGCACATTAAAAATAAATTTAAAAAAAACAACGGCAACCAAAATTGTTTTCAAATGCAACGTTGATCTACTTATTTGATAAATAAGATACGACTACTGTTGTAGCGGTCAGTGTTTTAAAATCATGTTGATGAGGAGTAAATAATCCGGAACATGAGCGAGTGAACAGCACTAAATTCACGGCAGAGGGCGCAGTAGCTTTTGCCTTGGCTGGGCTACCATGCAAAGTTTTGGTAAACCCTTAAAAAATGGATGAATATGTAAATATCTCTACTTATAACCCCTTTCTTTTTTTTCTTCTTTTTGCATAAAAGGTTTATGTTGCGTTACAACTGAGAAAGTAGGCCTACCCCACATTCATATTTATATTATTGCTTTTACAGATTTCATGATGCTTTTTTAAATTAATGTTGTTTTTATTTATTTTAACACTTATTTCTGACTTTTATTTCCCATATTGCAGGCCCAATAATTTAATTCTTCAATCGGGTCAGTTTATCGTGAATAGAATGTAGTGCCATAAATGTAACATATTTAAACACATTGATTTTTTTTTTTTTTTATTGAAAGTGTGAAAGAATCCTACAACATCAACAACAACAGAAAAAATCCGGACAGCCAGCAAAACGGGACACGTTCATATATTTCTTTATATAAACTCAGCTCAAGAAGAGGAATGTCAGTCTCTTCTCTGTTGGAGTATACATTAACCTGAGGCTTCCCAAACCTTGTGAGTCCCGCAGATATGTTTCTCCGGCGTGATGTGTTTTTTTATTTTATTTTTTTTTTGTTTGTTTTTTTTTTTTTTTTTTTTATTTTACAGCGACTGTTACAAGTCAATGATGGCACACGCTTTCATTACGTGTCACAGGCAGATTAAACAGCAACGCATCACAGATAGGTACATCTTCTGTATCCAAACAACAAACGCTATGCCTTACATTTACAATTGTGAAAAATGGAGAGAAAAAAAAAATGCAATGAGTTAAACTCTAAATATTATGTACACGCAAATGTACAGCTTTGAATAAATTAATACCAATTTGCATATTCTTAGGTCCTTGTAGCTTATTTACAGAATTAGGATTCTTTTATTAATAATTACATTAAATAGTTCAGGTAGGCTATAACTGTCTGTCGGATTTAACTAACGGTCCAACTGTCATTTCAATCCCTTTTGACGTATCCTTTTTTAATTTCATTATCTTCTTGTTGTTTCTTCTTTTTTGTCTTTTTCCTTTTTGGATGTAGCTTTGATGTTTTCAATCTTAATTGAATCACCATTTAGATATTGTGACCAGTAGTGATCCTACTGACGTTACACACACACACACACACACACACACACACACAAAAATAAAAAATAAAAAATAAAAATAAAAAGGATTTTATTTGTAAATTCCTCTCTTCACTAGATTGGCGTGGTCTTTGCAACACGTTCTACGAAGAGTCAATTAGGCCACCGTAGATTGTCTTCGCAGCACTTCCGCAGCAGATCTCCGCTACAAGTGCAACAAGTCCAATTTATGCAACATTTTTTTTATTATTATTATTAATATTTTTGCTTGTTGACTGCTGTTTGTTTTTTTCCACTCCAGTCATCCATGCAAAAAAAAAAAAAAAAAAAAAAAAAAAAAAAAACAGTACATTGTGAAATCTCTCACAGAGAACCACTTAATAAAATCCTCTGGCAATTCAAGTCATTCCCTGGATAGGTTTGGGGACGCTTGATCACTTGGGGGAATCCCGAGGCGAGGAAGTCTCCCGACGACTCTCTAGGCCGCTCACTAGTCTCTGAATATTCTGAAGTTCATTGATGGATTCCTTCATTGTTGTTTTAGGAGAGCCGTTCCTCTGACTAGCCCCAGATTTATGATTATGCTGCTCAGGCACTGGACTCGCCTCCCTGCTACCACATTTAGAGGATTCAGATGAGGGGTTCAGGCCGCTTGGCAATCCGGTGGTGAGTAGGTTTGTGCTTTGAGGGATAGACACGGGGAGCTGGTACGGGTTGAATCGCAGTCGAGGGCGAGTGGAGCTGCTCAAGAACGGGTTTCTGGAGAGTGAGGAGGCCGTGCTGCTGCTCGCGGGGAGGGCGGAGGCCGCTGCAGCTGCCGCAGCCATGTAGGTGTACGGATATGGGAAAAGTCCACCAAAGGTTGGCATCGGAATGCCCTGTAATAAGACACATTTGTTAACGACTTTTAGCCCACCAAACGTGGCGAAATTTTCAGAGAGTCTTTATATGCACAAAATGACTATAGGCTATTCTCAACCCATCTGATTTTAATGCAAGACGAATTTATTGACTAGAGCAAAGGACTCATAGAGTTAAAGGCATCATGACATTCTCACTTTGTGACATTATAGGCAAATGAAAATCAATAAATAATTGTTCAAGAAATATTTTTAAGAAATAGCCTAAAACAGATTTGCAAATCATTTTGGATTTTCTTTTGCACGTTTTAATCGGTAGCCACATTCTGAATTCAATTTTAAACACTTTATAATAACCGCGGAGCACTACGAAAAAAATTTTCTCAATGTAAAGCTAAATATTTGTCATATAGGCCTACTGATAATGCTCTGCCAACAGTGTGTAATCTATCAAATCAAAAGGCCATCTCACCAATAAGCACTGTCGCAAGATGTAACCCCTTTTTTATTTATGGATTTCATAACCAGACATGGCAATGGCCTATCATGACAACGATTTAAATTGTAATATAGAGGGTTTCCTTACCTGAGAGGCAAGCATGTGTTGAGACAGATGAAATGGAAAAGGATTTGGGGTGCCTCCAGTACCCTGGGCCGACAGACTCCCATTCTCCAGGCCACCCGCTCCTGATACTGAAGCCAATAGATGTCCCATCCCCATGGCTGAAAACGCTCCAGGTGCCATGGCAAACTGTCCAGGGTGGAATAATAGAGGCTGCCCGGTGTTTAGTGGGTTAAAGAACTGTTGACTGTGTAGGCCGGAGAGCGCCAAACTCTGAAGATGTCCTGCACTAAAATGTGAAGGACTTTCTGTCTGTACCATCAGAGGAGAGAAGCTCTCTTTACTGCCGCTAAGACCTCCGTTTTCCGTGTCCTTCTTTGACAGGTCCGTGTCTTTCCTTTGCCTGCTCTCTAGTTTGTCTTTCTCCAAGTTTTTTATGCTAAAAGTGGAATTACTATACTTTCGGGACTCCGGATAATCCTCTTTTTTCTCCAGAACAGGCCTCTCCCGCCCCCGGTCCTCACATCTCGACCTGAATGGAGATGGAGGCTCAGGTCCAGGACTGCTGGAGCCTCCACATCGCTCATCTTGGGGATCCATTTCGTGCTCACTGTCACTGCATGTTTTCTCATCTGTAAAACAAAACACAACAAAAAACATTGTCATAAATTACTCATTTATCCACATATAAGGATGACAAAGGTAAATGGTAACTAAACAGTCATAGAGAAGACAGATAATTTTTGTAACTACAGTCGCCTAACTCCAGGTCCAGACGTAGTTTTAATGCATACGATCTGAACTCAATAACTGAAGGCTGCCAGCAATATTTTACTGTCACATTTTCTCTACAATTACAACTTTTTACATTTATCGCTAATTAAATAGCCTATGCTACCATATTTTGCTATGGAACAGGCGAGAGCGCCTTCATGATTTGTCAATAGGAGACCAACTGCAAACAAATAAAAAAATTGGGAAATGCGATTAAATGATTAACCATTAATCACAAACAAATGGATTACATTTAAATGTTCAATTTAGTCTGTTTTCACCATCCATACGTATGACTATAATAAGGTAGGCAACAAAGAAGGCCTATAACCTTTTCTATGTTTTGGTCCAGACTGATTCATCTCCTAACTTGATGCGAAAATTACGCTGGACTTTTCATCATCGTTGTTCATAATAATGCTTTGTGAAAATTGCATTGTTAATTATTGAAATAGTCTTGAAACGCTGAAGGCATAAGACAGCGTCTTGTATGCTGCTTAGGCCTGTTTCCTCTCAGTGATCATGAAACATACCAATATAATTTAATCATAGTTTTAGACCAACCTCTGCTGCTTCTGTTAAATCGAAGTGGGCTGGAAACCGGTCCAGGTGAATGACTAGCATCTCTACCGGTTGCAGGTTCGCTTGAGGAAGCATCAGAGTCTCCGCCATCACGGTCCACTTTGCATTGATCCTCATACATGCGTAATGTTGGAAGGGTCAGCTGTTTTCTGTAACAAACAAAACACAGACACCAATAAAGTCACACATCCATAAAATATGACATAAAGTTGACCGGCTCATAGACTCTGGACAGATGAAAAAGTTGAGCGTTGAATTAGAAACATTTTACTATAGACTCCGAGTCTGTTTTAGTTCCTCGGCCATTTTACATTGCGTAATAATGCATGTAGGGTGAGGGTTCAGACTTACCTTTTCTCCCTCCTTCCATTCCCTGTGTCTCTGAAGCCTTTGGCAAAGGGGTTATTATCAATCTTCAATTGTGTTATCTGGATACAAAGAAAAAGTATTCATGTAAATATCATTGTTAATAATTATCATTATTAGTAACAAACATTTGCAGCAGTTGTATTAGAAATATACTAGTGCTAAGGGCAGTGTCATTAGTAGTAGGTTACTTTTGTCGTCAACGGTATGGTACAGTCATTTATACGAATTTATAATCTACAAGCAAACAGCTCAATCATACCAGATTTAAATGCATAAACAAAAACATTATTTATATTATCCCAACACCGTTAAACACAGACTACTTCCGAGTGATAATTTAATAATTAAAATTTTAAATGAAAGAGATATTTAATCAGGACCCCCCCCTGAGAATATTCCACGAGTAAACATTTTTCCATTTGTCAAATTGTTATTCTCTACAGCACAACAGAGAGAACAATAGTGGCCAACTAGATGAGTGACGCCGACCTGCTATCAATAATTAATAGTGTGGTTTGAATCATTGCCAGTTTTGACAAGTTCCATGAAAATACAGAGCGATGTAACAGAACGATTTTCGTTTTGCCCAAGTGATTTGGACGCTGTAGGCTACAAGTTCACAAGAACCCAGGACCTTAAATGCATAGATTGCTCAGTTAGATTGCCGCTGCTTTTACGTTTAGAAACTGACACGCTTTGATTGCTGTGCCTCAAGTGTGTAGCTCCTGGGCGGACAAACCGGCGAGTTTAGTGCCTGCTAATCGATTGTGACTCTATGTCATAAACTTTACGATACCGACCTGCTCACCAGGCTCCTCGGACACAGACGACAATTAACATCAACAGTAGCTGGAAGTAGCTATCACTAGATATTCAAGGAATTTGAAATGCTTTAAAACTATAATTCTGCATCATCTTATTCAAAATAAACCCCTCCTCTTGATAAGGATAACGTAAAGTGGAAACAATCAATCCGATCAAACTTTGTAAAACGCCCAAAAATTGCATTAAAAATATTAATATGTCATAACACAAACTAGTTGTAGCCGATAACACATATAATACACATCTAAGGTTCACGGCAGGGTTTCTGTAATCCTGAAAATATGGGTACATACCTTGTCGTTTTGATAAGCTGTGACAGCAATAAAGTCGGTCTCAGGAAAAACATATGTCCTAAAAGTGCTGTACGGAAGCTTTAGAATATCATTGGCTCTCACAATATGGAACCTGGGCTGGTATTTATGCATTGAATTCAGAATTGTCTAAGAAGAAGGGGAGAAAGAGGAATGGAAGGAATTAGTGCTTGTCACAATAATTATCCATTTCAAGTCACCAGTCTTAAAAATCATTTTAAACAATAAATACCGCATAGGCTACTAGTTGAAGCAATGGTGGAAATATTGGTCTTAAAATACAATGCAGCTTGGGGTAGACAGAAACCAACATGAATGCAATGTTGGCGCCATCATTATCACAAAAAAATCACTAAATATTTGAAATAAATTATTAAACCGGCAATTCTGTAAATTGATCATTTAAAGAAACAACTCAACAACAGCACACGTGCGATGAACAAATAAAATATATACTTTATTCGATTTGACTGTACAAATATCAAATGGTTGTGCCATGCATGTAAACGCTGTTTCCAGTCGATTTGTTTGCAAGTCGGGGTTAGGAAGCAGGGCTCACACTGTATTTGACTGCATGCTCACGTATAGAGTATTGGTCAGCTTCGTTGCATCCGCCTCAACTTTTTCATTGAACCCAACCAACACATCAGAGACTGGACAGGTCGCTCAGCCTATCAGTTTGTTGCTGTGCTCACTCCTACGCAGTGAGACACAGCAAGAAAAGCCCAAATTACACTTTCGAGGTTATTTGTAAACTCATTTACTGTAGGGTGATTCAAGGTCCGTCCCGTTTCTTTGACCTCATATTTGTCATTTTCACCCTCTCATAAAAGTTATAGCCCTGTGCGCTTCTACCATAAACATTTATATCATAAAGAAAAGTCCAAGAAAAACTCAAAATGAAGTATTTTCATTATATAACTGAACTGACAATGTCATCATTATATATAATGAACACATTTATTATTTAAACACTCATATCTAGTTTGTAAGCGTGCCGAAACAAAGGAAGAAATTTAATTTAGCGGCGTCAAAATAAAAAAAGACAAAAAATAAATGTAGGCTATATGTAGGCCGCAGAAATGGTTAAGTACCCAAGCTAAACGGTGTATTTCTTAATTATTCACACTTCTCAGCACACAGAAAAAAGAAAAGAAAAAAAGATATATATATATATATATTTCAAGCAATATATAATCATCATTACGAGCGTGAAGCTTGGCAATACATTTAGGCTATATCAATAGATTACACAGCAATATACAAATCGAAACAATGCCAAAACAGATTACTTACAAATCCATGTTTGTCCGAAATGTTGTTCGTTAACTTCAGTTTATGAAAAGCAACAGGCTTAGCCATCCATTGTTCACCAGTAGCTGGGCTATCCGGATGTATATACATTCGCTTTGGCATCTCCGGGTCGGCCTTCCCCGCTACCATCCAGCGAGAGTTGTGAAACTTGTAGCGGCAGTCGTCGGCAGCCACAATATCCATTAATAGAATATACTTGGCTTTTTTATCGAGTCCATTAATGCGGACTTTAAAAGGTGGAAACATTCTCCTGTAGAAAAAGATATTACAAATGTGAACTGATGTCCATAAATCAAAATCTTCACAGAAAAGATTTTTTGTTGTTGTTGCTTTTGCATACAACCAAACGCAAGCAAATTCAAGCTTAACGTTTTAACAACCCAACCAAATTATCCAAGGGAGCAAATAATAATTAAACGTTTTCAGTGCTATGTTGTACCCTGACTAGGTTTCGTGCATGAAACAACCGCATTACAGAAAAAAATATGTTCCAGTGATGTTCACATTTCACCTTGGCTGCAGATAAATTAGCTAGCCGCAAGACTTAAATCTTCCATGAAAGTGCCAGCTTATTTACATAAAGTAGTTTGCTGTCACCCCAGAACCAAGAAAGACCTTTCCCATCACGAGCTGAATTAAAGCTCAGTTTTAACGGTGCCACACCATGCCTTGAGAAAGTCAATATTTGATATGAGCAACAAAATCTCTCCTTAAAGTCTCTGCTATTTTCTATTTGCTTCTCAACAGAATACGCAACGCTGGTGCTTTACCCATTTCGAAAGTCAACTGAGCATATTAATCATTCAGATACATATGCTCTGACAGTTAGACATTCACTTTTGTAGTCTCCTTGACATAATAATTAGGTCATCCGATTCAGGGCACAAGTTATTAATAGGAAAATAAAGGAGAAATGACTTATGAGAAAGATATGCACAAGACACGGATTTAGTGCAGAATTGACTGTGCCTGCTGAGCTACACAACCATCAATCGAACAGTTATCATAAAGTATTTTTTTATGCTTTTAATCCATGCATTTGATGCC
The DNA here is from genome assembly GCF_019703515.2 of Myxocyprinus asiaticus. Classification (NCBI taxonomy): domain Eukaryota; kingdom Metazoa; phylum Chordata; class Actinopteri; order Cypriniformes; family Catostomidae; genus Myxocyprinus; species Myxocyprinus asiaticus. The sequence continues at coordinate 28,204,338 of NC_059374.1, read as the reverse complement.
TAGGCCTATTTATTTTAGAATATATGTGATTTACTATAAATAATACCGAAACAAAAGACTAAAAATAGAGCAACTGTGATCTCACCTGCCAGATTTCGTAATAACCATTTCTGTTCCTATTTTATGGAACTGGTCCCATAGATCCTTCGCTTCCAGTGTGACTTTTGGATCATCTTCCACTTCTTCCTCAGGCTCTAGGCTCTTGAGACTGCGAAGATGAGCTGCCTGATGATGGTGACTCAGAGCCGGATGGAGCCCAGCCTCCACGGCTCCAGCCAGGGTATGGTCCGGGATCGGCTTTGTGAGAGCCCCGGGAGGCAAAGTCAGTGCCGGGAAGAAGGAGGGTTGCGCGGCCGCGAGAAAAGCTGACATTGGAAAGTCGGTCGGCCGGTGAGCGTGGAAAGGGTGGTAAGCCATGGCAGTCCCTGTAAAAACTGGATCTCTCATCGGTGCATTCAAAAATCGTAGTGAAAAATATATTTAGTGGTTTACTCTGGCCCCAAAAAAAAAAAAAAAAAAAAAAAAAAAAAAAAAAAAATCGCGTATCCAAAAGATTATATTGTCACACTGAGACGAGGAACACAAGGCAATTTTGAATCACTGTGCTAAATATGGATCTGGAAAGACGGAAGATGAAATAGACGTTTAAAGCGAGCAAAGGCAAGAGTGGTACGAATCTTCCACTTTAACTCCCGTAGCTGCTGGTTTCCACGAAGTCCCCGTAATAATATCAAAGTGAGCGCAACGACGCTTTGAAGGCAGATTTGGGGATTCCTTTTCTCCAACAGTTGCTCTCATAAAAATAAGATTACTCTTTCGATGCGGATGTCCATGCAAGCGCCTTCATTCTACACAGACGCGGAGATAAAATGGTTTGATCTTGCCCTGTCTACTGTACAACTGTAACTATCTCACATGTCCTTCCTGCTCTGATCCCAGCACTAATGAACCAAGCCCCCTTGATTGCTGATTTTACGCTTTCTGGACCAATTGTGGGCCTCTATAGGCGTGGTTTTGACAGCTCTGACCAGGCTCGAGGAGAGGGGGGTGGACAAGAAGGCGTCGGAAGCATTAGCAGTAAGAAAACATGTCAACAGAATAAAATATTAACCAATGAAAGAAAAGATCGGGAAATCCCACCCCCGTCTCCAAGCCAAACACCGGGTCAGCCCTCAGTGCTTAGCCGGTGGAGACTGCACCTCGGTCGGCTTGCGCTTTATAATTACGATGAAACGACGCCTCCTTGTTTGAGGAACCAAACAGACTTTCAGATACATTGAAAACTTAGAATTAAGATTATTGACGTATAAATGACTGCGCTTGTACTCATGCAAAAGTTTAAATTATATATATATATATATATATACTATATGATTAATCAGCGCAAAAATATTATGGTGGCACATTTGAACATATTAACTATATGAAGATAATTATTCGCAATAGTAAATATAAATGTATATCACAAACACGGGATAGCTTTTAGGCTACCTATTCGCTGTACAAAAACGACCGCGTCGTGTAAGAGTATTTTGGTGATAATAACAGCACTGTGCACTCACAAGCCAAGGGACATTGTCGTGCGTATGAATTGCATTCAACGTTTCACTGTGTGAATAGCTATTTCTGTACTTCGTGAGTCTGTCGCGAATGACTTCATGCGAGGAACAGCAGCCAATAACCGGACATTGGCACTTTAAATTCTGCCCCGGGTCATTCAAAGCGCACAGCCACGTGCTATACTGAAGAAAGAGGAAGAGACTTGATGGAATCTAAAAACCAATGTAAAGCTCATTCTGGTGAGTGCTCCTTTAGCCTACTCTTAACTATTACAACTCTTATGGAGAAGCACGTGGGGTAACGACCATCAAATGCGGTTTTATCTTTTCATGTAAATCCAGAATCTACTTTATAATTGATGCATATATGTGGTTCAGGCAAACTGTATGTTTAGGGGATATAAATGCAGTATATGCAACGAGCAAGGAATCCACAGAAATGACCGTGTGTTTTATTTCACTGTGCTCAGAGAGGCTACCTTTGAATACAATGTTTTATCTGATGTGCAACATTTGACTTTTAGGTGAGTGGATAAAAAGGATATACTTTTCTGTATTCTCGAGAGATAAACACCTCTACATCTTTGCGCCTTTAGGTTTAAAACAGACTTACTGCCAGCATGTGTCAGACCATTATAGCCTTAATGTTCACCTTCTACTTTCGACCTGTAGTTTCAGGAGTGGGTCGAGCGACGAGTGTAGTCTGGTGTCGTCTATGCCTTTAAGAAATCCACTCGTAGACTCTAGATTTACTTGGATTGGGTTTGTTAGATAGCCGCTTGGCGCCAGTCGGCTGACGTACCACAGTAAGAACCGTCTCTTGTCAGTTCATATTTACTCCAAAATCATCTAACTGTGCACTCCAACCCCCCTTACCATTCACGCCAAAGTTTTGACATGTTCTTGCCTTCTTTGTCTGAAAATGACTTGTGATCTTTATAAGTTGGCATGCAAAAGTATGCTACTTTTTGACCAGATGTCAGATTGAATATCCAGGAATAGGTATTTCCAAAATGCACCAGTGTCCAATCTCCGTGTTTGTCCGGACGGATTCAACCGGTTGCGGAATGTTGTCACTTTTACACTTCGATACAAATGTTTAACCCTTCCTGCGCCAGAGAAGACCTAAAAGACGCACTGACTGATGCAGTAGGAATGCTTATATTAAAAGCCATGCTGTTACGTTCAAATATAACGCATAATGCGCAGCTGGCTAGAAATATATATGTTTAACTTCTATTTAAAACGTTGAAGATAACGTTTAATATCTATGTTTTTTGTTTTAGTTTCGTGATTTAGACATAAATCGTTATGACTCCAGACCATTATGGATAGCTGACTGATCTTAAACATGTCATTACAAATACCCAATAGACCTTCGTAAAATGTTTAGGCTATATTAGATTTTTTTTTTTTTTCGAACACGTTGAATATGAATCTTGTTTAGCCTAAAGTATAAAGAAGAACATTTATTTAATTAAGAATAGGCCTATCTATTAAAAATATCTATTAAGAAAACTCAATTACATTTCCACACCAATGCATTGCATAATAATCGCGAAATCTGCACCGTAAAAAAAAAAAGAAACAGAGAGACAAATAGTGGTAGACACTTGTTGCTCAAGTCATGAGTGAAAGACCAAAAAGAAAAAAGAAAAAGGAGCTCGGATTTATTAATAACCCGACAGTACAATATGGGCTATGCACGCTTTTACAAAACAGGTGTGATAATTATGTAGGCGAAATTGAATTCTGTTGCCATGGCTTGCTTTAAAAAAAAAAAAAAAAAAAAAAAAAAAAAAAAAGAATCATAATTTCACTAAATAAACATTTCTGCTTATTATATTACAGCACAAGGTATATAGCTGCAATACAAATGGAATAATTTCAGTTTGTTTGCTTTTATGAAATGAAATGACAGAATTAAATGTTTAGCCAAATTGCAAACGAAATGGTAAAAAAAAAAGAAAAGTAGTAACAGTAGTTAAATGCAATATGCTTTATTGTGAAGCGAAAATGAAGTGAATGAAATTAAATGTCTGATTAAAGTAAAATAAACCCACATTTTCATTATGCCATTTGGCTCTATAAGGTGTAAACTACATATTTTGATAAAATGCATTGCTCAAATTAATTATACGAACGACCACGCCAATTTGACAAAAGTTTGTAATATATTTTAGAGTAAATCACATTTTAAGAGAAGAAACATCTGGAAATATTTGCTCATTATACTTTGTATTCTTTGTTCTTTTATCTTTGTAACCTGGCACTGAAATGACCCTTTCTACTAATATTCAGCAGCTAAGCTTACCTGGTAAATATGAAATATAATTTATTAGGATTTTACAGATGATTTGTATGTAGTAACTTGTTGAAATGTAGCTAATCAATAGTAACTATTTGTTTGATTTGTGGACTTAAACTTCGACAAAGACTGATTTGGATTGGAAAGAGATTAACCACACATGAGAAGAATGGTAATGGTTTTCTATGTATATACTAAAGGAAGTAATCACATCAACAATGTCTCTGCAATTACGCCAGATTTATTTTTCCTGCCGTACACATCTAAACCGACAAGAATGTAGTCATGCTGAGCTCTTATCACACACGTCTTAAAAACCGTTCATGCTGGAAAACTTCTCACTGCACTGCCACTGTACTGCCAAAACAACGGGACATCGAAAAACCGATGACCACTTTTATTCTGCATGATATAATCGCTGATAAAGCTGATCAAAAAGTTTACTGATGCTTTATAGGAAGATATAGAGAGGTGTCTGTGTGGACATTTTCATTAGTTAAAAATAGCCTAGTGTCAAACTTTTATGCATGATCTGCTTCTGTTAGCTTTTGTGTCCTTGAGACGGTGTCCGCTGAAAGACAACGTGTCTAATTGTGTTTCCAGGGTTCGAAGGAAATTAATATGCTCCTGCAAAAGATAACGCAACCCTTTTCAATACCTTTCACATATATGAAACTAGAGGATCCTCTAGGGCTGATCATTAAAGGACCGTTGCTCATTTTTTTCTACCTTTACATTGTAGCTCCTTCTTTTCATCTTTTCATCATCTCTCCCCATCTCTCTGCATCATCTCTCCTGCTATATTTAGCCAGTAGACTGAGGCCTTGGCGCCAGGCCGTTTAAGACCTGTCAAAGTCCCTCATATTTCCCCTTGTCACATATAGCCTATACCCAGCGCCTCCACCAGCTATAGCAGCCCCATCTCTCCTATTCCTTTCTACCCAGCTTCTTACTACTGACGCACACCCTGTTTAAATTTCACCACATCCCCCGTTTTTTTTTTTTTTTTTTTTTTCATTTGGACAGAGGATTTGATATGCTCGTGCTTATTTTACCAAATCATACAATTAGCTCCTCGCATAGCCCATTTTGTCTCACCGAACCGAATCAGCGGAATCTCTCGTGCCATTTCCTCTGGACATTCTGTATCTGATTGATGCAAAACAACAGTTTTATAGACAGCTCTGGTGTAACGGTCCACTCGCCCGCTACCTTCCCTCTGTCCAAAAGTGAATTGGCATAAATATGCTCCATAAATCTTAAAGTTCACTCCTTGAAACTATTAAACACGTTTCGTAAAACACACGCACGCATGCACACACACACACACACAAACTTGTTTTTATATCACTGTGGGGACTCTCCATAGACTTCCATGCATTTTATGGATTTTATACAGATCTAACGATAATTTATATCTCCTAACCCTAACCCAAATCATACACCTAAACCTAACCCTCACAGAAACCTTTTTTGCAATTTTACATTTTCAACACACACACACACACACACACACACACACACACACACACACACACACACACACACACACACACACACACACACACACACACAAAACATTATAGATTATTGATTGCTCTTAACTATTTTTGGCAAACATTTGTGTAAATTACTGTTTTTACAATACATAGGCCTATATGTCCGAATGCGAGTCTCGTCTTGTTATCTCTATAAGACATTTATGGTTCTATATTTTACTAATATATAGTGAGAGTAATAAAGAGCTTCGTTTCAGTAAGGACTCTGGCTGGTTCGGACAAACTTAATGTCATATATTAAGGGAAACAGCAAGATAAGAGTCAAGTCAATAGCCCACGAATATGATGACCAACAATCAACAAACTGAAAAAAGCATAGCAAATCACAATATACATATACACACACAGTATATATTTTAAATCTATATTTTTTAAGACTCTTGGTGGAAATAGTAAATAATATATGCTATGTTTAAGAAGCCTAAATATTAAATAGGCTAAAAATAGGAAATCATTCTATATCTTTACCCAAAGGGCCTTAAATTCATGTGAATAATTCGGAACTTTCAGAATCCACCCAAAAAGACTAAATCCAGTCAAATCTGCTCTTAAATTACTCTTAAAACCATCGCTGATGAGTATTTTCCACCTTCGGTGAAGCTACACCTTTATTCAGGTAACAGGTGGGGGCGCTCTAAATACCTCAGGGAATTGGTGAAGCCTACATGATTGTGCAGACCGTTCATCATCTAACACAACAGCTAAACCGCAAATTATATCTAGTATGAAAACGCTGTTTTTATTTTTAATTTATATTTTCTCTTAATTAATTATTTTTTTCCTCAAGTATGAGTGGAACACACTTGCGCTTAAATCTTATTTCATAGCACATTTTGCTAATTGTTTTGTAAAGGGGTTAAAACACGAAAAACATTATTGCTACCAACGGAGAAGTAACTATAACAAGCTTAGTTTCATGATTTCGTTGTAATAGAAACATCCTGTTGATAAAAGCATTGCTTTTTTTGAACCTTTTACATTTTAAATGTCGATATCATCACAAGAACTAACACCCCATATATATATATATATATATATATATATATATATATATATATATATATATATATATATATATATATATATATATATTGTTTTTCATTAGCCATGAGGCTTGTCAGACTGGTTACACCTTTAAAATCTCACACTGGAATTACAATTAAAGTAGGTGATTTTTTTGTTTCCTTTATGTTCACACACACTGGATTCACTCGGTCCCCTGAGCTTTTGTCTTGTGCTGCTGACCCCATAATTTCCCCTTCAGTGATTATGCCTCATGCTCCATCTTATATGCAACAAGTGTTTTACCTTTTCTGTAGACACTAACTTTTGTGGTTGATTAATATTGTCTAGAGGTGTATCACTACATCAGATAACCATTTTTGACACACATAGTAGCCTATGCAGTATATCATTAATAAAATACACAATAATATTAATAAAAAAATAAAATAAAATAAAAATACAAATAAAAAACAGTGCGAGGAAAGTAAAAATAGCCTTCTTTATTATTCATTAAACAGTTATGTCTTATTTTGCATTCTTTTATTTTCTTTTTGTGGTCCTTGTAAATTATCCTGGTATTTTAAAAAGCATATAATTAGCCACCAAAACCAATCAACAAAACATACCGTAGCCTAGATTTCTCCTTTGTGTAATATATATATATATATATATTACACGAGCCTATTTTTATCTTCTAGACTTTTAATTTCTAGTGGACGTTTCGTGCACATCTAGGGAATTTTATTTAGCTCTTAAATCCATTAAATTAAAAGTGTCTTCACTTATTCATGATTAAATTAAGTGAAAATCATTAGTGTTATTTCATGCATTTCATTTTTTTGTTTATCACCTTGAATCGTAAACGTCGCAGGTAACTTGAACAAAAACCTGTTTTCAGTATTATTTACATTCACTCAATATGTGTTGTTCTCACTTTGTTTAATGACTTGAAATATAATTTACACGTTACGCTTTTCGGATAAAACAGCTGTTTCATAGATTCCACATCAGATTTACATTTAGGAAAGTCAACACAAGTAAAAAGTTTTAACAAGTTTGATAAGGGAAACATCTCTACATAGGCTAACATCAATATTAAACAGACAAAGCGTCCTCTCAACATCCAGCCGGCGCTATTCAGTGAGAATTACTTCAAGATAAAGGTAGTTTTTCTTACTTCAGGTGTCTGTTAGCATACAAACGCCCATCGTTTCGATCAAGCCGCTGATGAGATGCGCGTCCAGGTGTTGGGATCCTGAAGTTGATCTAATCGTGGCTATTCAACAGCTAATTGAAAAGTACAGTGTGTCACACATGAATGTAAACAGTGACTCTTTTAATCCCCCAAAGCTGTCAGATATTATTCACTTCGCTGTATCTCAAACAGTTGTGGAGATGAATGCTTTGCACGTCTCGTCTGACTGACAAATAACAAATAGGCTATTACAACACAAAAGTGTGCGATCCACGGTTTGCAAGAAGGTATATTGACTCCCAATCATCCCACAGCCCCCCCAAAACATGTTTTTAAAAGCTGTTTCTTTCTTTCTTTCATGTAAATACATGTTAAAAAAAAAAATAAAAAAATAAAATAACATGGTGCATTTAAAAATAGCATGCAACAAATAGGCCTAAATAATCTGCATAACTTCTTAACTTGTTCGTTGGCACTATAGGGATCATATATAACCATCCAATACAATAACAATTAAGTCGCAAATGTTGGTAACTTTTCAGTGCAGGTGAATCGAATTTTACGTCACGAATTACATCATATTAAATGTATGATAAGTTTTGTTCCCACAGACCTGAGTTTTAACTTGTAATGGCGTACTTGACAAACACTAACATGTTTTTACATCACGGCATTTCATTAAGGTACATTTTTATTAGTGACATTTCTTGAATATGCAATACTGAGATGCGTTTCATGAACTTAACTTCATCTAACGTATCTGTTCTTTCTCAAATGCATTTCAATTGTGAGTTTCTTTAATAAAAACCTTCTGTTTTCAATATTATTTACACTCAATAGGAGTCGTTCTCACTGTATTTAAGAAATAAGATGCATCTAAGGCATGTGATAAGATTATTTGAAAAAAAATAGCTCTTTGATGATAATTTTTAAAATTGTGACAGACATTTTCATCCATCTTAATAATGTATAATTATTCTAATTATTCCACATACTCCTGTAATATCTATCTATCTATCTATCTATCTATCTATCTATCTATCTATCATTGAAGTCATAAGCCAAATACATTTAAACTTAGTTTTTCACAATTCCTGACATTTAATTGGAGAAAACATTCCCTATTTTAAGAATGTGAAATGTCAGAATAATAGTAGAGAGATTTATTTCAGCTTTTATTTCTTTCATCACATTCCCAGTGGGTCCGAAGTTTACATATACTTTGTTAGTGTTTGATAGCATTGCCTTTAAATTGTTTAACTTGGGTCAAACGTTTTGGGTAGCCTTCCACAAGCTTCTCACTATAAGTTGCTGGAATTTTGGCCCATTCCTCCAGACTGGTGTAACTGAGTCAGGTTTGTAGGTTGCTCGCACACACTTTTTCAGTTCTGCCCACAAATTTCCTATCGGATTTACATTTACATTTATGCATTTGGCAGACGCTTTTATCCAAAGCGACTTACAGTGCACTTATTACAGGGACAATCCCCTGGAGCAACCTGGAGTTAAGTGCCTTGCTCAAGGACAGGTTGTGGCTGTGGAAATTGAACCAGCAACCTTCTGATTACCAGTTATGTGCTTTAGCCCACTACGCCACCACCACTCCATTGAGTTCAGGGCTTTGTGATGGCCACTCCAATACCTTGAATTTGCTGTCCTTAAGCCATTTTGCCACAACTTTGGAGGTATGCTTGGGGTCATTAGGGAGCTTTAACTTCTTGGCTGATGTCTTCAGATGTTGCTTCAATATAGTTCACAGTCCCTCCTGCAGCAAAGCACCCCCACAACATGATGCTGCCACCCCCATGCTTCACGGTTGGGATGGTGATCCTCGGCTTGCAAGCCTCACCCTTTTTCCTCCAAACATAACGATGGTCATTATGGCCAAACAGTTTTTGTTTCATCAGACCAGAGGACATTTCTCAGAAAGTAAGATCTTTGTCCCCATTTGCACATGCAAACTGTAGTCTGGCTTTTTTATGGCGGTTTTGGAGCATTGGCTTCTTCCTTGCTAAGCAGTCTTTCAGGTTATGTCGATATAAGTCTCGTTTTAATGTGGATATAGATACTCGTCTACCTGTTTCCTCCAGTATCTTCACAAGGTCCTTTGCTGTTGTTCTGGGATTGATTTGCACTTTTCGCACCAAACTACATTCATCTCTAGGAGGCAGAATGCATCTACTTCCTGAGCGGTATGATGGCTGTGTGGTCCCATGGTGTTTATACTTGCGTACTATTGTTCGTTCAGATGAACGTGGTACCTTCAGGCATTTGGAAATTGCTCCCAAGGATGAACCAGACTTGTGAATGTCCACAATTTGTTTTCTGAGGTCTCGGCTGATTTCTTTTGATTTCCCCATGATGTCAAGCATAGAGGCACTGAGTTTGAAGGTAGGCCTTAAAATACATCCACAGGTACACTTCCAATTGACTCCAACTGGCCTATCAGAAGTTAATTGTCTAAAGGCTTGACACCATTTTCTGGAATTTTCCAAGCTGCTTAAAGGCACAGTTAATTTAGTTTATGTAAATTGCTGACTCACTGGAACTGTGATAGTCAATTAAAAGTGAAACAATCTGTCTGTAAACAATTGTTGGAAAAATTATTTGAGTCATGCACAAAGTAGATGTCCTAAACAACATGCCAAAATTATAGTTTGCTAATATGAAATCTGCGGAGTGGTTAAAAAAATCAGTTTTAATGACTTCAAACTATGTGTATGTAAACTTCTGACTTCATCCATCCATCCATCTCTCTCTCTCTCTGTCATCCCATCAGTTGATATTCAGTTACTAAGAGATGCATGACCTCTAATGTGAGGAGACCAGCAGCTGTGCCAGAACAGAGACGGTTACTGAATGGAGACCATTCCCATTGGGATGTATAGAGGATTTAGAGGGTGTTTTTGAACAAACAGCCACAAAATCTTAAATTGACTGCCAACAAGCCTTGAGAGATTGACTCATGTGTTTCAGTTCCACAGTGACTTAACGGCAGACTGTTTATAGATAAATGTTTTTTGAACTAAACATACAAATTTGCATAGCAGCTTTCTAACCCCGAGGAGAGGAGGAAACCTCTGACACACTCTCACTGAAATGTGTGCTCTATCTTCTATTGCTATTTATAGGAGGACACTCCAGTGATAAGGTGGCACTGGCGGTCTGGAGGTAGAAAGAAAAAGAGGAACGAGGGCTGACATTACCAGACTGAGTGTGAGGCCTGCCACTCTTCTCCACACCATCTAGATGGCCAAAACATAACGGCTTTGAGACATTATGTGTAGCCGTGCTATAGAAGGACAGAGTTTGTGTTTAGGGTGCTTGCGGTGGGACATGGAGATTTCACACCTCCTGTGTTCTACTTGAAGAAGACACCTGAAGATGGTGAGGAATACAAATTTATAGTAACAGGTGAAACAAAAATATTTTCTGTTCTTTGCATGTATCATATATCTTTGCTTGTTTGACTCTGCACAATAAAGATCACTATAATCACACAACAATGGCTTTGTGAGTGGTTTTGTCTGCCAGGTGGGCATTAAGTCAAGTTGCATAATATGAATTAAGTTCTTAGAAGAAAGAGACACATCAACAGGTTTGCCCTGCTTCTCTGATAGCAATATATAAGTACAATAACTCAAAATGACAAGTATTAATGCTGTATTAAGTAATGAGATGTATTATTGCTTTCAGCATTTCAATATCCATTTTACAGTCTTTGTAGTTTCAATACAGAAAGAGCACAGTTATAGAACTTTGACATTTGTGCAGCTGAAAAATTCCTCATGATGTTACACAATGCACAGCTGGTACTGGAAAATGTAGCAGCATTAGATAACTGTAAATAAACATTTCTATATAATATAGTGAAACAAAGCTTAAACACGTGCAATTAAAGCAGTGATGAAGGAAATCTAAGTCAACGTTGTAAAGCCTGTGGACATTACTGTAGGGGGTAAAGATTATAAAAAAAAATATCAGTTACCTAAATAAAAGCAGTGATTTAGATTTTTAGCCTCTGTCTCAGATTTCTATCATAATTTAAATGCAGTTATTTATTTTTTTAATAACAAATATATTCAGAAGAGAAGATGAAAAAGCAAAGCAAGTTAACAAGGGAAAAGATTTGTGAGAAAGTCAAAATGTACATATTGTATTAAACAAACACCAAATGTATAGAATCATTAATTTCACTTCCCTAAATTCCTATTTCATGACAATATTACTTCAGTATAATTACAAAAAATTATGTAGTCCATATAAAGCACGTGCACTGCATTCACTAAAATCATGCCAACTTTGTCCATTCTAAATTATGGTGAACAAACCATGACACGTTTCCTCTCCAGGAACCAAGCTACTCAGGTTTTCAACATGCACCAAACTGTCAGCCAGCAGCGGCTCTTTAAAGGAATATCCTGCGCTCAATACAAGTTAAGCTCAATTGACAGCATTTGTGGAGTAATGTTGATTACCACAAAAAAATATTTTGACTTGTCCCTCCTTTTCTTTAAAAAAGCAAAAGTCTGGATGAGGCATTTACAATGGAAGTGAATGGGGCCAATCCATAAACAAATGCTTTTTTAAAAGAAAAGGAGGGACGCATCGAAATAATTGTTTGTGGTAATCAACATTATACCACAAATGATGTCGGTTGAGCTTAACTTGTATTGAACACGGAATATTCCTCTAAGCTTCTTGACAAACTTGTGACTGCTTCTTTTTAGCAATTTCATAACTCTTGTATTAGTTTACTTGCTATTCATCAATAGTTGTGTGTAAACTTACATCCCAGCTTAAAGTTGAAAAATTATTCTAACTGAACAATATAAATTGGTTAAGCAAATAAATTATTATATTGATTATAATGATGATGATGTGTGTGAGGGGACTTGATCCATAAGTTTGAGCAGACATCTAATTCCTCTTATGAGCTAAATTAAATTTGCTGTGGATGAACACCAGCCTTGCACACAGCCAATAAACCAATAAAACATGGAAACAATACATTGGTGAACAAAGGTCCCTTCTAAAAAAAAAAGCAATAAATCTCACATTTATCCATAATTTGAAAGGCATAAAAAACAAAAAAAAACAAAACTAAAAAAACTAAAAAAATAAAATAAAAAAAACACAAATAAGAGAAAGAAAATCACATCCCCAGAAGAAATTAAACACCAAAAATGAAATACTTGGCTAAAAAATAAAAAAACAAACAAACCCAAATATACAGAGCAAATGTGTTAAATAATAAACACTATGATGTAACACAAGCAACATTTATATCGTAAGCATAACCAATTTTGATTACCTATCAGATACAAGATAAACGTTAAGGATTTTTCAAATGTTAACTACAGTACATCTACCGAAACAGATTAAAACACTATTTGACTGAATATGATTAGCAACACGTGTTTCTTTTCCAAACAGATCTTAAGCACTGAAGTATTTTTCTTAACATCAGTACATACAAACATCATAGGAAGGCAGTTCTGCTTTTAAAAAGGAAACGGTTTTAATTGTGCTGCAACTCAGTCGTCACTTTGACTCATTTGCTGCGAGAGTGCTTTAATGTAATGCTTTATGACCTCAAGCTTAAATCTAGGTAATCAGGACTCATATTTGGTGGACATATACACTCTCTATCATAAAAGACTCATACGCACACTCAAAGAATGGTCAATAAAGATACACACCTACACACCGGAAGTTCGACTGATAATGATACTAGAAAAATGACACGTTTTCTGAAAATTGCGACTACATCAATCCCTTTACAGTACATCAGATCAGCACTCACTCTCCCTTTCTCTTAAATTAAAGCTACATCACATTAACTTCTTGATCTACAAGCATTGTGAAATGACAATAAAGCATCCTGTTAGTCAGAAAATGAAATTCTAGTCTGAACTCTGGTCCTGATTGAGCATTGTTTTCCTATATGTGTGCATGCCTGGTTTGATTAAAGGAAAAAAAATCCACATTTTAAATAACAGCCATCGGAGCAAAAATAAGCAGGGATCACTTGGTAAAGAGATAGAGATAGAGAGAGTGGAGCCTCTCTGATGTGGTTGTACTGTCAAGATTGTCCAAAGCCAAAAGAGAGGCTTCCTTGGGTCCGAGATGTGCGCGGGACAGCTGGTTTTAGGGGAATCCGGTGGGGTACAGGCTCAGGGGCTGGCTCTCATTGGTGGGGAGAGGGGACCGGTAGCCCTCGAAGTTCTGGGGAATGCTTCCACTGGTGGAACCTGAGCTATTGCTGAGTGTCTCGATGCTTCCCTCCCTCTGCAGCTCTGCTGCATTAAAAAATGAAATAGAGAGGATGAAGACACAGGCAAAGAACATTACATTTCAGGAATATCCATGTGCATTCATAAAGGAAATACTTCACTGCAATGCTTGATGTCATCACTGTAAAAATGTGCCTTAAAAATATTAGCATCCCCATTTAGTAGAACTAAATGACTAATGTGAAAAAAATTGTTCTGAGATCTAAGAAGTACATTTTTACTTGCCATTTTTACCAGGAACACTGCTGATATATTGTTGGAAAAAGAGAGACAGATCTTAAAAATAGCCTTGATTATAAAGTATTTAATGATGCTGCAACTCTCAGAACAATGACACGGAAACAGTGTAAGAAACTTTGCTTTGGAAAAATTTGAATCAATGTATAAAGAAAAAAGAAATTATGGTTAATTTATAGTAAATTACAAACCAAGATTAGAAAGAGGTCTCATGAGAAAAGGACATGGAAATTAATAGCATTTGACTAAATCTGACACATTTACATAAGTACGATGTTTGATTAATGTGTATTTGTCCCTGAAAAAAAAAAAAAAATAATAAAATTGGAAGCAAAATTTGATTAAAACTCTAATAACAAAAAAACAAACAGCCTCTCATTACCAAACCTGGACCTTAAAGGAATAGTTCAGCCAAAAATGAAGATTCTCTCATCATTTACTCACACACACATGCCATCCCAGATGTGTATGACTTTCTTTCTTCTTCAGAACAGAAACAAAGATTTTTAGAAGAATATCTCAGCTCTGTAGGTCCATACAATGCAAGTGAATGGTGACTAGATCTTTCAAGCTCCAAAAATAACATTAAGGCAGCATAAACGTAATCTATATCACTCCAGTGGTTTAATATATGTCTTCTGAAGTGATGCAGTCACTTTTTGTGAGAAACAGATCAATATTTAGGTCCTTTTTTGCCATAAATCTACACATTCTGAAAGTGAAAGTAAAAGTGGAGATTTATAGTAAAAAAAAAAAAAAAGAACGATTGAAATATTGATCTGTTTCTCACCCAAAGGAGGAAATAGACACACAAAATGATGTCCTTATGGGCATGATGGTCTATTGTTAATCTATAAAAACACTGGGTGCAGTTATTTTGTTATCCTTGTACACCATTTATCATACATCATTATGACAAAGAAAAACTGAACTTTTGAAAACCGGTTGTACCTACAGGCATGCTCAAAATTCTGAAAGAGCAGTTAGAGGAGGAGGACAGATAAAATGCAATAAATTTAGATTTTGGCATAAAATATAATAATTGGCTTTTTTTGTTGTAAGGGCTTTGTGCACAAAAAAGTAGAATAAAAAATGAAGGGTAAGATAGCTAACTAAGCATGTACAATGATGCCAATAATTATAATAAAATAACGTTAAATAGTACTAAAATAAACTATAACTAAATGTTTGTGGATATAATGGACAAACACTCAGTTTTGGCATGTTCTGCATGATTTGTATTGTATATGTTGTGGATGTTAAAAGTTGTTAAACATTCTCCAATGTATACACGACATTGCACGACAGCGTGGACTCATTACTGCTGTGATATATGCAGTGTGCTGAACATACTTCAGGTGAAGTCTGGTCAAGTCCATCATTTTGCATTTATTATCTGGATTGTATGCAGAACTTCTCGCACAC
Source organism: Myxocyprinus asiaticus (assembly GCF_019703515.2). NCBI lineage: Eukaryota > Metazoa > Chordata > Actinopteri > Cypriniformes > Catostomidae > Myxocyprinus > Myxocyprinus asiaticus. Next base: position 28,188,754 of record NC_059374.1, on the reverse strand, counting down.
ACACAGCACGGTGCTAAAATGATAGCAGGGACCGGGTGGCCACATTCCCCCCCAGATGATTTTGCGCTGGTGTTGTAGGAGAGGTGCTATTTGTTTGCTTAAGTGAGAGTGCACGGTGACAGGTGCTCGTAAATCCTGTTCTACAGGCTCAAAGTGAAAGAAGCGGAAGAGATGGTGACTCTGCTTTTCCTCATGTGCCCAGCAGATAGCACAGACACACAGTGTGGCATGGACAACACTTGCTCGGCGCAAACAAACACCCGTTATATGATGCCGCTCAGCCTTGTAGCAATTAAAGGCAGGGTGCAGATGGTCAGGGCCCACACCTGGACCAGAGAAATTCGTTGTTGTGGACCACAGGTGGCTTGTGTTTGTTTGTGAATCTGCATGTAATAGAGCGCCAGCAGCGATATGTTTCCGCTTGAAACAGTGCTCTTGGCCTTGCAGAGTAAATAATGATGCCACACACACACATATGCACACATAGTTATCTAAATGAGGACATACCATAGACCTTTATTGTTTTCTATAAACCTAATTCTAATAAACATAAACTAACCCTAAAGAATAGGGCTGGGTATTGATGAAGATTTCCCGATTTGATTCCGATTCGATAGCAATTCATATGGGTATATTTCAGTTATAATGTCCATTTTGCTTACATATGAAAGGAATTCTCTCCTAGCTAAAGCTGTTAATTATACAAGGGACCTTCTAACTAGGTACTTTAGGTAATTTTACTAATTATATTTTATTAGTGTTTATCATTTTGGTAACATTTTAGATTTAAAAATGAACAAATCCATGTTATCAATCAATAAATATATTTTTGTTATTGCACATATTATTTTTTGTTATGTTTATTGTTTAATAACATAATTTGTACTATTTAAAGGTATTTACATTGATTTGTTGAACACGTTAAAAACCAGTACAGTCTCTTTAAGAAAGACGGCATTTCTGTAAAGAGCACGTGTTAACGAGAGAGACTGAACGGCTTTATCTCATCTGTCCAACGCGTGATTAGAATGAAATTTTTATTTTTTTGTTGTTGTTGCTTTTGATCAACAACTGACTGTATAGAACAGAAAGGGTATTAAAAGCGACATTATTCAATGACAAATGGATCTCGTTTTTGGATACACATTACACGGAACAACTTTTACTCTCAACACACAGTGAAAGGATCTCACTGCTGAATACTCCACCACTAAACTACACAATCACTTGTGAGTGAAATCTAAACATTTACCAGCCAGTTACCAATATACATTTTAGTCGCATAGCTAACGCAAGTGATTTCCTCTCATTGAGGTAGAGGGTTGCGCATGGAGAAAAAGATCGATCTTGGGATTTAAGAATTGATATCAAGATCGTTCAAACGAAGATTCCGATGCATCAGAAAAATAGATTTTGTTTTCTAAATTTTTAGAGTAAAATAAAGTCCCGGACACTGCTGTTGCACAGCAATCTTTCGGTCATGCAGCATTGCAAATGTTTCTGTTTTAATACATTTAAAGTATTCTTTGCAAGAAAAAGCAGTGTGTGACTTTTTTATTTCCTCTTATCAGTTTTTTTACCTACACATCTGCTGAAAACCACTCAGGTGTGTGATCTGGGGGTCCTTTTTAGTTTATTATAAGAAAAAATAAGTATTTGCTTTATTTTTGAATCAATATTCTAATCTAGGACCTCCCTGACTGATGGCTTTCATCTGTGCTGTTTTTCCATTATTTATCTATATAAACATGCGATAAATAGACATGTCACCGTTTTTCAGCAGCTTGCACAGGAGCGCTATGTTTTTTAGACGGCGTGTCAAGTTAAAAATAATTTTAAAAAGTGCATCTTGAGACACCTGGGTTCTGTTCTAATGTTGCACTGTTGACTAGCTTTTTTTAAGCATAAGAATGCTGTATCTTTGGATAATTCAGAAATAAAGAAAGATTAAAAAGGTATGAAAGTGACAAAAGGAAGGGATGTTTTGTCAGATTTGGCTTACTTTTGGGGACAATTTTGTCCCTAAAGTATAGCAAAGAATATACACACACAATATCTGCTGCAGTGAGGGGGGAAGCTCTTGGCCAATTCTGCTTACATGCACTTCACATATTGTACATTATCTCAAGCAACAGCCTTCTAAATTTAATACACTCAAACACATACACACTAAATGCAGTCTCCCCTAGCAATTGCATCTTGGATCATACATGCATTACACATGTTGTTGATTGCTTTCTTGTGTTCTGCATCACTGCAGACCCGTCTGATTGTTCTGTGGGTCCTGCGGCTGCACCACAGCAGAAACAAGGCTCCAGCAAAACACTATCAAACAGGCTGGTTTTAGGCAGTAAACACCAGTCCACCATGGCATCGACATTTCAAGATTGTAGAATTCTGTTTGTTGTGGGTAACCAGCACATGCTTACACATTAGACTCACTAAGTAAAGAACACGAATGAGTGACGGAGAACATGCGGTGTGCATGCAGGGGGTTTCGGTGGCCAAGAGTGAACTGATCATTAGAAGGGAACGAAACGGGATCAAAGCAAATAAAGAGCCCTTAATTCAGGCTGCTGTGCCAGTGTAAATGCCAATGAGAGAGTGGACCCAATTTGTGCCCCCATAATGAGGGAGAGAGGTGGGTAAACGGGCATAGGGCGTAACTTACCCTCATGTTCTTATCCTTTAAGAGTTCAATTTTTTTGTTTGCACTTTAATCTTAATGTGGTAGCAGCTGGATTTAATTATCACTCTCTTGTCATCATCCTCTCCAGGTCATGTGTTTGTGGCCCACATGATAAAAGCATTGAGACACAGACTACCATTCAAAAGTTTGGAACCACCAAGACATCTTAATATATATTTATATATTTGTTTTTAATAAATAGATGCCTCTGTTCACCACGGTAGAATTTAAAGGGAAAGTTCACCAAAAAATTCAATTCTTGTATCATTTACTCACCCCTATTTAGTTTCAAACCAGTATAACTTTCTATTTTCTACAAACAATAGGAGATAATTTAATGATAATTTAATCCAATTCGTTACAATGACAGTAGACATCAACTCTCTTTAATGCTTAAAAAAGCACCCAATAGTGTTTCAAAGAAGTACAGGCATCATATCCCAAGTCGTCATGACGTTTGGTCATGAGACGTGCAAGAACCAATGAGGATTTAAAGGGTTAGTTCACCTAAAAATGAAAATTCTCTCATCATTTACTCACCCTCATGCCATCCCAGGTGTGTATGACTTTCATTCTTCTTCTGAAAACATACAAAATATAGAAAAATATCTTAGCTCAGTATGCAAAAAATGCAAATGGCTGGTGATTAGACCTTTGAATCTCCAAAAAGAACAGTCACCATAAACATCATCCATATGACTCCACTGGTTAAACGAATGTTTTCTTAAGTGAAACGATTGCTTTTGCTGTGAAAAAGATCAATATTTAAGTACTTTTTAACTATAAATCATCACTTCCGGTCAGCAGCAGTACACAAAGTGTGACGTAATCGCGTTAGCATGTTCACGTGAAAACAGGCGCACGAGCATCACACACGGAAGTGCAGCGCTGTTTACAACCGAGTAGGAAGAATACTGTACAGAAGCTCTGTTGGTTTTATCTGTTTGTTTACTCACGTTGGTGCATTTGTGTGCTCATCCTGGATGTCTCTACCTTGAGAAAAAAGTGAGATTACATCCATAACGTGCCAACGCGAATACGTCACATGAGAGACCACGTGAACTCCACCCTCTTGTGAATGCGCATATGGGTGCTGACCGGAAGTGATGATCGTTTCACTTTAGAAGACATTAATTTAAGCAGCGGAGTCGTATTGATGATGTTTATGCTGACTGTCTGTTCTTTTTGGAGATTCAAAGGTCGGCTCACCATCCACTTGCCTTTTAAGGACCTACTGTGCTGAGATACTCTTCTATTTTTCTTCAAATGTGTTCTGCTGAAGAAAGAAAGTCATATACATCTGGGATGACATGAGGGTGAGTTAATGATGAGAGAATTTTCATTTTTGGGTGAACTATCCCTTTAATGTTATTGATGTCGACGCCACATTGGATTTAGTGCTGTTTACATAGTTTATCAATGATTTGAGAGTAAAAAACTAAATAAATCATGGTCTGTTCATCATAAAAAGTGATCGTATGCCTTCATAAGACTATGAATGTGATGCACGGACTACTTTAAGGACAATTTTGGGTGTTTTATTAAGCGTTAGTGAGTCGCTGTCATCTGCCATTGTACTGAATTCAGCCAACAGGACTGGATTAAATTATCAATAAATTATCTCCTTTTTTGTTCCGCAGAAGAAAGCTGACAACTTTTTTTTTAAACATGAGGGTGAGTAACTGATAACAGAATTTTCATTTTTGGGTGAACAATCCCTTTTATTAAAAATACAGTGAAAAACAGTAACATTGTAAATTGTACAATATTTTTACAGTTTGAAATCAGTTTAACAGTGAACACACGACTCTAGCATACTGGATTCATAGGCAGAATTTCAAAGAAAGAGTTACATCTAAAATGGAAAAAGATTAGATGGCAAATGATTAAAAAAACAGTATTAGGGAAGGATGAATCTAAGTTTGAGGTGTTTGCTGCTTGAATAGTCTTTGAAGCTGACATTGCTGCAAGTAAATAAACTCAAAGAAGAGAATTCTTGAATGTTCAAAGTTTGAAGATTTATTTATAGATTTACTTATTTTATTTAGATTTATAGAAACAGTAATTTATTATGAACTTATTGCATCCTTAATTAATAAAAATATAATTTTCTTTCAAAAACAGTACATTTAAAAGTGATTCGATACTAACACACACTTGCTGTTTTGCACATCTCAAATGAGATATTATATAGACCTTTACTATTTAATTCCTTTGATTGATTATTGAGCACAAGGGAAAACACATGTAAATACAACCTAAACAGAAATAATACACACATAGAGACACACACACTGTTGATAGTTCTTTCACAGCCCCTGCGCGATTATCCCTCAAATAAAAAAGGCTGACATTATGGAAGTCATCCTCTTAAAAGGTGGGCATTAGCAACACCCCAGCTGAAAGACTTGAGGCATAGTGAGTGCGGATGGGACACTATCGCTGAGACACGGCTTCATCCTGTATCCAGTTTACTTATTCTGTCAGGGCTATAAAAAGTGTGTGTGTGTGTGTGTGTGTGCGTGTGTGTGTGTGACTCCTTTCCGGACTGGAAGCAACAGAGATGCCTGGACTGCAGACCGAGGCCTGTGCCAAACAGTCAAGATCCTTTCAGAGAGGATGGAAGGCAGGAATCACACACATGTTTACTTAACTATTTAAATGGGGTCATACCATAGACATCTATTGTTTAAAATGGAGCTAATTATAATTTCTGTAGACTTATCTTAACCATACCTCTAAAAGAAAACATTTTTGCCTTATTTACGAATCGATTTACTAATTGAGAAAGGCCCTGAATGTATCAAAAGAGAGGTTTTGTCAGATTTGGCTCACTTTTGGGGACAATTTTGTCCACAAACTATAGCTAAGTATGTACACGCCCACATGTGAAAGTCTCCATATTTCATGGTCATTACCGAATGCTTTCAGAGTTGTGCAGGTAAAGGTGGCCGGCCCTCATTGTGCTTTCAATTACTCCTAATGAAAACCTACTGCAACCTTCCCTGCCCTGCACATACCATCCTCCAGCATAAACACCCAGATAGGGCACATTTCTCATTTACTCATTAGAGGCAAAACCGTGCTGTCGGCAGAGGCCTCGGTGATGCGTGTGAAGGATCAGACATCCGCTTGCTGCACGTAGACAGCTCGGAGGCTTAAGCATCCAAGATAAACCTCTGATAGTACATTTTCCAATAAGAAAATGTTTTTAGAAGAGTCATGATATTTTCTTTAGTAGATGATTTCTTGGATTTAAATCGCTAAAATTTGTAAATTGTGTCTCCTCAGTGAGGGTCAGACTATCATTCTTATGAAGGCATATGGTGATAAAGCATCTGAAATGTAATTATCTTTTTCATCTGTTGCATGCTCATGAGTGCATGAGAGAAGCTCACGCACTCATGTTACAGTTGCACGCACTTTTTTAGCACTAAACAACAGAAGTTCTCGCACGAACGTTTAAACCACTATGAACGAGCTTCTCTAATAGCGATCATACTGTAAATGTACAGCAGACATAAGATTTTTCCAAAGAAATGATTTCAAATCGTGTGTCTGCATAAGACTTGGAATATGAAAATTGAGTTGCATGGACTACTTTGGGTGGTTTTTAAGCTTTAACCTCCTGAGAGCGTGACTGCTGTGTGCATTTTGTATTCCCCTTTTTGATTTGTAACTAGTAGCCCCTAATAAACATGCCAACATATTTTTTTGACAAAATAGTTTTCCTAAAAAATGATGTCTTTATATGTGCACAGTGGGACTAAGTTGTGAAATTTTAAATAGTACCAAGCTATAGAAAGTCAGATGTGTTTTTATCAAATTGTTTATTTTATCCAGGAGTGTTGGTTATTCATGTTTTTGAGATGTTACAGACATTACATCAGAAATTAGCATATATAATTCTGATTCAAAGTAATGGTCAGCATCATCCAATCACTGTGAACAATGTTAAAATAAAATTTTGCTGACTTTAAGTACTGATTACCTTTGTCCCATGTCTGCCAAACATGTTGAGAGGTCCAAACATCATCTGCTGCCTGAAACTGAACTTTTGATAGTAAGTTTGGATTGAATGCACTTGCACAGAGACTACAGGATGCTCCCTTGCTCCCTATTTAGTGAATGACTTAACCTCCAGTGTGCTGTCTTTTTGCAGTGGTCTCAGAACTGTTTGAAATTCACCTTATTTTCATCCTAACTCTGTTTACAGCCTCTGAAAGTAACATTTTCCAGCTTTTTGATGCATCCATTAATTCTCAATGTGATAATGCACAGTGAGTGAATACAAGATATTTTAAATGAAAATGAGCATATAGTCACTCATTTTCATACATAAATGGCTCAAATGTTAAAAATGGCACATCAGATGAAACTAGAGACTCTAATCTTTTGACTCAAACAGGTTTCAATATAAAAACTTAATTAGGTTTCTTACCAGATGTAGCATTGCTGGCACTTCACCCAAAGACAAACTCTGCAGTGATCGAGGCCATGTTGTTTGTTCCCATGACTCCGTACATTTAAAGTTTAACCCTTTACTGACAGCACGGAGTCTCCTAAACTGAGATCAGTTAGTTTAAATGCAATTAAATTGTGGGTTGCGTATAGTGTAGCCAAAATACAACGTCCACGCACGTGGATGCTGGGTCGCATGAGGTTAAAGTGAGTCACTAGTTGCATTCACACATACAGCCTTTTCCAGAAAATTACCTACAATTTCCTGTTTAGAGGTCATTTGTCAACACGACCCTTTTGAAAATACTGGTAAATTTTGCTCTGGCAATTTTTCCTTAATGCAAAGTATTATAGGTATCATTTCCTATAAATTTCCTTATTGATGGTATGTGTGAACAACACATTTGGTACATTTACCAGTAAAGGCAACCCAACGATTTTCCAGTAATTTACCTGTTTGCATGTTTGAACATGGCTAATATATACTGCAACTGTATTGAAAAGACTCACCTACATATTCCTTAAAAATTATCCTTTTGTGCACCGCATAAGAATTAAAATCATTCAGTATTGGTACAACATTAGGGAGTAAATTGTGACATAATTTAAATTTTTGGGTGGACTATTGCTTTTAAACCATGCAATAATAATTAATAATTTTAATAATTTTATTTATCACACATTATATGTTTTGCACATATACAGTGAAATTCTTTTTTTTTTTCACATATCCCAATCAAGCTGGGGTCAGAATGCAGGGTCAGCCATGATACGGCACCCCTGGAGCAGACAGGGTCAGGGGCCTTGCTCAAGGGCCCAACAATGGCATCTTGGCAGTGCTGGGGCTTGAACCCCCAACCTTCCGATCAGTAACCCAGAGCCTTAACCACTGAGCCACCACTGCCCCCTTGCTGCAAATTTTTACTCACATTTGCTGTTTGCCAAGTTTTAATTTGGACCCTGCACATCTCTAGTTACAAAGAAAGAACATTTTATTTAAAATACATTCATGCAAAGTAGACAAAGTCTTCTTTGAGTGCTTAAGTAGAAATGTGTGATGTTCACTCTTTAAATTGTTAAGACAGTAACTTGAGTAATGAATGATAAAACTTTCAGTCATAAAAAATTAATCAGACTTATGACCATCATCACCACCGCACACAAGCTGTTTCCACCAAAAGCGGCACTACGGATGGTTACGATCTCGCATTCGTGCCATGTTTCTTACTAGAACACAGTGAGTTGAGTGCTTGTCCTCATGACACACAAATGAAAGCATATTCATGTTCCCCCGTGTAATGTCTGAACTCAACAAGGCTCTATCGTAGCATTAACACAGAGGTGTGAATGACCCTCCACAGATATTCATATGTGCTTAAATCATTTATTTTCCCCTCAGCCTTACATTTTCCATACTAAAATAACATGAAGTTGATGAATGAGTTGGAAGGACTTGAGAAAATGTCCCTAGGAAATGTGAGAGGAAGCATTCTCCTCTGACATACATGATACTAATGTCTGCCATTTCTGTTACTGCAGTGGCTTGAGCTAGTCTGCAAAAGTAGAATACAAGCTATTACTTTTTCTGAAGTAAGCAAAACTCAAAATAGCCCACACCCAAGTTACTATGGTATTCAGGAACCTATATATGGCTCAGGTCCCTTATTGTCTATGAAAAATAATAGGTCAGATTTCTTAGATAAGTAATATCACACCTCTCCTCAACAAGCCACAAGATTTGAGGTATCATTCATGTATGTAGCACAAATGATACAGGGCAAGCATGCACAAATTACAATACTCTGAGTTCAAGGGATAGTTAATCCAAAAATGAAAATTCTCTCATCTTTTACTCACCCTCATGTCATCCCAGATGTGTGTGATTTTCTTTTTTCAGCAGAACACATTTGAAGAAAAATAGAAGAATATCTTAGCTCAGTAGGTCCTTAAAAGGCAAGTGGATGATGATCCGACCTTTGAAGCTCCAAAAATCACAGACAGTCAGCATAAACGTCATCCATACGACACTGGTTAAATTAATGTCTTCTTAATTGAAACAATCACTTTTGTTGCGAAAAAGATCAATATTTAAGTACTTTTTAACTATAAATCATTGATTCATGTCAGCAGCAGCATGTGCATTCACGAGAGGGCGGAGTTCACGCAGTCTCTCGTGTGACGTATTCACGTTGGCATGTTATGGACATAATCTTATGTTTTTCTCTCGGTTGAGACATCCAGAATGAGCACACAAACGCACCAATGCGAGTAAACAAACAGATACAAATACAAACCCAAACCAAAACTAATGAAGCTTCTGTACAGTGTTCATCCTACACAGTTGTAAACAGCGCTGCTCTTCCGGGTGTGTTGCACATGCGTCTGTTCTCGCGTGAACATGCCAGCGCGATTACTTCACATGCGGGTACTGCTGCCGAACGGAAGCGATGATTTATAGTTAAAAAGTATTTAAATATTAATATTTTTCACACCAAAAGCGATTGATTCACTTTAGAAAACATTAATTTAACCAGTGGAGTCGTATGGATAACGTTTATGCTGACTGTCTGTTCTTTTTGGAGCTTCAAATGTCAGATCACCATCCACAAGGACCAACTGAGCTAAGATATTTTTCAATTTTCTTCAAATGTGTTCTGCTGAAGAAAGAAAGTCATACACACCTGGGATGCCATGAGGGTGAGTAAATGAAGAGATCATTTTAATTTTTGAGTGAACTAACCCTTTAAAGGTTTGTTCAAATCCTTATAGGAATAGTTCACCCAAAAGTAAAATTTTGATATGACTTGCTTTCTTATGCGGAACACAAAAGGAGATGTTTTAATGAAGATTCCCCTGCATCTTAGCAAAACAATGGTAGATGACAGTGACTCACTTTAAAATTAAAAAAGGACCCAAAAGTATCACAGAAGTACTTTATGTGACTCATGAATAATATTCTAAGTCTTCTGAAGTCAGATGTTAGGTTTTGGTGAGAAACAACCAGGAATTTTAAGTCTTTTTTCAGTGAAAATCTTGATGTCCGTTGTGCATTCATGAGCATTATGAGACCATATATACTCGAGAACTTGGGTTGGTTGTATTGCTAAACAATGCAAGTACTCACAAGAACATACAACGTGCATGTGCAACGGACGACATTCTTACTGAAAAATAACTTGTCTCTCGGATCCCTTCAGAAGACTTGGAATATGATGCAAGTCTTAGCAAGCACCATTAATGACTCTCAGACTACATATAAAGTAATATAATTCGTTTATTTAAAGTATTTCTGAATAGTATACAGTGTTAGCAAAGTTGTAAAATGTCTAATGTCTGGGGAGACATTTCACTGCTATAAAACACACTGAAAGCAAACAGTCCAGGGCTAAATGTGACCAAAATCCATTAATATAACAAACATGACTGATTCTTTATTTATCAGACTGGCTACAAGTAGACCACGGCCCAGTCAAACAAAATCACTCGGATTCTGTGAGCATAAAGAAGGTCTATTACTGCTACCAGAGTAATTGGTTAAATAGTTGCTCAAGGCGCAGGTCTCAAATTTAAGCCAGTAGGATGGAAGGCTCATGCCATTTACAAACCACTCAGGCTGGTGGCTTAATTTGAGTTTTGATTCAATTAGTTGATTTAATTGCTGTCCATATTACTTTATGTCTCTTTGATTGATGGGCCAAGTCAGTGTGACGGCCGTGGTGGAACTATATGCCATGCCATGCATCTGAAACACTGAAATCCTGGTCAGCACGCACACACACACACACACACACACACACACACACACACACACACACACACACACACACACACACTTTGCTCTCTCTCTCTCTCTCTCTCGCTCTTTCTCTCTGATGGAGTGAGGTTCATTAAAGCCCTGTAGCCTGAGGAGGAATCCTGCACTCAGCTGGTGTTTCAGTGAAAAGCGCCATTGCTCACTCACTCGCCCTGGAGCTCAGCTTGTGTGTGCTCCCAAACACCAACATCACATTAGATCTAAGCTTTCATCTAACAGCCACAAACACATAAGGAATAAACAGCAATGCATAAAATCTGGTTTGCATAATTGCCATTTTGCTTTGCATTACTCGGATCATCACTAAGCAATTAAATAATAGTGATAAATGACGTTGTCCTCTTTGAGCACACAATCTGTTAGATCACCTGAAAGAGGCAGAACGCCTCTAGAGGAAGAAAGAGAGAAATATTTATTCACAGTACAGAGAGCTGTGTGCGTGATTGCATTTCTAAGTGTGAGGCCATTAGAGGCAGCAGTGTTTTGTGTGTGTGTGTGTGTGTGTGTGTGTATACCGAAGAGAGGCAGCAGCAGAGGTAGCGACAGTCACACTCTCTCCTTCGCTTCATTTCCTCGCACCTCTTTTCACTTTCCTGGAAAGTGCTGCAGTCAGGTCAGTGATATCATATCAGCGCAGTAGTGCCTGGACCGTTAACACTGTAACGCCTTTTAGCTGTGCCTTTAGAAACCCCTCCATTATGTCCTCTATCACTAATTCATGCAACCTCTTTTACTGATACATATACAGCATACTATATGTGTAGATGTGAAAGGAAAGAGAAGGAGAACGAGACTGGGTGTGATGTAAGAGAGAAATACTATCTTTATTAATGTCTTTGAATGATTCTTTTAAATTAATATTGTATACTGTTATTATTATGCTTATTACAATTACTGGCACCTTATTTTATTTTTAGAATTACTACTATTTTTCCTCTACTTTTCACTTATTTTGTTTGTGTATTTTGATGCATTGGCAATATTCAATGAATACAAATTCCAATAAAATATTTTGAAATTGAGATATATATATATATATATATATATATATATATATATATATATATATATATATAAGAGAAAAAGTGTAGTAGATGAGGATTTTAGACTGCGGTATTTAATAAGGAACTATTTTTGAGAGTCTAAACGTAGTAAATGCCCTCTGAGTCTAGATCAGTTGTGGAATCACAGCTCTGAGCAGTCCCAGCAGTAGAGTAGAGATGTATAGCATATCTCAGCAACACCTGCCTCTTGCCTCCATTTGCAGGGCTCTCAAATGCCTGCCGCTTTCGTCATGTTTCACCAACACCATGTCTAGACATCCTGGAACATCTTTTAAAAGTGCTCCTTCTACCCCCTCAGCTGTATTTCTTTCTCTCTGTCTTAGCCTAGCTCTTTCTTTCAGAGACACTATTTTCTGACTGTCACTCCCTTGAGCAAGCTGTTAAGTGCATCCTCAAAAAATTCCACAAAAAGCCCATTTACTGCAAGCTGGGATCCTTCAGTTTCTAGCTCCTGTTTTCACACTTCACTATGCAGCAAATCACTAATGCCACCTCTTTTTCTACTGTGATGTTTCTAGTTCACAGCAGGCTCTTTTCCTCAAACCAGCTTCTTTTCCCACAGTAGGATTGAATCAGGTATGTGAAAAAGTTATCTAATTATTGAATAGCTATAGTCTAGTATTCCTTGCAAATAATTTGGATGTGGACTATGCACAATGTGATGTTGTGAATGTTGTGACCATCTGAGGCTGTTGCTTCAGTTCTGTGGAAGGGGTGGGCACGAGTACCTGAGTGCTTGAGAACTTGAAAGTGGCGCAATGATTGATAAATAGTTGTGTGACTTTTTTAACTTTAAAAAACAATATTGGGTGTTATCTTGTTGTCTGATTGGTTAGATTTGGAACAGCAACTGTACACAGACACTGAACACAATCAATCAATCAATCAATCAGTTAATCAGTTAATCAATCAAGCACTTAACCAACCAACCAAATCTATTTATCTTTAAGGTCATTTGTCAACAATTGTCATAAAAATATGTCTCACTGCTGAGATGCTGAAAAACAGCACAGATCCATCCATCCATCCATCTATCTATCTCCCTATCTCCCTGTGAGAACAACCACAGAGCACAGAGAGCTATCTGTATATTTCTTCATGCATTCATGCCTGACATAGCCTGGTCTCAGAGAATGTGGGTACTGGGCTCAGCTGTAGCTGACATTAATGTCCAGAGCACAACATCAGGGTCAATGGCACAACAAAATCCCTGAGAGCCACAGGCCCTACACTTAGCAACAACTCCACAGAGGTCAGATCAACACAGCATGCAGAAATGGATCTAATATCCCAACAATCATGTCTGTCCTCTCTTCTCCTGTCCACAAATGCAGTATCACAGTGCTAGAAGGGAGCCCATTCGTTCAAAGCAAAGGAAGATTTACATGACAACATATGGATGTATTTTTAGATATACACGGCAATGGCATACACACCTACATGTACCAGGCACTAAACACTTCTTTCAATAATACGTGCCTTTTAACACCAAAGTCTTTCAGCACAAACTCATGGTCTAGTACGCTCCCTTGAACTCCATTGAGGCACTGGGATCAGAGATTGAGCAGACTCAGATTAGTGCTGGGTTTGTTTGTGTAATCCATCGTCTGTGTGCTGAGTATAGGTGGCGGATGATTGATAAGCAGCGTGCTAAATCCTTTACATGGCGGGTGGCTGGGCTGCTGTGCTTTCAGCTGTACTTTGTTGCTCTAGCGATGGCTATCGCTCGCCATTAAAACAAGCTGTGACATCAAGGCACGGAATGCTCTCTCTGATAATAGCTTGTGATTTGGCAAATTAATACTTGTGACTCGGTCCAAATTAAACAGAGAATATTACTGTCATTAACCAGGTAAGCAAACAATGGAGGGTTTTCACTAAGCCATAAACAGGATCTACCCCGCTGTACGCTGAAATAATCCGCCATAACAGTCATACAGGGTTCCAGCATTGGAATAATGACCTGCAAATGTGCCTGTTTCAAATCATCAACTCAAGGCTTGTTTAATAAGAGTAGCAGCTTATTCAATGCAGTGTTTGATCCAAACCAAGCACAGATTCACTTTCATGCCTAATCTTCGGTCAAACCTTATTGTTCTGTTAGCATACATGACATAAAAAGTAGCTAGTGAAGCTCAGCCTTTCTCATTCCACTCCCTAGTTCCTTATGTCATGAATCAGAATATCACAAACACAAATTTAGGTACTAGCAAGGGCCTTGATCCACTAAACATTGGGGAAATGATGACTCAATAACCTGTGACACAATTACAAAGTCACATATTAAAATGAACCTGGTATCGCTGTATAACAGGACATTGTGCATCTTTATAATTGCTATTAAAAACTGCAGTGCCATTATGAAATATGCACTTGCCCTGTTTTTATTTATTTATTTATTTTTATATAAAGGTGATTCTCACGAAACCTGTTAAGTAAATGTTCTGGTCCTATTTTACTCCAAAATCAAAATAATTAAATATGAAATTATATTTTGAATATAGAAAATTAAGCCTAGTTTTAGGGCTATTAAGATATTCTGCATTGTGACTATTATGAAAGTTACTCACATTTTACCCCTTAATTATCATTACTGCATTGCGAAAAAAGATGTTCATTATGATATGTTCATTACCACAAAGTGATTTTTTTTTTTCAATATTAATCATATTATTTAAATTGTGAAGTATTTATACATCATAGTAATAGTCACATGGTACTCTCTTTCATTTTTGCTGATTTTAACTTAAATTATTGAACATCATATTTTTTTTTAGCAATACAGTTAAAAAATGAATGTTGCAGTAATAAAAACAAATGGAATAGTCTTCAATGACTATTTAGATGATAATTCAATCTATTTTTTTTTTCCTTTAGCTCAAGTTTTTCTGTATTGATTTGGAGTTAAATATGACCAGGACACTTTCTAGACAGGTTTTGTGAGAATCACCCATAAAGCTAACAGATAATGTGCATACATACTGGCATTCAGACATCAAACAAATGATGCACATCAGGGATGTGCATTATTTGATAAGAAATAAGGATTTGTGGTCATAAATTTCCACTTGCACTCATCCTCTGAGGACTTAAGAGAATTTAGGCATGACATTTCCAAACTACATTTCTAACCCCAGAAATGGATGTCTTAATGGGCAGTGCAAAAAATGGGAGCTCATTGAAACACAACCTCAGTGTGCATTAGCACAGACAATGAAATCTACCCTAAAGTTCAAAAATAAGGCCCTCTCATAACACCATCAACTCATCAATCAGCACAAAAACCTTGTTCTTAACAGCTGATTAAATCAACAGTTCTCATTTACAGGCCTAATCAGACTACATACACATGAACGCAAAATAAATAAATGAAATAAAAGTCATTAATTAAGCTTATATTAGTGGTGTCTTTGTATTCTCAAGATAATATCGGATCGCCATGGACCACATCCAAAGACTACTCAAAGGCAGGTTGAGTAAGTCCAACAAAACCATGCGCTAATAACCAACCTCTGGTCAAATAATTAAATCAATCATAAAGCCAGTTTGAACAGGACCTGACAATTTTATAAACTATTCTAAAAGTATGACGACCTGGTGTGCACAGGCTAGAATGTGGAGTGATGAATGTTTTCATGACTTTGGAGAGGTCGAAAAACAAACATCCTGCTTCACGACTGCTAACAGCCAATCGAGAGAAAGACAGATTTTTGGCGCACTGGAGTGTCTGGCCATGTTACTGGTGGATATAAGTGCATTGTTCAAGTTCAGTAGGTCACAGTTTAGTCAGCTCAGTGGTGGTGGTCACAGCATGTGTGTGTCCGTTTATATATATATATATATATATATATATAAATAAAAACCACTTCCAAGCCTGACCAGGCAACCGTGTGTATACTTATACAACAGAGACTTGGTGTATCATGTGTGTCCACTTGAGAAACTTTGTTTGTATAGGGGAGTCTATATAATGTATGTGTGTCCATGTGACAGTAAAGATCTTCCCTGAGGGTTGAACTGTATACTCAGGGATGCCTAGAAAGAGAAAGAAAGAAAGAAAGAAAGAAAGAAAGGAGAGGGTACTTGAGAGCTGTCGCTAACATCTTAACATAGATGCAGCTATTGTGGCGTGTCCTGCTCCAACAGTGTGGGTTCTCTGTCAAGTGCACAAAAACCCATTGGCCTGAATCATTTTAAATGAACACGTACATTTAGACCAGCAGACAGAGAGAGAGAGAGAGGGAAGGCCCTATTAATTTTAACACTGCCATAAATATCTATCATAAACCATTTCAAAGTACAATTCTGCTACTCTAATCAACCACACAAAACATACGTATGTGTATAAATCACCATATCTTTAAAATACATTTATTTTAGTTACTTTTTCCCTTTATTCATCAGAAAGAAAAGTGTAGACATGAAAGTAGGGGTGACAGAGGGATCGGGACATGACCCAGGTCAGATGTAAACCTGGTCCCCATGAGCCAACAGCTTATACTGTATATGTTCTTGGCGTGTTGACAGCATCCTGTGCCACATCAAAATCGCTATATCTTTTAAAAGTACATTTAAATCACTTCAGAATTCTGTCTGATCCATGTTAAATCATAATAGCATCGCAATACTAATTTTATGAGCCATGCTTGCACTGCTACTGCTTCTTGAGAAGAAAGTTGTGTGCTATAAGGCAGGCAGTAAAATAGATATACATTTTGTTTTTTGGGGGCAGCTGAAGTAATGAGGAATGACAGAGACATAATCCCTGTGTGTAACCTCAGTAACACTGGCAAGTGTGGTGCGGGGAGGGTCACGGTGGCTGACAGGATTGAGCCCTGTCCTCTTCCCCTTGCTTTAATGGAATTTACATTAGGTTAGCACCAATGAGAAAAATCCAATTTGCAACATTATACCGCAGGTCCAAATCTAATTTTAATTTTAACTTACGTTCTGTTAGGACTCTTACATTATGGTAAGTTGGGAATCTTTTCTTCCCTCCATTTCACCTGCTTGCTGCCAAGTTAGAATTACCAGTTCTTAATTACCAAACTCAAAATGTGCCTTTCTTCTTCTCCTTCCAAGTGTGGGTCTTGCAGATCGTTACCATGGTCAGCCTTGTACAGTGAC
Organism: Myxocyprinus asiaticus; assembly: GCF_019703515.2. NCBI lineage: Eukaryota > Metazoa > Chordata > Actinopteri > Cypriniformes > Catostomidae > Myxocyprinus > Myxocyprinus asiaticus. The sequence continues at coordinate 28,171,599 of NC_059374.1, read as the reverse complement.
CCCAAAATTATTTGGACAAGTCTTTGCACTGTATAACTAAACATCAAACCAAGTAGCATTTAGTGGCACCAGTGTACCAAGTTGCACATAAAAATAAGTTTATAAGGTATCAAGTATTTAGACACTTTCTAATTGTCAAACATTAGTGAGAAATATCCATGTGATGAACTACAACCGTGGTTACCAGAGGTGGGTAGTAACACGCTACATTTACTCCGTTACACTTACTTGAGTAACTTTTTTGAAAAAAATGTATTTTTATGATTATGTTTTATGGTGGGTACTTTTCACTCTTAAGTAAATTTCTGATGAAAAACTTTACTTTTACTTCCTTACAATGGGTAGCGTTCCTGTCGTTACATTACTGGTTTTAATTTAATAAGTGTTAATAAATGCGTAAATTATTGAGATATTTGAATAGGACTCTTACGACAGCGGAACTTCACAGCTGTATGCTGTCACTTGAGTCACATTCAACACTACAGCAGCAAGCATGCAAAACAAACATTTCTTCACTCCACACAATGCCTTCATTTTACACCAAGACAAGGACATATTTCAAGATTAAAATTGCAGCTCCAACGAAAGAAAACATGCTGAGGTAAGTTTTAGAGATTGTGACAATGTGGGCTTGTCTGTGTCATGGTGATTCTCATTCATTTTCAGCATGAATCTGTAACTGTGGTCTCTTATGACCTCAGTTTCTAAGTTTGCATTTTTATATCAGCACTGCAACATATCAGTACCTACTGTATAATTCCTTGTAGACATCCACGTTAAGTGCAAATGTTTTGCCCTGCCTATATCGCGATATTGAGCATTTCTGCACGTGCAGGGTTGGCGCGTGCACAGCGTTTGACAGATGCGGACGGCTTTGTCTTATGGACAACACGCTTCCAAACACAGAGATATGGTGCAGTTTACCCTTAGTGTACAGAACTGATTATCTAAATTCTTTCTACACTGAAAATGCTGGACCGTCACTGAATTAAATTCATGCAGGACGTAAAAACCTGTGAAATAATGACAGAAGGCATGAATAAAGCATGGTCTTGCTTCAGTGTATAATTATACATTATATATAACTTGGGACTGTGACATTGTTCATGTTTTTCACTGTAATAATTACTAGAAAAAGGTTTCCAAACTCCTCTTCTAATTGACAGATTCGTCCAAATCTGAGAAGCATCCTTAAAGTGATAGTTCAGCCTTTAATTAATATTATATCATAATTTCCCCGTCCTCATGTTCTTTCAACCCCGTGAAACTTTCTGTATTCTGTGGAACACAAAAGATGTTATTAGATAGAATGTTAGGGACAGTCTCAGTCACGATTCCCTTTCAAAATATGGAGGGGGGGGGGGGGGGGGGCATGCAGTGACAGTAAATGATAATTAAGGTTAGCGTTCTGTCTAACATCTCCTTATAGGAATAATGTTTTCAAAATTGAAAATTCTTGCATAATTTAAATTAATTTACTCACCCTCATGACATCCCAGATGCGTGTTTTCTTCTTCTTCTGTTGAACTCAAAGATTTTTAGAACAATATCTCAGCTCTGTTAGTTTAAACTAGAATGCAAGTGAATGGTGACCAAAACTTTGAAGCTCAGAAAGCACATAAAGGCAGCATTAAAGGAATTCAAATGACACTGGTTCAGTCTATGTCTTCAGAAGGGATATGATCAGTGTGGGTGAGAAACAGATCAATATTTAATTCCTTTTTTACTAATAAATCTCCACTTTCACATTCTTGTTGTGTTTTTGGTGATTTAATTATTTGTGCATATCGCCACCTACTGGGCAGGGAGGAGAATTAATCGTAAAAAAAAAAATTACTTTATATATTATAAAATTATATATATTTTTCTGTTTCTCACCCACACCTATCATATTGCTTCTGTAAATCACTGGATTTGTATGAATTACTTTTATGCTGCCTTTATGTGCTTTTTGGAGCTTCAAAGTTCTGGTCAGCATTCACTTGCATTGTATGGACCAACAGAGCTGAGATATTCTTCTAAAAATCTTCATTTGTGCTATGCAGATGAAAGAAAGTCATACACATCTGGGATGGCATGAGGATGAGAAAATGAGAGCATTTAAATTTTTTGGTGAACTATCCCTTTAATTTGATGCATAGAAGAAAGAAGTTATATGGGTTTGGAACAACATGGTGGTGAATGATGACAATTTCAATTATTTACAATAATATTAATAGTATTATTATTATTATTATTAATCATTCTGTAATGCATGTTAAATGTGTATCATGTACTGGAATATAGGAGAATAAACATCCATTATGTTATATGTGAAAGTAACTAGTTACTCACTACTTGAGAATTATTTTTATTGGATACTTTCTTACTCTTACTCGAGTAATTTTTTGAATCATTTGTTTGTAGATGCCACTTGGTTTGATATTTTGCAACTAATCCAATGACATTTAGGCATTTTACGTGTTCATATACTTTTTGGGAAAACTGTATGTGAAAGGCAGAAAAGAGAAATCAGAGGATTGGAAAAAGGAATGGAGTGAAACATGGAGAAGTAGTTAGCAACTGATAAAGAAGAAGAAGAGTCTGAGCTGTCCCCTGGTGCTACAATCCTTTTCTGAAGAAGCGCCTTTGCGTGAGGAGAAGCTAAGTGCTGAACCATCTGCTTCTGCCCTTCAAAAAGGCTCCCAAATGAACCTGCCTTTTTAAATGGGGCGTCCCACAACTACAAAGAAAGCTGCTCAGGTATTACATACACAGATGGACTAGCTCACCCACAATTCACTGACACAATCCCACGCTGCTTTATAAGTGATCAGTTAAATCCCACACATGCCATAGTCATATGACAGCAAATTATGGATGAGAAACAATGGTCGGCTAATGATTCAACAACTGATTAGTAAGGTACACTAGTTTATCTAAAGTTTTCTTACATTTAATTTTCTAGTTTCCACATTTTAGCGGCGGTGATTTAATTAGCGTGCAGTACTTTTTGACCGTTGTTCTTTTTTTTTTTGCTTGTGGGTTTTGCAAGTCCTGCCATGAGAGTTAAGTTTTTAAGACACCATGTCATATTAAAAATAGTCCAGCTTTTAAAAATGTGCATTATCTTGAGCTCTGTTTCCAGCTGTTTTTGAATGCAATAACACATTTTATGTAAACACACCCTAAAAAATGTGTCTGATCAAGTTTAGATGAACCCAAAACTAGGCTAGTTAAACAAGGCTTTATTCAGATGACTAGTTGACAGTGCTGGGTTGTTTACTTCAGAATTGTAATCAGGTACTGATTACAAATTACATAAATAAATTGGCAATCAGTAACAATCTCCTGGATAAAATTTTTTAGGTAATCTAATCTGATAACTTTTGGATAATTTGGACCTAACTCATGCATCTGAGTAGGATAATCTACATCATGTTTATATAATGTTGCTTAAATATATTTAAGAAAACTTACTTAATTAATCAAAATATGAGAAATGCTATTCCTTTTTGTGTTTAACTTGCTATTTGTCTGTTACTGAGTGAAATAAAATAGGCACTTACAAGGTCATGAAACACAAAAACACATTTTAACTGATAAAAAAAGATGGTGTTAATTATTTTTATTTAGAAGATTTTTTTAGACTATTGACATCCATATTTATTTATTTTTTGGTCCAGGCTTCAAGAATCAACAAAGGTCACTGGATTTGATGCAGACCTAGTATTTCACAGTTATAGCAGTGTTTAGTTACCAGCATAATTATTTCTCATGAAAAGGCATGGTCTAACTGTTTGAGTGCTGCTTTTATTTCCACAAATTCAGCAGCATAGATCGAAAAATGTGGTGTAAAAATACAAAGGGAGTTGGGTGTTTTCCCTGTTATGCTGATAGATCTCAAGGCCCTTCATCAATAACAGACTCAAGTATGTACAGGTATTTTTGCTAAACAAACCTAGTCTTACTCCAGCATTTTCAGCATTACAAACACAATCTATGTGTGCTAACAGATCAGACCAGTCATATTTGAGAATCAACAGTATCAAAAGTTATCACAAAGGCAGAAGTGCATTCATTTACATTTTTGAAGCAGAGTACAAAATCAATTTGCGAAACTTTAACTAACTTTAACGTACTAATGCAGTCAGTTCGGCATTTATGTGTGGATTATATTGTGAATATATACAGTAATGTTGTGTATTTGCAGATTTTGATGTTTCATGGACAAAACCCTTCCAAAGACATAGTAACATATAGTTATATAGTTATATGATAATTCAAATAATAATAAAAATCTGTTCATCTGGAGTTGGTTAGATATGCAATGTAAAGTTGAGAAAACATGCAAACATGCCTGTAAATGCCTAATGTTTTCGCCCTGTGTCTCCTTAAAAGTGGAATGAGTGAATGAGACATCTTCATCGCTCCATCTTTTAGCCACCTGGCTTAAGTGGCAAGTATCAAGTCTGTGTGTGCAATTCCACTCTCTTCCGAAAGACATACTTATCATATATCAGCGGTAGGCTGATTTATAATGAAAAACGTAAAAAGATTAAAAAAGGAAAACTTAGGTGGGGGTCAATTAATTATGACTAATTTACTGCTGTTTTCTGATTAATATGTAATCATGTAATCCATAAAAAAGTAACTGCAATCTTATTGAGTATTTTAAAATGTAATTTAATCTAATTACAAGAACTTGATTACATGTAATCCATTTCTACCCAGCACTGCTAGTTGACTAGTCATTTAAGCAACCTACGACTAGTCAATTTTGAAAATATGTTGTTTTGGAAATCCCAACGACACTTAGTATGTCTATTGTGTAATTAGGAATATTCAGCCATTACTCTCAACACATTAGTCAGTACCTTCAACAAAGACTCAAATGAGAATGGCTTGATTTCTTAAAGTCTGGGACTGATTCTTGACTGCAGCCCTTAGGTCTGGGTGAAAAAGACACAGACTGACATAACTGATGGCTAGCGCTCATCAGAGGCTCCAGCTCCCTGTCCCCAGCCACTGTGCTGCTTATTTAGAGCCTCTCGCCACAATTTATTTTTTGGCTGTACTCTGTGTTTCCTACTTCAGGAGAGGCTTAACGTTATGTTCGTCCGCCAGTCCGTAGGGCCAAATGTTGAGTGTAATGTGATCAGTAATGAATTTTGTGTTACATTAGGCTGTATAAATGGACGGACAAGCGCAGACTACAAGTGTCCGGGAGTTGGGCTTAATCTAATGATGCAAAAATAGAGACAGAACCAATTATGGAGAGGGCCAACTCGGTGCTGCTGCAGGGACTGCAAATGAATAGGTACAAATCAAATTAGTGCCTAATAGACGCGCTATGAGAGAGGGCCAGTCGATGCTAAATGCATTAGGGCCTTGTGACCTCGCTGCTCCAAGCAGCAGCGTCCAGGATCCAACCTCCATTTTCCCCAGATATCAAAGGAACTCTTGTTCAGAGGAGGGGGGAGGGCCAAAGAGCGACAGCTTCCTAAACGAGTTAAACATTTGGATTGTCAAGAGTGGCAATTTCCCCCTCATTTCAGTCTGTCTCTTCCTCAATGTGAATGACCTAATTTGTTATTATAAAATCTCTAAAATGTGCCTTTTCCAAGATGATCTGTATGAGAAATCAAATAAATACAACAGGAGCCTGTCACTAAGACAAATTCTTATCTTAGCGTAATTCAAAGAAATAGTCGATTGGGGATCGCATTCTTCCGTAACTGATTCCTCCAGTCACTGGATGTATTAGCAAGAGTAAATAGAACAAAATAGGGTTTACCAATTTAACTTCTGACAGAGTTAGTTTGCTTTTGAATTTAATGATCTACAAATGAGAAAAACAAACTTGGGTGATGGTCCATGTTGGTAGGTCTTTAACAAAAAGGAAAACACGAATACCTGAGCTCTGTCTATACAAAGTTATCAACATAACAGCACAGTTTTCCATATTCTGTTAACATATTTCCTATTCTTAATTGGCCAATAGGCTTTAAAGTTACTCTACAACCATGAACTATGATTAGCAAATTGTTAGTCGGTTGCGGTAGGGACATTCTAATTCTAGAGAGCATTTGATTGGACAAAAATCTGTGTAGTGCAACATGAGTTTTTTTGGTCTGTTTTCCAGAAAGAGAAAGACAGTAAATTTTAAAATGCATATACTGTATCTGCTAAAGGTTAATTTTGTCCACTTTTAGGAATACACTTGCATATACTAGCAAACAGACATGGACATTGGATTTCACGTGGTCTTTAAAGCTGTGCAGTTAATTGTAATTCATACAAAGAGGAAATGTATGTTATCTGATCTTCATTGCCAACATGTGCATAATACTATTAGTGAGTATGCTCACCTGTCCCAGAGCCTACAATATCTCTGCTGGGTGACTCTGACATTGCGTCCGCCAGTCTCTCCTTTAGGCCCTCTTCGGTGGCTTCTACAGAGGACATGTGACGCAAGCCGAAGCTCTCAGGCCAGCTGCCGCACACCTCCAGCAGAGTGACGCTGCGGTCAAACATGCCTGCCGAGAGAAAATAACACAGTTTTAGTACACTATTTTTCAGCAATAGTGCATCAAAGCCTATTATGAGTTCATTTTTATCAATGCACTCTAAATAGATTAAAAAGTTATTTTAAGACAAGCCAGTATACTCAGTGGCCTTCTTTGTAACCCCCTCTCGGGAAACTATTTTTGTAGGTATTATGTAGGAAATAGGCAAACAAGTACAGCTCCAATGTACTTGAATGGGGAAAGACCGAAATCTCCAAAACTGTTTGGAAAAATTACAATTCAATATTTCAAATGAGCAATTCAATCTGACAATAATAGAATCATAAAATATGATCCTTTTTTTAAGGTTAAATCACATTTAAAGTGTATTTTTTAGGCTGATCCAGCAAATGTGAATGCACATTCTAGGGTAAAAAGGTGTTGTTGAGATTGGCTCTTTTAGGAGAAAAGCTGCTGTAGGACTACAGGAGCCATATTAAGCTTTCCACTTTCCTCTATTCATTTTCCTGTGAATGGTTCGTCTCCTCAACCTTGAACGGTCTCCAGTCTCATTGAGGTCTTACTCGGGTAAATAGCATTATAACATGAAAACTCTGTCCATGGCTATGCTGGTGTATCTACCAGAAACACTGAGGTCATAAACAGCTATCTGTGTTTCATCTGGCACACATAGCTGCTCAAGACCCCAGCCGAATCCCCCTTCCTCCGACAGGGATAGCAAATAGGAAATGACTGACCCCTGAAAAACACCACTGTGGGCCAATATGACTTCAAACGAAAACACTGGCCTTGTTTTTTTACCCCTTGAATCTCAATGCCAATAAAAGAGATATTGCATAAGGAGGGGTGTGAGGAAAAGAAAGCAAGCAGAGCTCCTCTGTCTCCTGTGATGCTTAATTTCAGATGGTGGCATTGCTAGGGTGTCTCTCTATTACAGATACCTGCTACATGAAATACAGCTGCTTTATCAAAAGGGCTGTAGGGAGACCCTTTGATCTGCAGGCTAGCGGCAATCTGCCCTTGTCTAGGCTCCCCTGCAAACCCTCAATCACACTCAAGGCCTCTGACAGGCGCTAATGTGCGGGCGAGAGAGGGGCGCTGGCGGCCTGTGGCGCTGCACCGATAGGGAGGCAAGATGCCTGCTGTTATCTGCTGTAAAACACTAGCCCAGCCAGACTCACAGACAGCAGATAACTTCACACCACTACATAAAAAGCTGTTTGTCCTGTGTCTGCCATTGTCTCCTCAACAGGCCCACCATCAAAGCTCCAGGCTGTGTGGGTGTAGTCATCGCACAAGTCACAACAACAAACATAGGTCTGTATATACCAGGATTGTATAGTACATTTCTGAATGTGACATACAGCTGTTTGCACTTTCATTCCAGGGTTGTAACAACTTTTATAACTGGAGGGGATATGCCCCCCTCATTTTTAGACATTTTTGGTTGTGTACTGAAAACATTTTGGGAGAAAATTATTATATGTAAAGCTGCTGATTTTTTGCTAATTGCTAAACTCTTATGCAGAAATGAACAGTAATAGTATTTCTGAATTTTTTTTTAAAATAATGTACACTCACATGAGATGAAGACATACAGTGGCAAGAAACAGTATGTGAACCCTTTGGAATGATCTGCATTTATGTATAAATTTGTCTTAAAATCTGGTTTGATCTTCATCTAAGTTACAATAACGAACAAACACAATCTGTTTTAACTAAACACATAAATTATTGTATTGTTCTTGTACATATTGAATACAACATTCAAACTTTCACAGTGTAGGTCAGAAAAAGTATGTGAAACCATTGGCTACTGATGTCAACAAAAGCTAATTAGAGTCAGGAGTTGGCAAACCTGGCATCCAATTAATGAAACGAGATTGGAGGTGTGGGTTAGAGCTACTTTGTCTTATAAAAAGCACTCAAACATTTTGAGTTTGCAATTCACAAGAAGCATCTGCTGACGAGGACCATGCCACGCAAAAAAAAAAAAGAAGAAAAAAAAAAAGAGATCTTAGAAGACCTACAATCAAGAATTGTTGCTTTGCATAAAGCTGAAAAGGATCACAAAGTTATCTCGAAGAGCTTAGATATTCATCTGTCCACCGTTAGACAAATTGTCTATAAATGGAGACGATTTAGCACTGTGGCTACTCTCCCGAGAAGTGGCCGCCCAGCCAAGATGACTCAAGGGGCACACCACAGAATGCTCAATGAGGTAAAAAAAAGAACCCTAGTGTGACAGCTAAAGACTTAAAGGAATCAATGGAACTGGTTAACATCTCTGTTCATGAGTCTACTATACAGAAAATATTACACATTACCATTACCATGGAAGGACACCACGAAGGAAGCTGCTGCTTTCCAACAAAAACATTGCTGCGCGCCTGAAGTTTGCCAAAGACCACACTGACACTCCACAACACGCTACTGGGAAAATTTTTGGTTGACTGATGAAACTAAGGTTTAACTTTTTGAGAAGAACAAGCAGCACTATGGATGGCATAAAAAGTGCACTGCATACCAACATGAAAACATCATCCCTACTGGAAACGCTTGGTTGAGGTTATTGCTGCCAAAGAAGGATTGACCAGTTATAAAATCCAAGGGTTCACTTACTTTTTCTACAGCACTGTGAATGTTTAAAGGGATGTGTTCAATAAAACATAAAAGATTATAATTGTTTGTGTGTTTTTAGCTTGTCTATACTGGTGACTTTGATGAAGATAAGATCACATTTTATGACCAATTAATGCAGAAAACCAGCTAATTCCAAAGGGTTCACATACTTTTTATTGCCACTGTATCAGTCTTAGAAAAAAGCTGCTTTATTCTACATATGGTGCTGGGCAAACACTCATAGCCATGGTGAGATCACATGACCAGGTTAATATTTCTCAATTTATCTCAATTAACCCCTGTAAATGGATACTTTCACTTGCAAAATGCATTAATCATGGCTGACTACAAATAACACGTTTTTGCATGATGTTTCATCTATGCCGACAGGTGTCAGCACAAGACAAATGCAATATTATCCAGTCCACCTTGAAAGGGTGTAAAAAAATTAAAATAATTTTAACCGGCCACATAAAACTACTGTTACACCAAGCAGAAGCCTCTGCCAAATGGTTGCGTCGGCACACTGAATGAATATACTGTATCCCTACTATGGCTAGCACCCACTTACGGATGTCTGCCTTTTAGCATATCAGTTAGGACAACTGGGCAAACATAATGTATATAATATTCACGAATAAAGCTGAGTAGCGTGTTATTCATACACCCCTGGATGTTATCATAGGGCTTTGATATTTCATCATGTCAAAAAACAACTACAGAAATTAATTTACAACCCTCATGACAGAGGGTGACATTTGTTGCTCTGCAAGGTCATGCCATAAATCTCTAGAAAACAAACACTGCTGCTTTAAATACAGTACAATCCACATGCATGCAGTGTTTAGTACATGTTAATGTGTGTGGACATCCTTGCAGGGCTTATGTAGGATTAATCGGGGACTATGTTTGTTTACAGAAAATAGGCCAGTAGAAGAGAATGTTTGTGAGCATCCAAGCTGACCAGATGAGTGATGTAACTGTTAGTGATAAAGCAAGATAATGAACAATTAATGATTAAAAACTCGAAATGTAACAATTCCTGCTGCCTCCAGTTTTGCTGAAAACTGATCCTTTCGTGAAATACTTTCTTTTTCACAAATAACAGAAAACACCTGAGCGGAGACAAGCGCTTGCCAAAAGGTTTCATTCAGCAGTAAATACGGCAGCTCAGGGTCAGGGTCATCCCCGTTGAAAGTCAATGAGGGCGCTTTTAAATAGATTTGGGAGGCTACTCCTCAGCTGGAGCACTCACCCCGAGTGCATTACTCTGAAGCTTAAGGTGAAAGGCATGGAGGATGTGAGGTCAGAAGTTCATTCCCTCCAATAGGGAAGATCTCTTCATCAGAGCGGCTGACAGCCACCTCAGCCCACATTCTGCAGACGCTGACAACCACACCTGGAGTCGCAAGTTCGAATCCAAGGTGTGCTGAGTGTCTCTAGTCAGGCTTCCTAAGCAACCAATTGCTAGGGTGGGTAGAGTCACGTTGGGTTAAACTCCTCATGGTCGCTATAATGTGCTAGGTCTCTGAGGTAATGTGCTCAACAAGCCACATGATAAGATGCGGAGGCAACTGAGATTCGTCCTCCGCCACCCGGATTGAGGTGAGTCACTACGCCACCATGAGGACTTAGAGCGCATTGGGAATTGGGCATACCAAATTTGGGAGAAAAGGGGAGAAACAAAATAAAATAATAATAAATAATAATAATAATAAAATATCTGCTGCCGCTTCTGGATGGACAGAAACACAGATAAGAAAGAGAGAGAGACAAAAGTCCTGAGCCAATTCACGTGGTTCCCCTCCCCAGCATTGCGTTTTTCTCTCGCTTTAACATCTTCATTTGGATATCCTGTCTGAACCACAGAGCTATGAGGACACTATGTTAACATTTAACGAGGAGTGGGAAAAGCATGCTGTGTTTCATCATCATAAAACCCATGTGGATTAGTCCTAGATGTTAGCAAATGCAGGTTTACTTATCTCACACCATTGAGATGTTCTTTATTTAATTTAGAGAGTGTTCACCTTTACTGTCTCGGGCTACGGAAGGTTTACTGAGGCATGTGGGGAACATACATTAGCCTGTTTCTAGGCTACGAGGGGGACCACAGGACCGTAAACACCTAAAAGAACAGCACCATCAGGCAAGGAGGGACTAATTCAATTAGGTTTTACTGAGGGGCCATAAGTGAAATTGAGCTAACAAGCAATTATCTACAAAAAATTGTGTTAGACTTGCGTAATGTTGGTCACTTGTTTCTGAAAACAAACAGCCTTCTAGTGGAAAATGGGCAGTGTGTAAATCAAGCGTTGTCATTTGTCCAAGAAGGCATCTGCCTGAGCTGCCCCTGTCCAGAAGACCTCCATCAGACAGAAAGAGGACAGGAAATTATGGGGAGAAAGAGGTGGATTAGGATTGGGAAATGTTGTGAGCCAAATTCGAAATTGCATTGTGTACTAACCACTAGGCCACGGCACTAGAAGACCAAGCTACAGCTGCTTTAATGGAAGGCAGAAGAAGCAAAGTATCTTTCATTTAACAATGTCAGGTTGAAATAAGTCACAGTTTATCAATCACCTGAATTTTTTGTTTAGTACAAACAAAATGGTGAAATGCTGGCGGTACGCCTGTCAACCAAAATATTAAAGTTCTGTCATCATTTACTCACCTTCATGTTGTTCCAAACCCAAATTACTTTATTTCTTCAGTGAAACACAAAAGGGAGGAGAATGTTAGACTCAGTTCTCTTTCATTGCATTTATTTTCTTTACGATGAAAATGAATGGTGACCGAGGCTGTCATTCTGTTATACTTTTTTTTTTCTGGATGAACTATCCCTTTAAGTAAACTTTATTATCAGCTGATTATGGCCTTGCTCAAGTGAGTGTCCTCTTTTAAGATATCAAGCTATCCAACTATCCAGATAAGAGTGACACTGGACACTCAGTCTGGCTTTATTTCCGTGCCCTCCAAATCCTTGGTGTGCACGCTGCTTTCACTGGCTCTCACTCAGAGCCTAATTTAAAGTGCCGCCAGTTGATGCACACAGCATCAATGGATCCTGAAAAGACAGTCTGACAGCGCTGCAGACGAGCAAGCAGCAGCCAGAGTGATACGGACCCAAAAGCTGCCAGAAGTGTTTACTAGCGATGTGTGAGTGTTAATGTAGATGTAAGCTCCAAGGATTAGCAGTCAGATAGATAGCCATAAGGAAGTCTTTTTTCACACCCACATCCAAGGCCCCTTCCTCATTACATTACACTGCCTTTTAAATCATTTACTCCCTTGCTCTCTCTTTTCTCTCTCCCTCTTTAGCTGTGAGTATGTGAGTAATCCCACCCTAGCTGGGCTTTTATGCTCTCTTTCACACAATGGGTTCCGACTCACTCATCCACGCCACTCTCCACCCTGCTCTAAAAGCTAGGTCTGATAATGTAGGAAAACAGAGCACTGTCTGACAATTAGCCTTAAACCATTAATAGCAATGAGAGCACTGTGGATCTAAAGCATCATGTGTGGTACCGACTACAGCTCCTTAAAGGGATAGTTGAGCCAAACATTTTAATTCTGTCATTATTTACTCACCCTCATGTTGTTTTAAACCTGTTTCTTTCTTTTGTGGAACATAAAAGATGCTGGGCAGAATGATAGCCTCAGTCACTATTCACTTTCATTGCATGTAAATAATAAAATAAAAAATGTAACCGTAATAGAGGCTTGCAATCCCTTTAAGAGCGGCCTACAAGTTTTTTATTTTATTTATATGCTATGCCCTTTGTATTCCTCCTCTACTTACAGTACATATGGTTTCTTATTCACTCCGCTGAGACATAGGAAAGAGTCTTATAACTTGGCAGCGAAGGTGCAGAGAGAGGATGCCAAAAACTCATCCACTACAACATAGCACACACCAGCTTATTGTGCCACTGCTTTCACAAGCCCGCATCTGATATTAAGTACACAGGTGCTGTTGCTCTGTGTATCTTGCTAATGCAAAAGTGGATTCATTGCATTCATGATTAAAGCAGTAGGGGCAATGTTTTGATTGGTGAGGGTATCATCAGTGCCGATGGCCACAACATCAAACTCACAGGTTTAATAAAGTCCATTTCTCCTTTGACTTCTATAAGAGAGAGAGAGTCAAAGCAGGAATAGAGCTGACCTCTTGCCTTTCACCTCAATTTCCAAGATCAAGCCTCTCCTCACATTAGTTAGCTCTCAGAAACCCTCAGAACCCCATAACTCAACATCAAACGTCGGCATTAGTGAATGCCGTGGCCGCCGCTGGCTTTGCGGTTTCATTTGGTGTTTGTGCAGTAGATTTGTGATTGTAGCAGGGCCTTAATAGCAGAGGATGGGAAATAAAAGAGGGCAGAAATGATAGCAACCTCGCATAGGACAACGCTGCTCTGTCTTTCTATCCAGCACTTACTTGTGGCTCCCTTGATTCAAATTGTGGGACACTTTTTCGGGGCACTGCGCAACAGCTTGTGGTTGGGGGTCTGATGGCATTAATAATGAAGAGTGCCATGGCCCAGCCAGTGATTAAAGGTGAATGATATGCTTGACACAGAGGAGACCCTGCGGGGTGTGTTTGCTGACAAACTGCCCCAGCTCTCTGACAGCTCGGGCGAAGAGAGCACACTCCCATGGCCTTGTTCGGCCGGGTTCACACACACAAACTCACGGTAACTTATGCATACACGCATCCAAGTGTTGATTAGTCCAGTCTTTCACCACTCATACCTAAGTTCGGCATATTTGTGCAGTATATGATTCTTAGTTAAACAAGATAGCATATTAGGTGTGTCTCACACTAGCCTGAGGCTTTTCGTAAGTCCCCATTAAATGAAACTGATGGAGTCAATGTAAACAGAACGTGGCCTAGCACCAATAAGGATGGAGAGCAAATGAGTGAGAAGTCATTTACTCTGAGCCAAAGCGGCAAGGACGCCTAATTGATATGGAAGAGTATTGTATTACACAGTAACTTAATGAGGCAGACGTCTTGTTTATTCTGAAAAGCTAATGTGTTTCACAGCTACGTGAGTGCATTCATTTCTCTGACAGGGCTGGAACGTATAGAGCCCCTCCCGTGATCGCCGGATCCAACGCTATAGGGCCTGATACAAAAATCAGCACACAAAATACTATCAAATCTTATTCAAAATTAACAAACAAAACTAATCAGATATAAGCAGCTCTTTTCAATTTCTCTGGGCTTGGTTACTGTGTATATGTCAAGAGTTCACAAGTTACAGGCAATCACTGTTGGCAAAGGGCGATATTGGTAGATACATTCCAAGAATCAGTCACTCAGATAAGGATGTGTTTGCACAGATTAAATTGTTCGAACTCAACTGATCATGAAACAGCAATACAACCCCAATTCCAAAAAAGTTAGGACACTGTGTAAAATGTAAATAAAAAGGAATGCAAAAAATTTGCACATTTCATAAACCCATATTTTATTCACAATAGAACATAGAAAACATATCAAATGTTTAAACTGAGGAAATGTACCATTTTAAGGAAAAAATAAGGTAATTTTGAATTTGATGGCAGCAACACATCTCAAAAAAGTTGGGACAGGGTCATGTTTACCACTGTGTAACATCCCCTCTTCTTTTAACAACAGTCCGTATACGTCTGGGAACTGAGGAGACCAGTTGCTGGAGTTTTGGGGGAAGAATGTTGTCCCATTCGTATCTGATATAGGATTCTAGCTGCTCAACAGTCCTGGGTCTTCATTATCGTATTTTTCGTTTCATGATGCACCAAATGTTTTCAACTGGTGAAAGGCCTGGACTGCAGGCAAGCCAGTTCAGCACCCGGACTCTTCTACTACGAAGCCATGCTGTTGTAATAGATGCAGTATGTGGTTTAGCATTGTCTTGCTGAAATATGCAAGGCCTCCCCTGAAAAAGACATCATTTGGATGGAAGCATATGTTGCTCTAAAACCTGTATATACCTTTCAACACTGATGGTGCCTTTCCAGATGTGCAAGCTGCCCATTCCATAGGCACTAATGCACCACCTTACCATCAGAGATGCAGGCTTTTGTACGAGCGCTGATAACAAGCCGGATGTTCCCTCTCCTCTTTAGTCCAGAGGATGCGGCGTCCATGGTTTCCAAAAATAATTTCTAATTTCAATTCGTCTGACCACAGAACAGTTTTCCACTTTGCCTCAGTCCATTTTAAATGAGCTTTGGTCCAGAGAAGACGGCGGCGTTTCTGGATCATGTTCACATATGCTTCTTTTTTGCATGATAGAGCTTTAATCTGCATTTGTGGATGGCACGGCGAACTGTGTTCACAGACAATGAATTCTGGAGGTGTTTCTGAGCCCATGCAGTGATTTCCATTACAGAATCATGCCTGTTTTTAATGCAGTGCCACCTGAGGGCCCGAAGATCACGGGCATCCAATATTGATTTTCGCCCTTGTCCCTTGCACACAGAAATTTC
This sequence comes from Myxocyprinus asiaticus, assembly GCF_019703515.2. Classification (NCBI taxonomy): domain Eukaryota; kingdom Metazoa; phylum Chordata; class Actinopteri; order Cypriniformes; family Catostomidae; genus Myxocyprinus; species Myxocyprinus asiaticus. The sequence goes on along the minus strand of NC_059374.1, from coordinate 28,155,991 downwards.
TCCAGATTCTCGGAATCTTTTGATGATATTATGTACTGTAGATGATGAGATATTCAAAGTCTTTGCAATTTTACATTGAGGAACATTATTCTGAAATTTTTCCACAATTTGTAGATGCAGTTTATCGCAGATTGGTGAACCTCTGCCCATCTTTACCTCTGAGAGACTCTGCCTCTCTAAGATACTCTTTTTATACCCAATCATGTTACTGATCTGTTGCCAATTAACCTATTTAATTGCAAAATGTTCCTCCAGCTGTTTCTTTTTAGTAATACTTACTTTTTCCAGCCTTTTATTGCCCCCGTCCCAACTTTTTTGAGATGTGTTGCAGCCACCAAATTCAAATGTACCTTGTTTTTTTCTTAAAATGGTACATTTCCTCAGTTTAAACATTTTATATTTTTTCCATGTTCTATTGTGAATAACATATGGGTTTATGAGATTTGCAGATCATTGCATTCTGTTTTTATTTACATTTTACACAGCGTCCCAACTTTTTTGGAATTGGGGTTGTACTTCCAGACATAAAATGGAAACTAGTCGGAGACTAGAGACAGACTTAATTCACAAAAAAATTGACTTGAGGCTTGCCTTAAAGGCTGTTGAGACCGAAAGTGTCCTTGCCTTAAAAAAATTTAGATGCAACAAAACGAATACGACAGAAAGCAGGCATCTCAATGACGCATTTTTAAAAGTTTTAGTTTTTTGTTACTGCCCAAAACGGCCACAAAGTTGTGCTCCTGCGTAAGATGCTGAAAAACAGCGAGACATGGCGCAACGGTCGAGCGTGTCCTTCTAGCACACGTTTAAATAAAAAAACTATTGAAAAACAGCACAGACTGATGCACAAACATGTGTGAATGGCCCCTTAGACTCACTGGCAATTGACTTGAGACTTTCCTTGGACTCCAAATTAAAATTTTGTGAACATCACATCTTTATGTCTATGAGGAAAAATATTTTCTAGGGAGCATATTATGCACTGGTCTGTGCAGTGGGAAAAACTATGTTACTAGTTCTTGTGAAAATTTGCAGCCACTTTCTAAAAAAATTCTTGGACAATCCTTAAAATTGTAATGAAATGGGCTTCATAAAACTAAGCTGCTGTTACCAAAAGAGATTTAAGACTTTAAGATCAGACTCAGGGCAAAAACTTGAGCCTTGACTTGGTCTCTGCGTCAGAGACTTGTAAACATGTCTACTTCCAGAAAATAAAATACTGCATGCACACATGCACTCATAAACATGATAGGGTGTCAACAAAGCTTTTTATGTGTGTGTGGATGTGAAAGTCTTCGTGTAATGTCTCAGATCTATGAGAGACGCGTGAAATCTGGCGCGGGGGGTGAGTATCCATATTAATCACAACACAGCCCATCCCAGCAGACCCCATCCATCAGCCTGCAGTTGCCGGTGGAAACCTGAGCCCCCGCACTGCCTGGGTCTGCCAGCCCGTAGTTGACGGATGGACATAGCCTTAATCCCTGCATAACACAAACACACACCTGCACTCTCTCTCAAACACACACACACACACACACTTCCAAAACTTCCAAGACACAAAGATGCACATGAGGACAATTAGGTGCACATTAGTTTCATGCAATAAATACATTTGATAGGTAACATTCCTGTTACATATGGTTTGACAACAGGAACAGGTCCATGCCATAAGTGCACAGGACTACACTCATAAACATTAATATTCTCTATAAAAAAGGGATGTATTAAGCTTTAGCCTTTGTGTAGCACTTCCCCTTGAAGAATCAAATGTACAATATGACAATTCAATAAGTTGTCATAAAATTTATTGACAGTTACAGAATGATAGTACTAGCATTTTCCCCCCAAAGTTTCTTGAGGTCAGAGACTGATCTGCCTTGAAACAAAGAATCAAATGCATTATATGTGAGCAACATATGCATACACATTCATGAAACTAGTGTACACATATCTACAGGCCCCTCACTCTCTCAGCATTTATTTTGCTGTGTTTGCTTTTCCAAGGGTCTTGATAGTTCACACTTCCAGTCTTGAAATGACCCAGCACAAACATAAACTTGCACAGCATTCTGTTTACTGTTGCCTTAATGCACTGCGAATAAATGGCAGCACATTATTTACATATTTTCATGTGACAAAAAATTGGAGGTAACACTCAGGGCACTTGGGGGGCTTTGTGATCTCATTTGTAATGAGGAGGGACGCTCAGACAGACATGGCGACGGTGATTCCTGTGCTCGTCCAGCTAACTAAGTTAGGATCGCATGGCCACCAATTTGTCTCATGTCCACCAATGGGGGAGGAGAAAAAAACAAGAGAAAGTGAGAGAGAGAGAGTGAAGACGTGCAGAGGACAGAGGTCTCAGCTGGCTTTGAGACGGAGGTTAGCATTGCAGCGTTTCCCCCTCACACAGACACGTCCACAGGGCCCTGGCCCTGTCAAATGACATTATCTATCAGACCGGTGATGTGCACCACAGAGGCCCCACTACAGGAGAAAGTGATCTGATTGATCGGAGCCAGTGTTACACCTGACTGGAACAACAGCCTGATTGGGCACCACGTCTGAGGAGGTTGAATCCATTCTTTAGGGTGCTTTCCCACTTGGTTTGATTGCTTGGACCGAACCCAAGTTAGTTTCCTCCCACCTCTGGCCTCTGTTGAAATCATATTATTTGTGTCCATGGTCTGATTACGTCATCAACCTGAGTACAAATGGCAGCTGTTTACCACTGTAACTTGGTAACAACTCAAAAAGACATCAGCATCACTGTGTTACTTAAGTATTCGTCTCTTTGGATTTACCACCAAAACTTTCCATGTACAGAATGACACTTATGTTTTTCTGCCACGGATGCACTGAATGTGCAATGATGTGATGAATGTTTGCATTTGTCTGCTGCGAGCCCGCGGATGCATTGGAAGAGATGTGAAAAATGTGAGCTGCTCTCTTAAGTCTATATGTTTAGAGACAAGCAGTTATGAGAAATGCATTATACCACAATAACTGCGATTGGGAGCCTGCAAATATGCAAAATATACGTCATCACAAATGGTTCACTTCCTTGATTTGGTAATAGTGTGTTCATATCAGCAGCGAACCATATTGGATATATTATTATATTTTATTCTTACGATCTGTACCCCAGACCACCTTTTCAAGTGGACTCGCTTCATTGTTCAGAAAACAGTGTTCACATCATCCATACGAACAGAAAATTGATATAATTCGAACCCAGGTGTGCATCGAAAGTGCTAGTGTGAAAGCACCCTTAAATGTGAAACTAGGCTAGATCAAATAATATCTGTAAAGAACTGTAAACATTGTATGTACAATAGTAGTCAACCAATACAGATATAGAGAGCAGGGTGGCCGATGATCATTATAATTTTTTTAAAAATGTATTTAAAAACTTTTTTTACTCTAAAGTCACAAGAATATTTTCAAGACTGTTGGAAGCGTTTCAAACTGAGACAATGGGGAAATACCACTTCTGTTAATCAGCTAATGGCTGATGCCATTAATCTTAAGTGGCCAGATATTGGTTGATTAATTGGCCTGGACTATATGCCAGTCTATTACTAATATACGAGGGCACTCAGGAAAGCTGCTGTTAGCTTGCCTATGAGTGTATGTACAAATAACATGTGCCTGTGGGTGAAGGGGCCTCACCCTTCATCTTTCCTTTCTCGTTGGACAGCTAAGCAATACTTACCCTCTTATCGTTGTTATTCTATGAAAACAGCCAGAACTTTGGCCTTGCTATTCTTAACAGAGACCGCGACTTTAAAAAAAAACTGTCGCAATTGAAGCAGAAAAACAAGCTGTGGAGCTAATTAGAGGCCTAATTTAGAGAAACAGATTGCTTATAATCACTTACAAACACAGTTCCTGCACTGTGCCGAAAGTTCAATTATAGGTTTAGTGGGAGGGAAGCGTGTTCTTGCAAGAGCCGAGCACCGGACTGCTGGGTTCTGATGTGGTGGCATGAAACGGTGCCTCCTCGCAGTAATAATAGCTCTGATCTCCAGACATGCAAGTCGGCCAAGGCGAGCACCACCCGCGCTGCCAAACAATCGACCTAGCAGCCTGAATGCCATCCCCAGGGTCCAGGCAAGGTCACGGCTCACTTTGGCAGCAACAAGAGTAGGCAGCGAGAGGATTTTCATTCTGACATGCCGCAATCTGTTACAATCCCATTTGATAATGAGAAATCACCGCCTAATGTGTCTTTAATCTGAGCGTTTTGGGGTTATTACACAGACTGTTCGCCGCAGCGTGGCCACAGTTTCCTCTTCACTGTCAAATCTAAACCCTCTTAAGTGGAAGTAATCTTATCAGAGAGGCAAAGGGGGGAATAGTCTTATAGGTCAGGGAGTTTAGGAGTGGAGAGGGACACTGTATGTTCCAGCTCTTGGTGCCAATGAGGAGCATCTGATATGATGATTGTGGCAAAATCCAGCCGTCCACCAGGGACTCACTCTCTCCTTCCAGCTCTCAAAGCTGCTTATTCCGGCCACAGCAAGTTGTCCTTACTGGACAAACAGGTCTCCCTTGGTAGCCTTGACCTAGTCTTCTCAAATCTCCTCATTTGAGAGTCCAGGGTCTCCGGCAGGACTGATTTAAACCAGTAATTTGGAGAACCAAGTATTACTTAGTATACCTAAAACAGTAAAGATTTTTGCTGCAGTGACGGAAACAGCAATGCTTATGTGTATGTGTGTGCCGCTAATAAAATATACTTGACATCAAGTATGTAGTCAATTAAACCAGAGTTTTAGCTATAAATTCTGATGTAAAGATGTAAGACTAAAGCTTAAACGTTATAAGAGTCCATTACTAAATTAAAGCAAAGCACATCAATCCACTTGGAATGCTGAGCTGAAAAGAGTCAAACAATAGAGAATGAATAGAGTTTTCTACATAGGGTCAAGGGCTACAAAGAGAATCAATGCTAAGCAACTTAAAATTTTATTTAAAAACTGAATGGTGAAACTTTGAAAGCAGCCAGGTTTGCATAGACATGTATGAATGCAAAAAATATATAGGAAGCAAGCCAGCCTGAAAAAAGAAAAGAAAGAAAAGGCCTTTAGAAGGAGTAACACTGAGCGGTAATGTGTGCAATGACATCTGGGACTGTAATCAACTGGACGCTTTCAAGACCTGCCAAAGCAAACAAGGCAATAACAAATCCACTTTACAGATCATTGATCTGCCCTGGACTGGGCCAAGCCAAACACAGGAGGACAGGAGTCTGCATTTCAACCTGCGGAGCAGGGTCACCCTCTTTCCATGAACCTTAAAGTCCACCTACCTCCCCTCGGCATAGTGTCATACCATCCCATCTACTGTCATACACAAACCCATTAGCCATGTAATACTTATCTAAAAACCTTAACTATTGGTAATATTATGTGGAAATTAAATAAGATAGCACATGACTTTGATGTAAAATTATATAAATTACACAGCTAAAGCAACCCCTCAGACCACCATTTATCACACATTCTGGCACCAATTTTAATTGCAAAAAGTGTAAAAACAAATAAACAAATATTGTTTTTGGAAGAAATGCATATTCACAAAGGTACAAAATGTACCTGTCAATGATAAAATGGTTCAAGATGGAGGAGTACAATAAATCAAAAGCCTTATTGATTTTTTTTAGACAGTTGTGTATAGAAACAAGGCTCTTACACACAAGTGTTTGTGTCTGACTCTCACGAGATGGGGTGGAAAATGGAGACAGGTTAATCTGATTTGAGAACAGCCCAACCAGCGGTGGTGCTGAGGATGCTGCAGGAGCCAAGAGAACGGCTGGGAAATGTGCACTAAATGACACATACTCAGAGCAAACCATCCCTCTGCTTCTCCGAAACAGACAGCAAGTGAAAAATGCTAATGCTTTTCTAATATGATGCACAATTACTCACTACAAATTATATTTTCAGCATAAACATTTTAGTGAAAAGCTGAATCAAAAAATGTACATGAAATTCCTAGAATTTGGTATGTCCCCCTCTTACTTTCATGACAGCGTACACTTGAGCTGGCATGGATTCCTGAATCCATGCAACTGAATAAAACTAATGAAAATGAGATGACAAAATATTGACTGATTTTAAAGGACATTTTCGTCAAAAGACTAAAACTATGACTAAATAAAAAACTGTGAAAAAATTAACACTGCACACCTATTATATCGCTTCTGAAGATATGGATTTAACCACTGGAGTCTTTCTTTTATGCTGCCTTTATGTGCCTTTTGGAGCTCCAAAGTTTTGGTCACCATTCACTTGCATTGTATGGACCTACAGAGCTGAGATGTACTTCTTAAAATCTTTCTTTGTGTTCAGCAGAAGAAAGTCATACACAGATGGCATGAGGGTGAGTAAATTATGAGAATTTTCATTTTTGGGTTAACAAACCCTTAAAGAGTTAATGTCATTGAACCACACCAGTGATGATGAAATTGTCATGTAGAATAAGTTATTGTTTTTAAGCTTAAGCCTAAAGCATTTTTAAGAAAGTTACGTTTTTAGAAAGTTTCATATAATTTAATCAATTATTCACTGTGATATTTGATTCACAAACAATACATGTAAGCATTCATTAAATAATGAATATTTGTAATTCAAATCCACTTAAAGGTGAATTGCAGTACAATTATTTTTATTTTTCTGAATATACAGATACTCAAGCATTCAGCCTCCTCTTTGCACCAGAAACAGCTGCCAAACTGCTTAAAAGGTGGCCGAATTTCTTATAAAGAAAAAATCTTCAGAAAAGCAGTGACTTCTCTTACGAGTGCTTAAACATTTGCTGAAGTTAGCCAGAAACCAATACATCGTTGAATCCTTGGATGAGAGTCCAGATACAATGTTAATGACCAAATTGTCATTTATTGTTTAGTGAGTTGAATCATGCCTAATATTTAACACGTTACTTCTTAAAAATAGATCAAATTGTTGTTTTTCACAGGGCGATTACAATACTTAATGAAATATGAAATATAACACTGAGTTAAAACTATATAAGATTATGTAACTCGTTGTAATGGATTTATTTTTTTCCTTTGTCTTACAGGAGCCTAGAGAAACACTTTGAGAATCATGAGGAATATCAGCAGGTATACATCCTTCAGGGACCAGCAAGCAGACAATCAGCAGTTTTTATGTTGTGATGGACAAGAAACTGTTGAATATCACTGTTGGCACTGATTTTGTTCATAAGATGCCATTGTTTGGTAAGACTGTTTGCCTATTCACTGAGAAACAAGATTAAGATAACTTTTTTTCACAAATGGAGACTACATTTGTAGAGCACTTTCATGCTTTTTGTGTTTATAAAACAAGAGTTCAACTTTTCAATTCTGCCTCGTTAATTGCAGTACTATAAGCCCTTTGAAATTAAATTGTGTGGAACAAATTCACTTTTCTATGTTGTACCAGACATTTGTCCTGCAAAAATTATACAGCGTGTAGAAGAAACAATAAAAGTATTTTTTCTTTCAGTTTTTGTATTTTGTAGTGGTTTGAGGAATGGGAATGGGTGTGGAGAGCAAATGTAAGCTATTACATAGAATACCTACCATACTGTAATATACAATCAACACTATTTGAGTGTAAATTTTACATTTAAAATAGAGCACGAACTGCTACTAATCAGTGTTACTTTAACTCTGGTTCGGTGTTAAATTAGAAGCTCTTATCAACTCTATAACTCTATAGCAGTGTTCAAAAAGTCAACACTTTAGAAAGTGTTTATTTAACACTTTTCTGGTGGTTTAGTGCGCCAGTACGCTCACCACACACCAGCTATTGGTGGAGAGGAGAGAGTAGATTTATAGAGCCAATTAATGGATGGGCATTATTAGGAGGCCATGACTGAGAAGGGCCAATGTGGGAAATATGGCCAGGACACCAGGGTTACACCCCTACTCTTTTATGAGAAATGCCCTGGGATTTTTAATGACCACAGCGAGTCAGGACCTCGGTTTAACATCTCATCCAAAGGACGGTGCCTTTTTACAGTATAGTGTCCCCGTCACTACACTGGGGCATTAGGATCCACACGGACCGCAGGGTGAGCACCCCCTGCTGGCCTCTCTAACACCTCTTCCAGCTGCAACCTTAGTTTTCCCCAGGAGGTCTCCCATCTAGGTACTGACCAGGCCCAACCCTGCTCACCTTCAGTGGGCAACCGGTCTTGAGTTACAGGGTGATATGTCTGCGGTGGTTTCCATATAAACACTGGGAAAGTGTTGATTTTAACTCTGTGGGTGTTACATTTCCGATTTCAAATTTGCAGTGTGAGATATAAATCTAAAAAAAATTTGCGACCTAAAAATAGTGCATAATTTCTTGTTAATTTTATGTAAATGTTCTATGATTTAAATTTTTCACAACCCTAAAACTTATTTCCAGTTTTAAATAAAAAAAAAATACATAAAAAAATCCCAGATATTCAAGGTGGTCTTTTGGACCCCATTGTGAACATGGCTGAAAGCACAAACATCCAGGCAGGAGAGGAGACAGTGTAAGTTATGTATATATCTACACAGAACATCAACTGCTGCTAAGAATGGTGGATGTTCTTGAAAACAAACAAGAGGATGACAGGACGTATGAAAGGCTCTGTTCTTTTAAATTTGTCAACAGAAGTTACCAACAAAAGATCCTGCAGTATTACTGCAAAAATGATCTCTTTCTTTGAAACAGAGGTCACAATGTGGTCTACATTAGGCCACTTGGCTCTGACCAGCTAAGAACAATATGACATTAATAGGATGCAAATGGAACTGTTTTTTTCACTGAGAATTTGGCTTTGTGAGACACTCTTCCCAAAGAGAGAACATAAATCGCCTGGTCAGCTCACAACTCACATGCCCTGGATGAGTGATCTCTCACTAGCTGCAGTCAGTCTCATTGGCAGGAGCCTCTGTCTCCACAGCTTGTAACAAGGGCAATGATTCACTCACTGAAGGTCCAGCTAGAGCACAGAGATTGAGTGAGCTCAAAAGCATTGAGCACAAACACACACACACACCTCCATACAAACACAACCCCCAAAACCCAGCAGTAGGATAGAGTGGCAGATTTAGATCTGATCCACTGCAAGGCAGCCCGCACCAGAGCAAAGTTTCTCCCTGATCAGAAGCGGTCAGATTTCCTCCATCCAGGCTGCAGGCAGCAGAGAACAAGGATGCAGCAGAACTGCTCTTCATCAACATTTATTGATTTTGAACATCTTAGTGTTAAAGTCATCTGTTTTGGATGTGGAAAAATAAGGCAATAGATACTAGTTAGATTTCTCCTTAACCAAGCAAAGAAAGGGAACAGTTTGTCCTGTGCAAAGCAGTATTGTGAAAGATGTGAAAACCTGGAAGCCGCCGTGTCTGCTCAGGCTCTTTGACGGACAATGGGTTCTGAGCTAACGTCTGAAAATCCAACCTCTTTGTGAAAACCACAACCACATCATCTAAGAGCGGAAGAGGGAGAAACAGAGAGGGAAGCTAGAATTGCCTCATTATATCAGCCTGATATCATCCTAACCACGGCCTCAACACCACACCACACCACTACAAACAGAGAAACAGAGGCTGATGAGTGTGCGGAGACATGACTCTGATGTGTTTAAAAGGAAAGATGTTGGAATAATCCACTGGAAAGATAGACAGATGGGCAAAATGTGAGCTGAGATCCTTTATGGGCTTTGATGATTTTCTAATCATGGCACATCACTTAAATAAATGGCTGAATCTCACGGAAACTGTCAAGAAATGTTCGGGTCATATTTTCAAATCAAAAGATAATTTTTTTTATTTCGCATTGCGGAAATTAAGCTTTTTTTTAAGGACCATTATGATTTTTTTTTTTTTATTTTTATTTTTTTTGCATTCTAACATTTTCATAATTTCTTTGTGAAATTCACCCAAATTCTTGACAAATATCTATTTTGTCAAGATAAAACTGCCTTTTCTCAACCTTTTTGACTCCAAGGCCTCACATTGTCCAAGACCATATTTGAAGGTGCCAAATTTTATTAACAGAAACTAGGAATGGATTTAAGTAATTAAAGTGATTGTGTGATTCCAGAAGTTTCAAGAACTGTATGTAAATTTTAAATAATTTTAAGTCATCTTGGAGCCTTGGAAATTTGCTGAGGCTCCCTAGTGGGCCTCGGCCCCCTGGTTGAGAACCTCTGGTCTACACGATACCTTCAGTTAAAACAACCTGAATTATAAACTATGATGCATTGGCAGGCTTGCTGACCAAGAGTAGCTATTTCGAGGTGCACCACCAATAATTGAAAAGTTAAGGAAATATAGAGAGAGAGAGAACAAATGTAATATAAATCTAAAGCCCTAAGAGTCAGAGATCAATGGAGGTGACAGAAAATGAAAAAAAATAAATAAATAAAATTGCAGTAAAGAGAGACAAGGTGAGAGCAGCAGATAGTAGTAGATAAAAAAGAGAAAGAGAGAAACAGAGAAGGATGAGGCAAAGTTCTGGAACAGTTACATGAGGTAAGTAAAGCCAGATGGGCCAGCGAGGCGATGCTAGGCAAGAAGGCAGAGAGGTCAGTGTGAGAAAGAGCAGACGGATGCACGTCTGCCACAGAGGAAGGCTGATAATCTGCAGCCGGCCTCTCCCTGCAGCACACACATCAAAGAGCCCAGGGCCCAGCCCCAAGCCAGCACTGCAGCCATGACAGAAAAACAACAACATCAACAAGTGAGCTGAAGAAAATCCCTGTCAGATTTGGGCTGGGCCTCTGCAAGCTCTTCCCCTATCATTTTCTGTATTAGCTGTGGTCTGGGTGCAGAAATCTCCCATTATGTGGGTCCAGATGCATGGCTGCCCAGATTTATGAGTATATGTGTGTTAAAAAGAGAGCATCTACATGTTTTTACAGAGCCACGGCAGAGCGAAGAGCTGGAGCCCAGCTGGTGTTGCGGTGGGTTCTGGCCCAAGATTTATACGTTCAGGGCGTTGATAAAACTGTTGCTTATGACCTGAAGGAAGTGTGGCCAAGCCGTGATTAGAGCCGGGCCTACAGCTTGCATCTTAATTCCAGAGGGCTGACTTCACACGTGCTCGACCGCTGCAATTACCACCCATTCAAATTTGGGCTGTTTCACAGCCTTCACAGACAGCAATTTCCACTCCCATGTCTTCATTTGTGTCATAGTCGACCAGATTTCTGCAAGCCAGTGAGACTATTAATTAAAGAATCTCTCACAACTTAAAAGATGGAAAAACCAAAATAGATCATGAGTAAATTAACATAAAAAGGGACTTAAGCCTTGCTATTATAAAAAAGGAAACAGAAGATATACGCTCTTAAGAATCACACACAGATTAGACAGACCACGTTTTCGCATTAGAAAAAATATAGAGAAAGTGCAAAGCATAGAACAGAACAAAAGTGTCTCGAGATGCGTTTTTAAAAGTTTACGTTTTTTCAAATTGACACAGCGTCTTAAAAATGAGGTATTCCAGTGTGAGATGCTGAACAGTGAGACGTGGTGCAACAGTCAAAGACGTCCATTTAGCATGTTTAAATAGAAACAACAATTAATAAACAGCGCAAATGGAGGCAAAAATGTGTTCTGTGTAAACGGCTCCTATAAGAGAGCAACGCAGCTCATATGGCTGTCTCATCTGCCCTTAGTTTATAACAGAGGTTTCAGAAGGCTTGTAGAAAAGAAAAAAAAAACTATTACGCTCTGGCCTTCACACTCCAGAACTAGGTCTGCTGTGTATTATGAGGCAGTTTTTTTCACAAGCTCCAGGTCATTACAAGCAATTACAGAGACCTTCCTTATCTCGGCTATCCCTACAAGCTTCAGGATTCAGCCAGAGTGGATCATGATAGTCTGCAATCATTAAAAAGTCAAATAAAGATAAATATACAAAAGACTGCTGCTACTGTAAACTACAAACATCAGACAAAGAGATTGAAATAAATATAACAATATTGTGTTATGTCTTTGTCTATAATTGAAAAGTCAACTAAATCAAAATATGTATAATATACATAAATACAACTAATTATAATAGCTAACAGTTTTTCACCATTTTAACCATCGTTTAGCTTTTTTCAATTCACTTAAAAAGTCTTGTGGTGAGACAAATGAATATTTAAAAGTACAAATATTCCATGTAGTCTCACAATTAATATGAGATCATAAAAACTGCATGTATAATAATTATACGAGAATTAGAAAAATAGCAAGTAACATAGCTTTAGATTAAGTACACTGGTGGCCAAAGGTTTGGAATAATGTACAGATTTTGCTGTTTTGGAAGGAAATTGGTACTTCAATTCACCAAAGTGGCATTCAACTGATCACAAAGTATAGTCAGGACATTACTGATGTAAAAAAACAGCACCATAACTATTTGAAAAAAGTCATTTTTGATCAAATCTAGACAGGCACCATTTCCAGCAGCCATCACTCCAACACCTTATCCTTGAGTAATCATGCTAAATTGCTAATTAGGTACTAGAAAATCACTTGCCATTATATCAAACACAGCTGAAAGGTATTTGGTTCATTAAATGAAGCTTAACATTGTATTTGTGATTGTTTTTGAGTTGCCACAGTATGCAATAGACTGGCATGTCTTAAGGTCAATACAGCTTTCTCTCGAAACTCATCAGTCAATCATTGTTTTGAGGAATGAATTCTATAAAATGCTTGAAATTGCCACAAAAAAAAAAAAAAAAAAGATTTCATACAAAGGTGTACACTACAGTCATCAAAGACAAAGGACAACTGGCTCTAACAAGGACAGAAAGAGATGTGGAAGGCCAGATGTACAACTAAACAAGAGGATAAGTACATCAGAGTCTCTAGTTTGAGAAATAGACGCCTCACATGTCCTCAGCTGACAGCTTCATTGAACTCTACCTGCTCAACACCAGTTTAATGTACAAGAGTAAAGACAAGACTCAGGGGTGCAGGCCTTATGGGAAGAAAAAGCCACTTTTGAAACAGAAAAACAAAAATAAAAGGTTAGAGTGGGCAAAGAAACACAGACATTGGACAACAGATAATTGGAAAAGAATGTTATGGATCTTAACCCCATTGAGCTTTTGTGGGATCAGCTAGACTGTAAGGTGCGTGAGATCTGCCCGACAAGACAGCCACATCTATGGCAAGTGCTACAGGAAGCGTGGGGTGAAATGTCACCTGAGTATCTGGACAATCTGACAGCTAGAATGCCACGGATCTGCAAAGCTGTCATTGCTGCACGTGGAGGATTTTTTGATGAGAACTCTTTGAAGTAGTTTAAGTTTTACATTTTAAATTTCAAATTGTAATAGTAATTGTTCACATTATTAATGTCCTGACTATACATTGTGATCAGTTGTATGCCACTTTGGTGAATAAAAGTACCAATATCTTTCCATATGAGTAAAATCTGTACATTATTCCAAATTTCTGGCTGCCAGTGTATAGCATGACACACTGCTAGACTAAGCTAATGTTCATTGGTATTACAATTCCTCTAATTACGCTGTAATATGAAAACAAATTTAGTGTTTAAATAAATTAATGATGTGTTATAGCCACAAAAAATAAATAATAATTATACTTCAATAATAAATTAAAAAAGATATCTATGAAGACAACACTATATGATTGCTGTAAATGTCCACTTCAAAGTCAAAGTCGTAAAACTCAGTATAGTGATTTTTGTGTTTTTCTCTACACTGAAGACAAATTCTGACATAACAAACACAGGTTTAGTGCAACTAACTTTCTCAACTGTGTGGTTTATTGAAGATAATAGTGGTGGAGGAACATGTGTGTTTGTGTTTGTGTGTGTGTGTGTGTGTGTGTGTGTAACTGGCCAGCTTAGCCTGTGCTTTTGCAGCCCTGTGCCCATATATCAAACCTCCTGCCGTTCTGTGCCTGCTTCCCCGCTGTGCAAATTTGTCCAATTAGCCACGGCCCCACAGGGTGGAATTCAGTGTGAAATGGTCCTGCCACTGTCCACAGATTAACAAACAATAAAACCATTTCACAGACACGCCCATTTACAACCCGGAAAAAGCGACACTGCTAAAATGAGATGCTGCAGTAATCTCCCATTACTCTAAAATCTTAACTAAACAGCCAAACAGCCCATAGCATCCCTTGTGTCCTATATTCCCACCTCCCGCTGATCATCTGACACCAAGGTCCTTTGCGCGCTGACATAAAACCCTGCAAACAGGCGGGATTATACACTTAATAGCTTTACGCCTGTTATTAGAGACTTGGTCCTTGTCTCAGTGGAACTGTTTTATAGAATTCAGGGAAATTATTCAAATACAATATTATAAATACAGTAAAAACCCTTCCAATAACAATGCTTTTGATTAATTGATTTTGTATGGATTCAAAGCTTCTTAGATTAATCATACATCACTGAAAAGCTGGTTTGTTTCATATTTGTAGTGTACAATCTGGTAACCATCAAAACATTTTTTCTTGCATATCCATACTTAGAGTGCCATTAATTCTGGAGGGCACTGTTTATCAGTTATGACTCAGTTATATACTGTATGGATAACACAGGTGCTGTGTACACACAACAAATCTCAGGGGTGTTGTAGTACAGCTTAACAATCCTAGACATGAATAATGAAATGTCAGAGTCTGAGACTGAGCTGAGTTCCAGTAAGGTGCTCAGATGGCATAATCAGTGTTTCTGATAAACAAAAGAGCATCCAGTAGACTTGGTTGGACTTGGTTGTAGAGCACATGGTACTGCACTGACATCATTCCCAATGATGTTATCAGTATTTTGAGGCTACAGCTGGGAGTCTGGGAGATATTGCAGGCATGTTTAAAAAAAAACAAAAAAACAAAACTGGGTCAGTGGGTGGCTGGCCCGATAAAGACAGTCTGAAATGGCCAGGGCAGGATTACCAGGAAACTTGTAGGATTTTCCTACGCATGCCATTAAAGGGATAGTTCACCCCGAAATTTACTCCCCTCATCTCGTTCCAAACCTGTGCATTTTTTTATATATTTTTTTTTTTTCGTAGAACACAAAATGAGATGTTGAAAGTATATGTTGACTGAGGCTTTTTTGTGTTGTTTTGTATTCCATGGAGGAAAGAAAGTCATACAGGTTTGGAAAATCATGAGGGTGGAATTAATTATGACAGAATTTTCAATGTAGGGTGAATTATCCCTTTAAAAGAATGTTCTGGGTTCAGTACAAGTTAAGCTCAATCAACAGCATTTGTGGCATAATGTTGATTTCCACAAAAAAGCATTTCAACTTCCCCCTCCTTTATTAAAAATAAATAAATAAATACAGTTACATGTCATTTCAAGTAAGGCACTTACAATGGAAGTGAATGGGGCCAGACCATAAACATTAAAATTCACATCGTTTTAAAAGTATAGTCACAAGACTTAAACATAATGATTTTAGTGTGATAAAATCACCTACTTACCATGTTAGTGTAAAGTTATATCCAATATTAAACTTACAATTCTGTGTGTGACAATGAAACCCTGTAATTGGGTATTACTGTACACAGATAAGGTTAGTAAGCGACTGTATCATATCAAAATCATGTTAACATGCATTATGTTTACGTGTTGTGACTATACTTTTGAAACAGTGTGCATTTCAACGTTAGACTGGCCCCATTCACTTCCATTGTAAGTGCCTTACAAGACGAAATACATTTTTGTGGTAATCACCATTATGCCACAAATGCTCTTGATTGAGCTTAACTTGTCCTGAGCCGTAAAAATTCCTTTAAATGAGGTTAGCTAGAAAACAGAGAGAGACAGAGAAAGACAAAGAGGGTGCGTTAACGAAGGTGAGTGTGTAGAGATTCTTTAATGCATCTACTCCTCTTCCTCATCTCCCGCCAGCCAAGCTGTTTTGACAAATCTGGCCATGTTATCTGATGAGGTAAATCCGGCTAAACCTGGTGCTAATGTCTTCGAAGTGAAAAAGATTAATAAGTAACCATTCCAAAGGCTTTAGTGCGGTTAAGATTCTAAACCCATTTAACCTCCAATGGAGCACAGTCAAATCAGGACATGAAAGACCAAAACAACCCCTTGGGCAAGGGTCCAGCGTGACATTATTTCATGCTCACTGTTAGTCATCTTTTAGGTCACCTCAAACAAACAAACAAAATGAGATAGTGGAAAAAGCCAATCAGTAAACACTCTAAAAGTAAAGGTGTTTTGAGAGTAGTCATAGCTAAACTTTGAGGACTCTGTGCACATCTGTGGCTCAAACCCACACAGGTGATTTAGCGGGAGTGAATCTGTTTCCCATCCAGCTGATAGCTTTCCTTGATTTACACTGGTGTAATTTTTCTGCTCTGGGAGCATTGATGTTGTTTTGGCTTACGTCTTTGGCAGAGCTGATTTTAGTAATCTAGTGCTAAGAGTGAAGGGGCAGGGGTGGAGGCCTCTCCTAACGCTTCAGCAGGGCGGCTGTTTGATGTGGCCTGCATGTTTTTGTTTCTGGAGCGCCGTACATAATGAAACATCAAAGGCCGTGACCCTTATAGAGGCCAGGCAGAGAGGACACTTAAATCATCCAAGCTGCAGAGGTCCACAGCCATCAGCCCCTCACTAGCCCTCTCTAATGAAGATCAGCCTCTGCTCACTCTCGCCGCTCAAAAATGACCACTTCAGCTTCTCCTGAACGAGTCCCCTGATCTGCAAATGCACTTAATCACATAAGTCAAACCTCCCGAGGCAAAGGGAAAGCCGAGGGGGAACTCGCAATGCTATTTCATCTAGCTTTACAGCAAGCGCTGGAATATTAAAAGACCAAAATCATGTTTACGAGCTCAGAGGAGCTTAAAATACAAGTCATGTGTTGAGAAACGTCAGCATGATGAAGGGCTTCACAGATGGACTAAAAAGAAAGATGCCTGTATATTATGCTAAGTGAATGCAAATGTAATGCAACTCAACAATACAGCATAGTAATGCAATATTACCTAATTTAATTCAGAATATGATGATCACTTTAATATCATATTATAAAAACAGATAGTTCCGACCTTTAAATTCTGATTGGATGAGCCACATTAATTTATTTTTTTGTGTTTCGATTTTTTTTTCCTTCTCTGGGGATAAAATGCCCTGACCAATAAAATACAAGCTTTGGATCATGTGTCAGGAGCTGCTGCAGTTACCAAAACCAACGCAACTGGTGGTGCTAAAGCACGGAAAGCTGTTTTGACCACCAGCATTAAATGCCGAACTTGAGAAAGAAATCCTGAATCAGCAGTCAAGATGTGCATTTCAATTGCATCAAATGCCATAAAACTGAAATAATTGTTTTTTTTTCCTCATATGGGTTCTCTTAACATGTAAAGGATATTGCTGCATCACTGCCTTGCATCTCTTTAAAAAATCCATATATGCAATATAATGCAATCCATATTTCTGCATTTTTTGCTTCTGCATTTAATCTTACGTGAGTTCTCTTATATGTCTAATATAATATATATTGTGGAATCTTTGCCTTTGCAACGTATACAGTTTTTTTAATAAACAACTTTACAGATCTTATGTGTTTTTCTTCGTCAAATATTAACAATATTAATACAACTGCTGTGACTTGCAGTGCATTCTGTATATACACTACCGGTCAAAAGTTTAGAAACACACTCGCTCTTTATTATAATTTTTTTCTTCACATTTTAGAATAATAGTAAAGTCATCAAAACTATGGAATAACATAAATGGAACTATGGGAATTATGTTGTGACTAAACAAAATCCAAAATAAATCAAAACTGTGTTATATTTTAGCATCTTCATAGTAGTCACCCTTTGCCTAGTATTTGCAGACATGTACTCTTGACATTTTCTCAACCAAATTCTTGAGGTATCACCCTGGGATGCTTTTTAAACAGTATTGAAGGAGTTTCCATCTATGTGTTGGGCACTTATTGGCTGCTTTTCTTTATTATTTGGTCCAAGTCATTAATTTCAAAAACGTTTTTTTTTTATATTTTTTTTTATTACATTTTAGTTTTATAATGAAACAAATTAATATGTTGGCACAATTATATTTTTGTCACAAAACTAATTTCAAACATTTAAGCATACACCTTCAGATCAAAAGAATTTTTAAATCATGAGAAACATTTCAGTCAAGTGTTTCAAAACTTTTGACTGGCAGTGTATGTCTTTGTATCAAAGTGCCTTTGTATACCATAAACATGGTAATGTTGGTTGGGATTTGTGTTTTATTGTGTGGATTACATAGACTCTGGAAGAGTTTAGATGTCTTCACGTTTAATTCGTAACATGCAGGGTTTTGAGCAAATGTACAGTTGAAGTCAGAACTTTACATACACTTAGACTGAAGTTATTAAAACTAATTTTTTAACCACTCCACAGATTGTAAACTATAGTTTTGGCAAGTCGTTTAGGACATCTACTTTGTGCATGACATGAGTAATTTTTCCAACAATTGCTTACAGACAAATTGTTTCACTTTTAATTGACTATATCACAGTTCCAGTGGGTCAGAAGTTTACATTCACTAAGTTAACTGTGCCTTTAAGCAGCTTGGAAAATTAAAAAAAAAAAATTATGTCAAGCCTTTAGACAATTAGCCAGTTAGCTTCTGATAGGAGGTGTACTGAACTGGAGGTGTACCTGTGGATGTATTTTAAGGCCTACCTTCATACTCAGTGCCTCTTTGCTTGATATCATGGGAAAATCAAAAGAAACCAGCCAAGACCTCAGAAACAAAAATTGTGGACCTCCACAAGTCTGGTTCATCCTTGGGATCAATTTCCAAATGCCTGAAGGTACCACGTTCATCTGTACAAACAATAGTACGCAAGTATAAACACCATGGGACCACGCAGCCATCATACCGCTCAGGAAGGAGACAGATTCTGTCTCCTAAAGATGAACGTAGTTTGGTGTGAAAAGTGCAAATCAGTCCCAGAGCAACAGCAAAGGACCTTGTGAAGATGCTGGAGGAAACAGGTTGGCAAGTATCTATATCCACAATAAAACAAATCCTAAATCGAAATAACCTGAAAGGCTGCTCAGCAAGAAGAAGCCAATGCTCCAAAACCACCATAAAAAAGCCAGACTACAGTTTGCAAGTGATCATGGGGACAAAGAAATTTCCTCTGGTCTGATGAAACAAAATATTTACTTTTTGGCCATAATGACCATCGTTATGTTTGGAGGAATAAGGGTGAGGCTTGCAAGCCGAAGAGCACCATCCCAACCGTGAAGTATGGGGGAGGCAGCATCATGTTGTGGGGTGCTTTGCTGCAGGAGGGACTGGTGCACTTCACAAAATAGATGGCATCACAAGGAAAGAAAATGATTTGGATATATTAAAGCAACATCTCAAGACATCAGCCATGAAGTTAAAGCTCGGTCACAAATGGGTCTTCCAAATGGACAATGACCTCAAGTATCCTCCAAAGCTGTGGCAAAATGGCTTAAGGAAAACAAAGTCAAGGTATTGGAGTGGCCATCACAAAGCTCTGATCTTAATCTGATAGAAAAGTTGTGGGCAGAACTGAAAAAGCGTGTGTGAGCAAGGAGGCCTACAAACCTGACTCAGTTACACCAGTTCTGTCTGGAGGAATGGGCCAAAATTCCAGCAACTTATTATGAGAAGCTTGTGGAAGGCTACTCAAAATGTTTGACCCAAGTTAAACAATTTAAAGACAATGCTACCAAATACTAACAAATACATCTTACCCACTGGGAATGTGATGAAAGAAATAAAAGCTGAAATAAATCATTCTCTCTACTATTATTCTGACATTTCACATTCTTAAAATAAAGTAGTAATCCTAACTGACCTAAGACAGGGAATGTTTTCTACGATTAAATGTCAGGACTTGTGATAAACTGAATTTAAATGTTTTTGGCTAAGGTGTATGTAAACTTCTGACTTCAACTGTTTAATACAACTAGATGTACATGGAAATAAGATACAATCAGTATTGTTCCAATTTATAACATGTTTTAACTGAAATAGCAATAGTTTGTGAATGTGTCTCCTAAGTTTTCTCCCTCGTTGAGCAAATCAACAACACACACGTCATTACTGCTGCAGCTTGTAGAGAGATGTGTTTTATTGTTTCGATAGGCTCGCTAGTCTATTTATTGTCATTTATTGGTTGTTTACTATTGAACTTCTCAAGCAGTTCTTCTTCACATCCATGAAGGGCAAAGGGCAGACCAGCTTAAAGGTACTTTGTGCCACCTACCGCACCAGGGAAAAATTGCTTGTCAATTAGTGCCACCTATTGTAGGCATGAATGTGCTAACGGTGATCATTCGCCTTGCTTTTAATATGGATGGGCTATTTGTCTGCGATTTGTTCTGCATTATCGCATCACCTCTGGTATGCAAAAGCCTTTACTCAAGGTAAAATCACTAAAGCATGGCCTCTCGTAGCTTACTGCTTTATTTCATATCAAAAACACATTTCAAATTCAATTTAAAAAAAAATATCAAACTGCCACAATGGAGGAAAGGATGCATTCGTTGACCAACCTGAAGCAAAATGGTGCAATCGATACATGTTTCGTCCCATGTAAAGACGGCAACAGTATTGTGAAAGGTCTGCCAACATGCTGACAATGTTGGGGGGTAAACACATATTTTAATTTATGTCTGTTTCCTCTCTGAGCCCAGACTCAGCACTGTCCACCATCTTGACATGTGCATGCATCAGGCTGGTGCTCCAGTCTAATATTTCCTTAATGTAATGGGGTTTGATCTGGGGTGTCGGATGTCCGATATTGTGCTGTTTTATTACTGTAAAGAGTGCTGAGGGACTCTAGGGTTGAGGCTGCCAGGACCCTCTCCCCACTGCTCCAGCACTAGACACCGTTGTTAAAGCTTGTCTGTACTGCCCAATAACCAGAGACAAATCTGCACTGCCAGAGTCTTATGGAAACTGATACACTCCCATCCGAACACTGCCTCCAGACACTGGATACTTATAGAGAGTATCAATGCCAAATCCTTCTGGACCACCTTAGCCACCATGTCAGCGCTGTACATTTGTGCACACAAACACTCGTATAGTCTGCATTAGAATATAGAGACCGCATATAAAGTCTGCATGCCCACATCATATTCTAAAAAACCCACAGATACAATCACAAGCACTCTATATGAAAACATACACACAAAATGATTTCTCTTATGGAGAGGAATGGAGGTCTGTTTAAAACCAGTGTTGTGGGATCTAGTTGAGTGCTTCTAATCCCAGTGTATTAACAAAATTAAAATGCAGTTACATTGAACTACAAAAAATAAGCCAAGGTTGTTAAATGGCCTTTAGTGCATTAAAAGGTGCATTAGCCTTTTTCATGTTCTAAAGCAGGTACCTGAATTGTGTTGTAGTAGAACAATATAATTAATTATTTTACACTTTTGTTATGTAAATAAAAAAATATATTGACATATTCCCAATTAATTCTTGATATCTAAAATGTATGTGCTGAATATTCACACATTAATCTGGATGTGCATTTTCAGGAATTTTCATAGTAATTAAAATGAACTATTAATCACTAACATTAATGACTCAAATGACAAATGAATATCCTCAAGAAATATTAGTTTTGTTATTTTCATTATACATACATGCATTTATATTTAGAGTAAACACTGTTAAATTCACCATTAATTTATTACTGTTAATAATAATAATAATAATAATAATAATATCTATAGACAATACAGATTGGATGCCTGTATAGGCCCACTGCATGGATTATTATACAGAAATAAATAAAGATTAATAATAATAACAACAATAATAATATATTGCCATGCACTGCTTGTGTAGCTTATAATTGTGGATGCTAGCTGATGCTAAAAAGATCTTTGAAGATCTGGGAAGGTATTTAAAAATTAAATCAAAATACATTTTCAAATAGATCTCAAATCTCACCGAGACTTCCCACTCACCCCACACAGAGGTTTCAGAACTTTACATATGCCTCCTCTGAGGTGCAGTGACTTTCTCCATAATCAAATTCATTTCAAGGGTTGGGGACAGGAAGGTTAGACCCCAGTGATCTTTTATTCTAATGCAGCAATTTACAAAGCTTGTTATTGACTTTGATGTTAAAACAATCCGGGAGAAACGTTAACCATTTTATTGATCGATCAGAGGGAGCACTCAGCATCCTCATCCTCATGTACAGCCGTATTGATTTTTTTTAATATACTCAACTCCTCTGCTTAAACTATGAGATTATTCTACCTGAAAATCTACTTTATATTTGTAAAGTAACCGCTGGATATGGTTGTCACATAATATTTTTTTCCTTATGTCCATATTAAAACATGCATGCTCATTTACAACTGAGTTAATGTAGAGTTCCATATGTCCAAAATGCCAAGATATTCAGACTGTAAGTCAAGGTAATGGCTGGGCAAATGACCTCTCCAGGTTTGAACATCAGTGCTTGGCTTTTCAGACACAACATCCTGCTTGCATTAGCTTCTGTTGCCACTGATCAGCAGACCTAACGCTTCAGACAGACAAGCTCCTGCCATGATGGATGATGCTGTGACAACTTAGTCTAACAGAGATAGACTGATTCATTCACCACTCACAGGGGTGTCTGGATGCACCCCGACCCACCTCCTGGCCTCTCTGTGGGCCTGATAGGCAGCAGCTACACTGTGGCCCTGTAGTGTCAGTGGGATAATGGATGTGAGGCCGGAGGGCCGCTGACAGCTCTGAAAACATGTGGCCTAGATTTTTCAGGGGCTGGCCATCAGCACAAAACAGCCCCGTGACAGCAGAGCTCGGTCAATGCCGCACGAATCTGCCGATCAGCATGCGCCGGAGCTACCTGAACCAGCCGCCACCTGCCCCGACACTTTACCCTGATTGGGTCGACAACTGCAACAGCTGGCCAGGGATTAGGTGGGCAGCGCCAGCCTGTGCCGCCAAGCACGGAGGGTCATGGCAAGCCAAAGCCAGACCCAGCACCTGTCACCAGCTCAGACCTGACTCCATCCATCTCATCGGTTAGCGTTGATGCCTAATAGGCTTGCATACAATTCCCTGATCCTGCCTACCAGGAATCAGGGCTGGCCACTCCCTCTCTATTCGATAGCATGGTGGTGATAGGAGGGATAGCCATTTCTACATGATGAGGCTTAGAGTTCCCACACTGCTTCTGAGCTGGCAGGGATCAGCAAGATATTAATGGGACTTATCAACACATGTGGGTGCAAAGGGGCCGGCAATTTTACGCCCAGATCCACAGGGGAGAAGGCCAATTCCTGAGAGAATATATCCACGGTAGCAGAAGCACAGGCAGCTCTCAGCACCCAGTCTGCTCACGCCTGACGACTCAATCAGAGTACACAAACATATTAACAGGTGGCAGTACATACCATCTCCAGCTGCAGTCAACACAAATACATATGCATAGGACATGCATAAAATCATGCAGACCCGAATCTGCATTATTTTATGCATTGAACTGCTGCCACACGATTGGCTGATTAGATAATCACATAAATAAGTAGGTGTACAGATGTACCTAAAAAAGTGGTCAATGAGTGTATGTGCCTACAAATATCACTAGGAGAGTGTCAGTTTTTGTGTTTGTTTGCCTTTGGGAACCATGTTGATTAGATGACCTGTGTTGTTTGGGCGAAATGTTAGAGGCAAACAGGTGGCCAAGGCTAAATTAACTCTAAGTGACCTCAAATACACAAGTGTTACATTAGATCTTGTCACAAGAGATGCTCCCAAGAAAGTTCATCCCTGATGTCCATCTCTGTGTGCATGTGAGCGTAATAGAGAGAGAAACACACACACACACACGCACACACACACCTGCGCGCGCGCGCACACACACAGAAACAGAGAGAGAGAAAGTTGTTAGAAAACAGCAGCTAATCCCCCTGCTGCCGTGCTCATTGTGATTGGTGTCAGGAGGTTATTAGCAGGCTTATTCAAATGGCCCATTAAAACAGAGAAACACAAACATTGGTTTGATGCCTCCCTGCTTCTATTCACTTAGGTGACACAAAACATATGAGTTTTGTTGCTGGTATTAGCAGGGGTTACGTCTATTGAGATTCTCTGTCCTTCAGGTCATCACAGCATGTCCTGCAAAAGTCTATTAAGGAGATTCTGGAGGTGTTTTCCTGCTCCAATAGTGATCTAATGGATGATGAAGCAGCTTGATTCTTTGTTTCTCCTTAAACGGGTAATCCCACTGTGCACCAGTATAGCCCTTTGAACACAGTAACAGCATGGTTGCTTTTCGTGTTGGGTTCCACACAGATTCCCTGGGCGGGGGGCTGCCCTGAATGACAAGAAGCAGACCCGTTTCTTTGCCATTCCTCACCCCCTTACTCCCCTTTGCCCCATTCCTAGCGACGCCACTTTTAACAGAGCAGCCTCTTACTCATTATGGCTCCAGCCACTCCAGCCGTTTTCCCAAGGTTAGATTGCATTACACCTTGGAGAGAGAACGAGAAAAAAAAAAAAAAACTTCCAATTTCTTATCCAGTTGCTGCCTGTTATGCCCCTCTGAGGCCATAATGGCCGTCATTAAGTGAAAAACAATAACTTGAGCAGATAAAACATTCTTTAGGCCATGAGATACACTCTCCTGGCATTTTTCAGAAGATTTTTTTTTCTGTGAAGAACCACGCCGTGGAATGGGGGCACAAAAGAAAACACTCTTTGAAAGGTTGGGCTGGTTCAGGGACATGTTCTGTTTCAGGCCTCAGCACAAAATTTCACCAAAGTCAATGGTGTCCAATTCGTCTAGCGAAAGAATCAGGGGTTTTAGATTCAGGAGCCCTTAAACTCGAACAAGAGCTCAGAGATTAGACTTATATAAATCAATGAGGAACATTAGTGGAACACAGAACATGCATTTAGCTCAGAAACATCACTTCCCATTTCTTAATGCGACTGTTTATACACTTGAGCTAGGACATAAAGGATGATAAAGGACTGATAAAGGGCATTGCCTTTTAGGCCCAGACGCTGAAGAATACCACAGATTCCTCATGTCGGACTTCAAAGGCAAATAGTTACTCGCAATTAGAGTGAGTGAAAGCCTGTTGGATAGGCAATAGTTAGATGCTCCATTCAGATAGTAATGGATGGTAAATGGAGCTCTTTACCTCAAGCCGTCACTGATCTGAGATTATTTGGCCCATCACAGATGATCTTTGGAGGTTCAGCATACCTGGAGACACTGCCAAACTGTGCACTCCCCATATAAATGCTCTTTGTCTTATAAATACTCTGTAAGTGGCTCTGTGGCTTGCAGCAATCTAAATTTATGGGCATCGGTAGAATCATGCATGAGAATATGTTGGATTTACACTAGAGGTAGACTGATATATCGGTTTTACTGATTAATCGGTGCCAATAGTTGCTTTTTGGAACTATCGGTTAACTGCAAAAATCTATGCTGACAGTTGCTGATGTTTTTTTTTGTTTTTTTTATTCCTCCGTGTTCCTCTGTGGCCAGTGCTGGAGGATTTTATAGTTATATCGACTGACTGACAATATTCATCCATATTTTTTTTTTCCTCACTTCAATGCATATTTTGTTATTTTGATTAGATAAATCAAGTGTTCTAAATTGAAGCAAGGGAATAAAAAGAAATTTTTTTGACTATATGGAAATGCGCCCTGTCAGCACATACATTGTGTCTCCAACTTCATATCTTGTAAAAAAAATAAAAAATAAAATAAAAACTCATCTAGTGAAATACATATATTGATATATTCAAAATCCTTAATCTGGTGAATATATAGGCTATAAAAAGCTTAATTTGATAAATATTTAAATATAGAGCATTGTAACAGAGCCAAGTCTACATCATTTCAAAATAACAGTCCCGAAATAAGTAAGTGCATTTTGGGCTTGATCATATATTCCCGTTTTATGCTCCAAATTCTTATTTCTTTCTGGTTATTTTTGGGATTTTCCTTGAACAATAAACTGCATCTGAGATTTTTTTTTTCCATTTTGGACTCTTGTAGTCTCTGTCTTTGTCCGACATAGTAGGAAAGGCTAAGACATATTTTAACATTCTATAAACCGATTTTAAAAACTATCAGCCGATTAATTGTTTATCTGCCTTTTTCACCCCCTTACTTATCAGTATCGGCAAAATCCACTATCGGTCGAACTCTTATTTACACGGCATACAGTGATAAAGACTGCACCCAGACGCTAATACTCTTAAGAACGTCAAAATGTTTTTGACTGCTTAAAAAGTAAAAAGATAAACAACCAGTTACTCTTGAGGACCAGCTTGAGAATATCTACTTTGAACTCACTATGTTTAAACTTGTGAAAAATATCCCAAGAAGAAAAGGTCCCTGACACTTCTCACCTCGTATATTCTAACCCACCTTGTTGCTATCACACTAATAATTTTTTTCCGTCAAGACACACTCACAAAACTAGCTAAAGAGGGATTAGATTCAGAGGTGAGAACAATCCACCTGCCCTTGCTGAGGGGAGAGGATCAGTGAAGCGCAATCTACTGTCCATGAGAGTGCTCTGAAATATCTAAGGACCATGTTTACACGGTATGAAGATTTGTTTTGGCCAATCTGATCACAAGCAGAAAGGTGATATACATAATCGTTTACACCTGGTAATAATATAACTCTAACATCTCTTTTGACCACTCGTGATTGGATTTAGCAGGGAGGGTCTCTGATTTCATGACGACATATGCATCAATCATGACATCATTGTATTTCTGCAGTATACTGTAATAACCTGCTAAAAAGGTAAAAGAAAAAGCAAAAAAAAAAAAAAAAAGAGCAAAAAAAAAAGGTCAAATATATATATATATTTCTCCTAATTATACTTGCATTTAATTTAAGCACAAATGTAATGTTTAGAGCAGAATCCTCAGTTACTGTAGTAGAGTACCAGTATTAACTAAGCTTTGACTGTAGGAGCCTCTATTCTGTGTTGATATCATCCATACTAAAGAAGATCTGTTAAGTTTTTGTGCATGTATTTATAATTTTGAGATTGGAAGGTGATTTCTTTTTAAAAATCGCACATAACTGCCAACGTTTAAAACACTTGTTTTAGCGTTGCAGTTGATTGACAGATAAGAGGGTGGTATATTGCTGCTGTTCGAACACATACGAACGGATAAGCGTTTACACTATGAGACCAATGTAGTCAAATACGTTTTTGATCACTTTCAACCACCTCCAAATGCAGCTGAAGTGGACAAATCTTAAAATGTTTTGGACACCATTTATGTCTTAAGCATTGATCGTTTCAAATGCATTGCCCTAAATGTATCTTAAAACCAGGTGTAAACGGGGCCTAGGTGTCTACAGAGGTCCGTTTCCAAGAGGCCTGGTCTGGTCTATTGCAAGACTCCACTAAATAACAAACTTCTGTGCTTGCACAGTCAAGGCCACTATGGGCTGAAGAAAACAGTCACAGCTGATGACATGCTAGATATTCAAGCATTCTCCCTTGCACCACCAAGACTGGTTCTCCTCTGCAATAAGTAATTGATCTGTAGATTAACACTTATCACAGCCATGTGATAATAAGTGTATAATGTGCTGTTAAAGGTATTGTTTACCCAAAAATGGAAATTATGTTATCATTAACTCACGATCGCATTGTTCCAACCCCATATGGCTTTTTTATTCTTCTGTGGAACACAAAGGGAGATGTTTAGCCAAATGTTAGGGACTGACAGCCTTAGTCTCCATTCCCACCGTCAACATTTTAAAAAATTTCTCATGTTTCATGTAAGAAAGAAAGCTCTGTGGGTTTGGAACAAAACAAGGGGAAGTAAATGATGACAATATCTTTATTTTTTGGGTGAACAAACCCTTTAAGGTTGGTTCCAAAAGCTGCCATATGCAGCCTAGCAGGTCATAGAGACTTTGCAATCCAAAATAAGCAGAAAATCAACTTTCAGTTGCACTGAGACAGCTAAAATGATAAAAATGTTGAGCTTGCATGCAAAGCAAGTCAAGTGCCCTTCACGAAATCCCCCGGAAGCCTTATAGTTTGACCTCTCTTTATACAATCACCCTTCCTAACATGAAGCAGGCCAGCTGCTCAAACTGGTCAATGGTTCCACCAACGTCTAGAGAGGGCTGAGTCACCAGCACCTATCCCCAACAGCAACGCATGGGTGGTCTACAGCCTCAGGCCACCGTCTCACATAAATCACAGGCTAATTGTTTTAATTCTACACATGGTGACAGTTTTAGACTGTGAAGCGTGAGGACCAGTGCTGCTAAAGTAGCTAGCAGGAGGTGGGAGGCCTTCCAAGTGTCAAAGCTTTCTTAAGGACCACAGCACCCGAGACTGTCATACATCATCAAAGCTTTCTCTCTGCAGGAGCAAGAACAAACAGCTTTGAACAAATCATTAGCAAAGTTTGTTGATGAAAGAGGGGGGGATAACGTAAGATGGGAAACATTTGGTTTACTTCAGCCTTGAGAGAGTAGAGTGAGAGTTGGGCAGGTGGAGCTGCTGCCAATAGGTGTTGAGAGCTCCAGACACCCCTTGCTAACCTTGAGCTTTGTGAGATCACACCACTTCCATCTTCACTATGCCTCTATTGGGTGCCTTTCCATCCTCCAACAGATCTGCTGTAATCTCCCAGCACTGAGGATTCTTCACTATTGCTCTGCCTATGTTGTTCTGAGTGAGGAGTGCCCCACTCTAAAACTGTGTTGTTAAAGGAATAGCTCACCCAAATATAAAAATTCAGTCATCATTTACTCACCCTCATGCCATTCCAAAAACGCAAGACTTACTTTATTTAGCATACAACAAAAAGATGTATTTTAAAGAATGTCGCAATCTCTGATTGCCTAACAAAGGCAGTTGATAGTGACATAAATTTAAAGCTTAAAAATGCACCCCAAAAGTGTAATAAAAGCAGTCCATGTGACTCGTGCATAATATCCCAAGTCTTCTGAAGGCATAAAATCACTTTGTATGATAAACAGACTGAAACGGACTGGGGTCGTTATTCATTCCAAAATCAAAGCAAATCTAATTATTGATCAACTCCTGTAAACAGCACAAGAAAAAACAAAACAAAACAAAACAAAAAAACAATATCAAACCTCCTTGGTTCTTGTGTCATAATGTCATGACATTAGGTCATGAGACGTGCAAGAGCCAATGACACATGGACTACTTTTATGACACATTTGGGTGCTTTTTTAAGCTTTAAAGTGAGTCACTATCAATTATTATTGCACATCAATCAGTGATTTGAACATTCATTAAAATACACCCCTTCACACTTTGCAGAATAAAGAAAGTCATATAGGTTTGAAACAAAATGAATAATAAGTAAATGATGACAAAATGTCCATTTGTGGCTGAAGGTAAAGTGTGTAATTTCTGTGCTACTAGTGGCACTAAACCGAATTACAAAAATAAACTATGTTTTCAAACAACCTTTGCCAACACCTCTTAGAATCATCATGCCCTGTCGCACTCTCTGATTCCCTATGAACAAATAGGCCATACTAAATAAAAGGTGCTAAACTTTTAACGTCGTAATGAACAAGACCATTATAACATATACACACGGGACAGAAAGCGTGGCAGAGAAATTGGGTCTTCCGATAACATCGCCGGATTGAACGCCAGCTGGGTGTGCGGAGGATACACCACATGAGGTAGGGTGGTGCTTATGGTAACTAGTAAGCGTAACAACAGTGCCGTTTCTGACCATTTTGGCGCCCTAGGTGAGATCGCTGTTGTTGACGGGGGGAGGAGGTGGTATTAGCGACTTACCTGGCGATAATGTTATCGGTGCTCCCATTTTCCAGAGTAATCTCATCATTGGTGGTGGTGTGTGTCCTCCACCTTGTTAATGCGACAACAATGTTCACTCTGGTTTTACTCCGTTCTAGGTCTCTGCGTCTTTTAGCAAGTCTTCTAATTTTTCCTCTGTATACGTCTGTCACGGTTGTTCATATTCCCCCCGGCTGAACAAGTAGCCACGCCCCAAACTCATGCTATAGGTTAAGCTAGAAAGCAATGTTTTGATAGTGCCTGGGAGGCTCCATGTTTATACTTTTGGGGAAGGTAAACCCACAAATGGCTTACAGTACTTATAGTTGTCAATGAACAATAAACTGGGATAGTAGAACGTATTTTGACATAAAAAAAGTTACACACTTCACCTTTAAGCATGATGCAATTGCATTAGTGTGCTTACATCCTATTCTTTTTGGTACATTAGAGAATGCTGCATATTCTCTGAAAATCAACAGTCCATCATGCAACAAAAATTGTAGAATTGTTTACTCTTAAAGCATCAGTTGACCAATAAGAATTTCAGAAAGGTGAGTCAAAACTGGCCCGTTTTGTCAACACCCTCAAAGCCAATGACACATGGACTACTTTTGTGACACCTTTGGGTGATTTTTTAAGCTTTAAAGTGAGTCACTATCAAGTATTATTGTACAGAAATCAGTGATTGTAACATTCATTACAATATATTCCTTTGTGTTTTGCAGAATAAAGAAAGTCATATGGGTTTGAAACTAAATGAGTAATGAGTAAATGATGACAAAATATTCATTTTTAGCTTAACTATTCCTTTAAAGGTAAAGTGTTAATTTCTGCGCTTCTAGTGGCACCAAATGGAAATACAAAAATAAAGTATGTTTTCAAACAACAACTTGATTCAAAACTGGGCCGTTTTTTCAACACCCTCAAAAATGATACCACATATAGCTTTGCTCCATCAAAGCTTTCTCTAGTGAGACTGTAATTGCTGCCTACCATATGTGATTCAAATTCACCAAACCTCCCTTTCTGCTGATGGTCAGTGTGTGTTTAAAAGCTTTTGTGTGCATGTAAAATTGTGTCAAGGTTGAAAGTGAAGAGGCCAGGAATCAGTTGCTGTGACACAAGATGTTCCTGCTTTATGTGGTGAAAGAGGCAATGGGCCTGGCAAAGTCAACACTGGCCTGATATGCCCCAAATGGAGCCAGCGAGAAGGCCAATACTACTTCTCAACCGAGATGGTGACAGTGCCCCCGAAGATTAGCTGGACCACCTTGAAGTGGGAAAAATACTGCTCAACTCATTTGATTATTATGTCTCTACTGGCCGCCAGGGCTATATTTAAGCATTCCCATAAAGGCTGTCAGAAATAAGACTTGGGAATGGTCTGGCCTTAGATGGTCTGTGTGTATGTGGACAGAGGAAGTAGCGTTTCTCGTCAAACAGCTCACTGTGTGTTTAAGGGCAGCTCAGGTCAGAACTGTCACACACAGTAGGATAATAATAGCATGTGTTACATCCATAACGCAAACACTTTCCTTCCCACGTTATGTGGGCTGGTGTCACTTGGTTTATTTTGTCAATTTTTGTATTTATTTTTTTATTTTTGGTTGAAAAAATCCTTCCCCTTGAGAACTCCTTTCAAGCATTCACAAAGCATAGAAAAAAAAGAAAATGAACCCCCCCCCCTCCATTGACTTAACTCCCAGGCATATGTGCATTCCTTGTTTATCTTCAATTATAAATAACTTTGGGAAGTTGTGGATCAATACTTTCCCTGTGACACACTGAAGAGGGGTGGGGCGTATGCATGACCATGCTAACGACTTTTTTGGACGAATATCTCTGTGACTTCACGCAATGCACAGTTCCCATGGCCCTTCACTGCAAGTATACAGATAAATGCATCACAGTTACTACAGCCTAACACAATTCAGAGGGAGAGTTTAGACATTCATATTTAGAGATTGAACACCAAACTGCTACTGTGTTTAAATGACCGACACAAAGACAGTGAAGAGAGAAGACAAGAGGTTAGAACTACTAGTGTTTACATTGGTCTGATTTCATTTTTGAAGGATTTCCTTTGGTTTCAGCCAAAGATATCATACACACTTTATTACATTCAAAAGCTATCATTAGGGCAGGATTGGAAACTGTAATTGTAAAAAAAGTTGTCAAAATATAATTATTTTTAAAATATGGAGAGAAAATATCTGTGAGCTAACACAATGATACTGTTCAGTCTCTTCAACCAAAAATAGGAAAGAAAAACAAGAAACCCATTACTTTATGTCAAAAGAGTTTGCTGGAAAATGATGTGGACATGTGACCCACATTTACTAATACAAGAAAGATTGAAAAGCAGCAATAAATACTCATGACTGACAGCCAACAATTATTCATAACATAACCTAGGCATTTACAATGAATTCTGAAATGTAAAATTGAGACACGATAGTGCACATGATCTAACACACTACATGGAGGCACTATACAGGCAACTTAAGTTTGAATCCGGCGTCATGCAATATCCAGTCCCCCAAGGATCCCAAAGAAATTTTCATTCACTTTCATTGGCTGAAAGTTGTTGTTTAGGGTATTCTCTTTGGTGCATGATCGGAAATCATACAATATCGTTTGAAGATTTATGTAGTCTTAATCATGAAAATGCATCAATTACAGTAATGTTGTGTACACCATATCACATGATATGACCAAAGCAACAAATGGTCAAATTAAATGTTTCTCTTTGAGTTTTCAGTTATCATGCTAAACGATTAGCCTTATAAGCTAATATTCCATCATGCATTCCATACGGTTATATTTATCCTACTAAGCCAAAATATTAAAGGGATAGTTCACCCAAAAATGAAAATTCTCTCATAATTTACTCACCCTCATGCCATCCCAGATGTATATGACTTTCTTTCTTCAGAAGAACACATTTGAAGAAACATAGAAAAATATCTCAGCTCAGTAGGTCCTTTTAAAGGATGTATATGATAACACGATTTTTGATGCTCCAAAAAGCACAGACAATCAGCATTAACGTCATATATATGACTCCAGTGGTTAAATGAACATCTTATAAAGCGATACGATAGCTTTTGGTGCGAAAAAGATCAATATTTAAGTACTTTTTAACTATAAATAATCACTTTCGTTAAGCAGCTGCATGCGCATTCATGACAGGGCTGAGGTTTTTAAATGTCCTATTCAGATGAGGCCTCACCACTGTGGCAGCATTTGGAAACATCATGTTCGGATACATGGCATCATGGACTCTATCAAATACTAACAGATTAAGACATCAAAACCTGACTGCCTCTGCCAGAAAGCTTAAAATTGGCCCGGTTGGATCTTCCAGCAGGACAATGACCCAAAACACATCAAAATCAACACAAAAATGGTTCACTGACCACAAAATCAAGGTTCTGTCATGGCCATTCCAGTCCCCTGACCTGAACCCCATAGAAAACCTGTGGATTGAACAGAAGAGGAGAGTCCACCAGTGTGGACTTTGGAATGTGAAGGATCTGGAGATATTCTGTATGGAGGAATGGTCTCAGATCTCTTGCCATGTGTTCTTCAACCTCATTAGGCATTATAGGAGAAGACTCAGAGCTGTTATATTGGCAAAGTGAGGTTACACAAACTATTGTATAAAAGGGTGTCAATAATTTTGCCACACATATATTCAACAAAAATATTATTTTTTGATAAAACTTGTGTTGTGTTTGCAGTTGTTTGATATCCATTAGAGGATAGATTTTTGTGAATATTTTGAATGAAAGAAAGGATAAACAATAAAGACATATTTTTCACAGCCTTCTTTGCTCATATTTACCAAGGGTGCCAATATTTTTGGCCACAAATGTACACTGCCGGCTAGCACTGAAACCTCGCAAAAGCAAAATGTAAGTTCTCATGTGAACAGAGAGCCATTTTGAACAAAATTTTGGTTTGTTTCTCATCAAAAGCTATCGTATGCTCTCAAAATACTTGGAAAAAGATGCACGAGCCATATGGACTACTTTTATCACACTTTTGGGTGCTTTAAGCGTTAAAGTCAGTCATTATCGACTGCTGTTTAATGGAATTTAGAGATCTCAACATTATTTAAATATCTCATTTTGTGTTCCACAGAAGAAAGCAAGCAGTATGGGTTTGGAATAGAGATCGACCAATAGTGGATTTTGCCGAAACCGATAACCAAGGTGGTGGAAAAGGCCGATAACAGATTAATCAGCCAATATATATATATGTACACATATAGAGAGAGAGAGATTTATATAATGATGAAACATTTCTTAGTCTTTCCTTACATTCCACACAGACATTGAGGCTACAAAAGTCCAAAATGAATAAAATCCCAAAAGCAGTTTAGTGTGCAACCAAAGTCCCATTTGATTGAAGATTGAAGATTTGGTGTACAATGCTGGACTTTAAACTATAAACAAGCCGAAATACACCAGGGACTTTGCTTCATTTCAATGCTCTATATGTTAGTAATTACCAAATGAAGCTTTTTATAGGCTATATATTTACCAGATGAAGAGTTTTGTATATACATATATATATTTCACAAGATGAGGTTTATTGATGAGGAATTAAAAAAAAGCAACTATCGGCACCGATTAATCTGCAAAACCAATATATCGGTCTACCTCTAGTTTGGAATGTCATGAGGGTGAGTAAATGATGATGATGCGACTGCATTAGAATGCTTACACAACAGAGTTAATGCTACATGGCAGCGGGAAATGACAGAGAGAGTTTGTGACAGAGAGCATTTGTCAGTAAGCGTGAGAAAAACTGTGTGTGTGTGCATCAAGTCAGAGAGACAGAGGAAGAATGTGTGTGTAAGAATGTGTTGTGTGACGCAGCGTGTCCGTGTGGACATGGAGGGCCCTTTGTTCAGCCAGTGTGAGTGTGAGCAAGACTGCTGTCTCTCTCCCCAGGCTCAGATTAGTCTCAGCTATCTAACAACAGATACTTTGTAAATCCATTCGCTCTGTTATCTTGCAGCCGTTACTGGAAAGATCAGAATTTCTTTCTCTCTGTGTCCTATCCTTTCTCTTTCCTTCTCATCACTGTTTCTAACTCTCTTCCTTGAGAAAGCAAATTTAAAGGGATAGTTTACCCAAAAATTTTAAAATCTGTCATAAATTACTTACACTCGTGTTATTCTAAACCATATGAATTTTCTTTACTTCATGTCATATAGGTTTAGAAAAACATGAAGGTGAGTAAATGACAAAACATTTTTAATTTTTGGGTGAACTATCCCTTTAATAAATGGTGAGGAGAAAGCGAGCAGGGACAGAAGGCTGTTTAAACCATCTCTGGTGCTCTGACATTAAGCAGCGCGGTCTGCGGAGCTCGGTCCAGCGGCTTCTCTAATCTGAGCTGATTTATGGAGCTCTCTTCCTGCGCCTGTGCTGGTGGGGAGGGCCTCAGATCCTGGAGACAGCCTGGCGTCCCCTGCTACGGACACTCAACAAGCACGCTATACCCTGCCCTCCAGCCAGTCCTACACCAGGATGTCTCGCACACATACACGGTCCAAGTACAGTGTGTATACACACAGTCAGTGTTTGTATCCCATAATCATACACAGATGATTATTATGATGCAGTTGTAAACTTAAGGATGGAGTGGTATATACACTCACATACAAATTCTCATGAATACACACAAACAGATCACAAAACACTCATGCTTTCGACCAAGCAATCTTTCACTGATTATGCTTAATAAGCAGACAAAGTGTCAAGTAATGGGGTCATGTAAATGCCTTAAACTTTTTTTATATGGGAAATGTCATAAACTGTTTAAGCAAAAACTGATCGACACACACAGAATTTTGCCCAGTGGTGCTCTGGCGATTTATCCATTGTTTGCATATGTTGTGCGCATTTCGCATTTGTAATTTGATGTCAAAACTACAGAAAAACTGTCTGATTTTTGGAATAAGCTGATTTTGATAGTTATAAATGTATTGTTGGGTTTTTAAATGCACTCAAAGAGAAATGCGAGTGGGCCTCTAAGGCTATCTATTTAAACGGTTAAATCGCTCACAACTGCTAACACAGGACAAGCCGTGGAATCCAGAGGAGTAAGGAATGGAGAAAATTACACCAAGATGTAATGCCTGCATATTTCCTATACACACACACATTCTCAGTGTGCTGATAATTGTTCCTCCCACACGCCAGAGGGGAAAGGAGACACAAAGTGGCCACTGGCGGGCAGCTCTGGTCATTCGTTTTGAAGAGATTGTGAAATGTAGCTTGATAAATGTGAGAAGGATGTGCTATCTGCTTGCTTTCCTGCTGGTTGTGGCATTGCACGATATGGCAAATCCCATTCATCCCCATTCATCAGAATGTACACCGACATCTTAATGCAACCCGGCATCATTCAGAAGCTCTGGAGCCCTTCTCTCTAAGCCTTGTCTGCCATGAGAGAACATCAACCAAATATGTAGATAAAAAAAAAAAACAAAAAAAACAAAACACTATTTTTGAATGCATCTCGCTCTCAGGGCATCTGTGATGTAATCCTAACAACTATTTCTTGGCTACTGACTCAGAGCAACACCACCCTACATAGTTCAGACTTTGATTGAGGGGAGCTTTTACACTAGGTTAAATTTTTTTTAATTATTATTTTGT
This sequence comes from Myxocyprinus asiaticus, assembly GCF_019703515.2. NCBI lineage: Eukaryota > Metazoa > Chordata > Actinopteri > Cypriniformes > Catostomidae > Myxocyprinus > Myxocyprinus asiaticus. The sequence continues at coordinate 28,119,492 of NC_059374.1, read as the reverse complement.
TTGTTTGTTTAACTGACATTTGTTTTTTTCATGGCCTAGTTCAAATCACACTTTCTTTAGTCAAAGTTATGTTACTTCAAATCATAATAAACTGCCAAAAAGTGGGTTACAAACAGAGGACTATCATATCCAAACATGGCTCTACAAAAATGTGTCTCTGACAGACGACATTGTTTAAAGTCCTTGAAATGGCTATTGTTGCTTGGTCACCACCATTGTGGATACTTTTCAAAACATAGTGAGCTGCCTACTAAGACAGCATTTCTGGGAATCATAGGCGTGTCTGAATCGAACAACTGAAATACCAATGACACTAAAAAATGTTGTCTAGGTAGGCAGCTCTCTAGGTTTTGAAACACATCCATTCATTTTGTCAGTCTAAGCCAGTAAATCGATATGAAAAGTGAGATGATTTTGGACCATTAGGCCAAACACATCCTATATGCAAGTATGCAAATGCAGACGTAAATGCTTCGCCAACATATTGCTTGCATTCTTGCGATACAGTGGCAATAACAAACCTCAAGTACCCATGGGGACAATCAGTTTACCTACTTGCATTGCATTGTGAAGTGTATTCTGACACATTTCAGAACAAAACAACACATGAAATCCAGCATGCGTAATTAGAAGTGCTAGCACTCACATACTTTTGTGTTACAGGTCTCATAATCGCTGAAATTCCACTGAAGTTTCAGTCTGCTTACTTTAAGTTACTTTTTTAGCACCAGGGTCTGTATGTAATCACCCTTTCAGTCCGTTTAGTTTTCTCTTCATTCCAATATCATTCCAAGTTTTACACTATGTAAACAAAGCAAACTTGCTGACTAAAAATGCATTAAGGTTTACAAAACCACCACAACACTAACCAGGTGTGAAAACACACTTATCTTGTTTTGAGTCTGGGAGCCGGCACATCTTAACAATGGTAACAGTACATTAACACTGGACTCCAGTCCATTGGGTTTGCTTTAATGAGCATTGGAGCCATCCGTCTCCATTAGGTCAGTGTGTCCGAGTGGCAACAGCCATTATCCCCTCAAACTTGTCTAAACACACATGCTGACCGGCCTCAACACACATCGATCCTCCACACACGCCCTCTTACTGGAAACTCGGCACAGGTTTGGCCCAGACCAGACTGGTCAATAGCACTTACACCGGGAACCTCAGAGAGGAGCTTCCACTTTTGTGGGCAAACACTCTTTATTTGGGAGCATTTGGGCACATTAGTGCCGGCGTTTGTTTGGATTAAGAACAGGGAGCTGTTACTGGAGCACCTTTCACGCAAATGGAACAGACTTTTCTTGTATTAGGCGTCTGGAAAGCTTGACTGACTCACACTTTGAATACCATAAAATAGTGCTAAATCATCAAATCACAAAATGTAATGCAAATGTTATAGCAACATCATTTTACATTAAAAAGGGGAATCCATGTGCTACAGTCATCTTTGTTGAGGTGCCAGACTGCGTACCTGTGAGTGATTTGGGATGACTAACATGGGATAGCGTGAGCAGAGGATAACAACACTAGGAAGAAAAACATTGTTCTAACCAACAGGTTGCCTCGGCACGCATCTGGCTGACCTGAAGAGAAAACAGAGGATATTCTACAGGTTGCCCCTGCTGTGTTTTAATTGCTTCTGAGGGGAACTGCAGCATGATTCAGCTTTTTAAATTAAATTGGCGTCATAATAAAGCAGAAATCATTACACAGGAGTTCATACAGAGTTCAGCGCTGAGCTCCACTTCCAAGTTCAGAGAGCGCAAAAGCCCCGTCATCCTCCGCCTCTCAGCGTGGGGGCCAGAAGAAAATGGATAGTATCTGTCCTTCTGACAGAGAAGAGTTACTGTGTGAAAACTGCATGCTTTATGAGACTCTCTGGTTCTCAGAGCTGGGCAAGTGTTTGGAGAGAGGGAGCAGGGAGGCCTGGGGTTCAGCTAGAGAGACTAATTTTAACCTGCCACTGTGAGATTGGCCTGAGCCGGGTCGGTGGGAAGTTGTGGAGGGGGCCTGACCTCGCGGCAGGAAGAGAGCTGGTCGGCTCTGAGTGTCTCTCTGTACGTGGCTCCCGCGGGAAGAGTAGCCTGGCAGGACACTGTGCCTCACATTCCCACCCCTCCACTTAGACCTGCCTGGCCTTTCCCTGCTTCGAACAGGCACTGGTTCCCAAGGCCTGTACCCTACTTTTCAGCTCACCCTTTCTCCCATCAACCCAAAATGTACTGGCCTGGGCTAGCCTGATTTTTCCCAGAGCTGTTACCCTTACTGCTGAAAGTCCATGACAAACCAATGGAGTTCTAGGTCTGAGTCTTTCAGTCCAGTGCATATCAGAACATCAAATCAGAAAGGTACACTACCATTCAAAAGTTTTGAATCACTGAGACATTTATAATTTTTAAAGAAATTGATTCTTTTGTTAACCAAGGATGCAGTAAATTGATAAAACACTGCCACAACAATTAGCATTATCTTAATAGAACAGTTAACGGTTGTGCTATTTGAAGTAGTTATGGGCATTCAATGAATCTAATGCCACTTTAGCACCACCTGGCAAAATGGTTCTGAGCACACAAATCAGACTTTTACCAGCCCAGTATACTATATTTCAAATAGTTTTCTAACCGTACTCAAATGTGCTGGTGGAACGACTCACAATTAGTCACTTGCTCAGTCAGTCCATGCTAATTCTGCACAGTACCATGATGGAAAAAGAAAACCATAACCGTGTCAATGAGCCCGAATGGTTAAGGCACAGTTCCGCAGCAAGGACCATTCGGCTCAATGGTGGAGAAGCAGCTTAAGTTTGAGGTGTTGAGCTGTTAGAAAAGATTGATTGTAAGGTCTGTGGGAAGTGTCTTACAAAGCAGTTACATCTTTGGGAAATGCAACAGAAAGCATGGGATTAAACCACCCGAATACCTTAAATATCTTATAAACTGACAGAATATCTTATAAACTGACTGCTAGAATGCCTATGGTGTCATTGCTGCAAATGGAGGATTCTTGGATTAACAGAAAGCTTGAAAAATACAGCATTTACTTAAACAGAAATAGTCATGTGTAAGATTATGAATGCCTTTACTGTAATTCTTGATCAATTCAAAGCATCCTCGGTGAATTAAAGTATTGTTTTCTTTCAAAAACATACACGTTTTATAGTGATTACTACTTTTGAAATGTAGTCTAAGAGTTGTGCTCTTTGTTGGCAGTGTATGTCTCATTTTTCAGAGATGTCAGCCAGAGGCTGTGCCCCACTACACGCTCTGCAGCATCAACCCTCTGATCAAATCACTTTAATGAGCAGTAGATGCCCAGCCTGCCGGCCTGAGTACAGGTGCATTGACAGCATCTCCCCTAGTGCTGAGGCCATGCGTGTGCGTATATGGTAATTATGAGGTGTGACACCTTGAGTGAGGTAACAGTGCTGATTGAATGCCACACTGAGGGTGTTCATGTGAGAGGACTGGAGGAGACAACTCAACCGCAGTGCCACACTGGCGGGGCGAGGTGTCAGAAACACTTTCTTTCCTTTATTAAGGGCTACATTCATGCTAGCGGCAGTGGCACACACAGGAACATGGAGGCGGGGTGAAGTCAGACTATACGGGAAAAAAATTAAAGCAAAGTGCAAAGAGTGTGAGCCTGTCAGACAAGTCAGAGAAAATGACTGTGTTGAGCATGTCGGCACTGGAGAGAATTCTGGGCAAAAAAGGTCACGCAAAGCTTCATGTTCCTGTTAATCAGATGAGGCGGCAGCACTGACACACTCTGGGGAGTGTGTGAGTGTTTGTATGAGTATATGTATGTGTGAGCGTGTGCGGTCCAGGGTGTCACTCTGTGCCTCTCATCACAAGTCTACTCTATGATGGTTTCTGATGGCCTGCCAGGCCAAGACACAGGCCCTTCTGGTGCAGGCAACAGAGGTGTGTGTGTGTGTGTGTGTGTGTCAGGAGTGGCCTTAATTCCATTCATAGTTGAACTGATGGAACATGAAAAGTGTAAACTCTCCCATACCTCTGATCAAAAACATACAGACACACTCAGAGACACACTTACTGGAAGTTTATTATTCACTGCGTAGACCACAGGGCAACTTTTGAAGTCTTAAAGGGATAGTTCACTCAAAAATGAAAACTGTCATAATTTCCTCACACTTATGCAGTTACAAATGCATTTGACTTTTTTTTTCTTCTGTGGAACCCATGAGATGTTCGGCAGAATGTCAGCATCATTAACTTTCATTGTATGTAAAAAGATACAATGAACGTCAATGGAGAATAAACGATGACATTTTGGTGAACTATTTCTTTGGTGAACTAAAGTATAGAGACCCACTCAAGCTCTGAAGTTAAAAATGCTGAAGACCTTCAAAGCCCACAATGAGTCCTGTTCCACAGAATAAAGAAAGTCATACAGGTTTGAAACAATGTGAGAGTGAGACAGAATTTTCATTTTTTGGTGAACTCGCCCTTTAAAACTCACATGTACCTCAGAAACCATCGCATAAAGCATGGTGGTCCCTTTGTCATCATTTGTCCATGGAGAGCTGATTAAAGCACAGGAGGCCCCAGTGGGCAGCATAACCATTAGAGTACCCATGATGGTAGAGGAGGGGATGTTTGAGTTTGGAATGATTTATCATGGTGTCACTCAAATCTGGATTTGAGAAATGGACAGTCCTGACCCCAGCAGGACAGGCCTAAATGTAGGAGAGAGGGGGGTTGAGGCTGATGTTTGGTTCCCATGCAGTCTTATTTAGCCAGTGCTATTTTGGAAGTGCTTCGTGCTCCCTGAGCATAACGTAGCCTGCCTCCTCTTTTCCCCTCTAGAGCCTCGGGTTATGTGAAAAGCCGAGGAGGAAAGAGGAGTGCCAAGCCAACCGATGCAGCCCTCCAGGCCTCCCCAACGTTGGTTACTCTCCACACACTGTGGCTGAAGAGAGGGGGAGGGGGGTATTCCGAAACAGAGGTGGGGTGCTAAGCGCGGCCAAGGTTTGCACTTCTACTTCCTGTCCTGGCAATCATTCACGGGGACCCTGCTAAGTGCTATTTCCTATATACACTGGCTTTTTATACAATCTTACTAAATTGCCTTCCTCTAGACTCTTCCTCTTGTTCTACATTTGGCAATCCAAATGTGTGATGCTTCTAAATGCATTGCGGGAGCACTATAAATCGACTCTGCTGAAAAGACCAGCTTAGACCACCATGAATGTGCCCTTTCCACATTTCCAGGTTTGGAACGCGGAAGTAAACTATAGCGGAATAAACTACTATAGTGGTGAATGGGTGACCAAAACAAATATAATTTTTACATTCTCATTTGTTCCAATAGCTAAATAAAACAAATAAAAAAAGCAATGTTTACATTTCCACAACTTTCCAAAAGATGATTTTTTAAGGGATGTCCCGATACTGATCAGTACTCATACTCGTTCTAAAAAAAAAAATGGTATCGGAATATCCCTAATTTAGATACACTGGCTGCCAAAGGTTTGGAATAATGTACAGATTTTGCTCTTATGGAAAGAAATTGGTACTTTTATTCACCAAAGTGGCATTCAACTGATCACAATGTATAGTCAGGACATTAATGTGAAAAATTACTATTACAATTTGAAAAAAAATTTCAGAACTTCTTAAACTACTACAAAGAGTTCTCATCAAAAAATCCTCCACATGCAGCAATGACAGCTTTGCAGATCCTTGGCATTCTAGCTGTCAGTTTGTCCAGATACTCAGGTGACATTTCACCCCACGCTTCCTGTAGCACTTGTCATAGATGTGGCTGTCTTGTCGGGCAGATCTCACACACCTTACAGTCTAGCTGATCCCACAAAAGCTCAATGGGGTTAAGATCCATAACTCTCTTTTCCAATTATCTGTTGTCCATTGTCTGTGTTTCTTTGCCCACTCTAACCTTTTCTTTTTTGTTTTTCTGTTTCAAAAGTTGTACATCTGGGCCTCAATCATTTTTTTGAGGAATGAAGGCTATACAATGCTTGAAACTGCCAAAAAACTGAAGATTTCATACAAAGGTGTACACTACTGTCTTCAAAGACAAAGGACAACTGGCTCTAACAAGGATAGAAAGAGATGTGGAAGGCCAGATGTACAACTAAACAAGAGGATAAGTACACCAGTGTCTCTAGTTTGAGAAATAGATGCCTCACATGTCCTCAGCTGACAGCTTCATTGAATTCTATAATATATGCATACATACACATACACTTGCCGCAGTGTATGTGTATGTATGCATATATATATATATATATATATACACACCTATTAGCCAGAACATCAATACCACCTGCCTAATATTGTGTAGGTCCTCGTGCCGCCAAAACAGTGCCAACCCGCATCTCAAATAGCATTCTGAGATTCTTCTCACCACAACTGTACAGAGCGGTTATCTGAGTTACAGTAGACTTTGTCAGTTCGAACCAGTCTGGCCATTCTCTGTTGACCTCTCTCATCAACAAGGCATTTCCGTCCGCAGAACTGCCCCTCACTGGATGTTTTTTGTTTTTGGCACCATTCTGAGTAAATTCTAGAGACTGTTGTGTGTGAATATCCCAGGAGATCAGCAGTTACAAAAATACTCATACCAGCCCATCTGGCACCAACAATCATCCATGCGATTATCTAATCAGCTAATCATGTGGCAGCAGTGCAGTGCATAAAATCATGCAGATACGGGTCAGAAGCTTCAGTTAACATCAACCATCAGAATGGGGAAAAAATGTGATCTCAGTGATTTGGACCGTGGCATGATTGTTGGTGCCAAAGACCCCGTACAATTGTTCAGCTAAAGACCTACAAAATGGATGAATGGGGGAAAATTCCACTTTCTAAACAGTACCCAAATGCTTGATAAGTGTTATTAGAAGAAATGGTGATTTTTCACAGTGGTAAACACTCGACTTTCCCAAATTCTGGAGTGTGTTGCAATCATCTGATTTGAAATTACTGTACATTTAAAAAAAAGAAAAATGAAATTCACAGGGTAAAACATCATATAATGTGTAGTTGTAGAGCTTTCAATATAGCAAATGGTGATTATAATTTACAAATCACTCATTTTTGTTTTTATTAGCATTTTTCACACTGTCCCAACTTTTGTGAAATTGGGGTTGTATGTCCTTTGATAATAATTTGGGTCAAATTTAATGGAAAACTATACGAGTTGCGCTCCATGGCACAGCAGATTTTTGAGCAGCCTCAGGAGACGGCGAGCCCACGGTGTGTGCATATGTAAATGTGCACATAAAATAAATGTTTCACAACCCAATTTAATTAACCCTGTCACTCACACTTTACCAAAGTTGTGTTGAGAAATATGTTTGAAAAGACTAAGGCTATTGTGCAACGAGCAGCCCTGTTTGTATCTGAAAGAAAATCCAGATTTATACTGATAATCATCTTCCGATTATCGAGGCATGAAAACGGCACCGATTTCAAGCCTAATAAATAGGTTTGCTAGAATTACGCTGCTAAAATAAGGTGGAAATGCATCATCACAGTCCCTGAAAAGGGTCCATTAGCAGGCTAAACCAAACTGATTAATGCTGGTCTAGCTGGTGGACCATTATATCCATGCTGTTCTCCAGCAATACTTACTCTGTAAAATGGTGACCAGCATGGTCTTTCTGGTAAAGCTGGTCGGACAAGTAATCTTGCTTATGAAACTGATTAAAAAGGCTGACAGTAACACCAGCACACCAGCATCCCATCTGAAAACATATACAGTATGCTGGTGACCAACTATGCTGGTCTATTCAGCAGGGCAGTGACTCAATGTCTATGTCTGATTATGAACTCTTGGTCAAATCTTTCGCTTTCTGATTTGAAGAGATAGCATGTAACTCTTACTCTTTCCTTCTCTCTCTTGTTCCTTGCCTTACCCTGAACTTATTCCACCCTCATCCTCTGTCTTTTCTCTGTAATCTGTGTTTGGAGCCCAACAGTAATTAAAACTCTTAAATAAAGCATTGTTAACAAGTGCTAATCTCCACCTGAGAACAGTAGATTAAAGGGCTAAATTTTTATTGTGACTGAGTGTTTAGCAAATCTGAGGCCTTTTACCTCCATCTCACCCTAAAAAAACACAGAGCACTGCTGGGATTTTTTTTTCTTCCTCCCTGGCTGTCATTGCATCTTTTCTGGTGACTGATATCTTGAGGAGTTGCATGTTGCTTCCTGATCAAAGCACTCCACAATCTTCTTTGCTAATTGCACAATTATCTCCAGAGTGCCTCGAACGGCAAAGGCCCTTTACAAGACTGTGTATAATGGCAGTGGCTATCAAAGCGCAGCTCTTGTTTTCTGATGTATGGCCACAGGCTTGGCTTTTAAAGGAAGCACAGTCTGTGAGCCTTTAAAGGATGTCTCTGTTTTACAGAGGCTGCAAGGTTAAACCCCTCTAAATAATCTGGACAAATGGAGCTGGTTAGGTGGTCTGCATGTCCAGGCGCTCAAAAATTGAGAGGAGAAAACAAGTAGAGAGTGGGGAAGGAATGTAAGAAAGATGAGAAAGAGAGGCAATACAAAATAAAAAGGGAAGAGACAGTGTTGGCTCATTATCTGTAGGTCAATGAGAAGCCCGTCATGTCTGATACAACCACTTTTGACTGCACAAAGTTGTGTCTATATAACACAGAAAGGCTTGGAATGACATGAGGGTCATTTCTGGGTAAATTATGCCTTTAAGTACTTTGAATGAGATTGCTTCCATTGAGGTTAAATGCTGAATGAAATACTGTTCCAAACAGCATTAGATTGGTTCCGAATGTGAGAGCAGATGACACTAAAGAGGCAGGCAGACATCCTCCTCTTCACAGCCTCAAGGACAAGAGTGACTGTCTGATTTAACACACACCAAAGAGTTCATCAGCATCCAGAACATCTGCCCTGTCAAAATACTCTCAGTGCTGTTGTGTGGCCCCTCAAACAAATGATCAGCCATTCCTACACTGGCAATGTGCTGTCCTGGGATCAGATGACTGGCGGCACAGTGGCTAAGTGTCACACAAAGAGGCAGGAAGGGGATCAACCTCAACCTGGCACATAAAACAGTGAAACTGGTCAAAGTAAATGGATTGGGGACATAGTTTGGTTTGTGAGAGTGATCAGGAGTGGGGTAGAGAGAAAGAGAGTGAGTCGGAGGCAAAGAGACTGTGATCAACAGTTAATTATCTCAAGTTCCACAGGCAGCTTACACTAAGCGCTGGAGCCAGCAAAAAGGTCCAACGTGCAAACAGAGACCCCCCCACACACATTCGTTTACTGCCACTGCACTGTGACCCTTGGATTTGTCACACTAATTTAGAACTTCTGTGGGGGATTTAATAGGTGAGCCTTAATTGCAAGGCAAGGTAACAGCCAGCTGGCCTTTGGCTGGGAGGAAAAATGAAGGCGCCTGATTTGGAGCTGCATACCCCCTCCTGTCCATCTAATACCTTTCTAATAAGCTTTCAAGGAAACAAAGACATATTTTAATCTCCTCTCGCTTCTTTCTTTTTCTTCACATAAGGGCCCCTGTTATAGACAGAATGGATAGAAACAGACTGGGAAAAGTAATCCACTTTATTATTGTTCTGTTTGCAAAAGGGACATTTTCATGTTAAGCTAAAAGGATAGTTCACCCAAAAATGAAAATTCTATCATAATTTACTCACCCTCATATTGTTTTGAACATGTTATGACTTCCGTGGAACACAAAAGGAGTTGTTAGGCAGAATGTTCGCTTCAGTCACCATTTACTTACATTATATGGAAAAAAATGAAATGAAAATGAAGTCATGCTTGTCATCGTATCACATGCTAATTCATCTGGGAAATGTGCACAATATGGCGTTTTTTTGGTTTAAAGGCAAACATCATGACAAAAATAACACTGGTGACCAAACATGCAGTGAAATTGTTTTTAGATTGACTAAAACAGCTCCTAACCATCAGAAGAATTCTTTCCAACACATCACTCTTCACCAAGAGCAATGCTGGTCAAAATGTACTGGGCTGCAATTAAGTGTTATCCATCCTGCACACTAACAAAGCCCACATGTACTTTATGAAAACCATCGGGGGCTAACAGAGCCAAAGCCAGGCAAGGACACCGCCACTTAGCTCGTACCAGCTCATCAATATGAGTGTAGAAGTTATGACTACTAGTCACAAAAGCAGCGCAATTTTCATGGACGTTGGTCAAACATAATTAGTGTTTGGTGGAATGCATAAAGGAATAGTTCACCCAAAAATTATGTTCCAAACCATATAACTTTCTTTCTTTTGTGGAACACAAAAAGAAATTTGAAAAATCTTCGTCTTTTTTTTTTTTCTTTTTTTTTTGTGGTGACTCTGGGATGTCAAGCTTCATAAAAAAAAGCTTAAAACACAGTTAAAGTAGTTAATAGAATCATGCACTCTATTCAAGGTCTTCTATACCATCAATTACAGTCTGTTCATCACTCAAATGTATCATATGGCTTTAGAAGAACTGAAATACAGTGTACAAGTCAAATCAGTTACTATCATTGGGGTTTCATTGTGTTTTTGTTTTTTTGTGGAGCTTGACAGCCCGGAGTCACTATTCACTTTCATTATATAGCAAAAAGCATGTGGAAATGTTTCAAATTGTTCCTTTTGTGTTTCACTGAAGAAAGGAAGTCATACAGGTTTGGAGCAAAATGAGTGTCAGAACTGTAATTTTTTGGTGAACTATTCCTTTAAGGCCAAACCGGCTATGTATATACTCCAATGGCTTATTTGCTTAATGTGTTGGCGGAACAAAAGTGAAGTAAATGCATGAGGTGTGTGAAGCCGTAGAGGGGTTTGTGGGTTCCTCCATGTTATAATTAAGACAGCAACAAGTGTTTTGAAAGCAAAGAGGCACAGATGGCAGATGGATAAGAAGCAAGAAGAGGCAGACTTTCCAGATGAATATATGAGGGTGAGAGCACTCGAAAGCAGAGAAAGCATGAAAGTGAGAGATATGCACCCTGTGTATCTCTCTCTGCGTCCCTGGGCCTTGGTAATGCTTTGCGCAGGCCAGCTTTTGAAGGTCATTCGATAGCTGTTCACCCAGCTGTTTTAATATTTAGTTTCTGCATCTCCCTTTTTTCTCCTTCATAATCTGTCACACTCCATCAGATTATCACCAGAGGCAAAGATTGCCAAAAAAAAAAAAAAAGAATTAAATAAAGAGGAATCTGCCAAGCTCTTAATCCTGATCTGCAAGGAGGAAGAGCGGAGTATCATCTCTGTACAGCCAAAGCGCCTGCAGCGACGTACATCAGCCAGTGTGGCAAATACACGGGAGGAGACTGATGGCAGGGATGCAGACAGATTACAGATGGGCTCAGGGGTGTGAGAGTGGCACTGGGGGCCACGGACCCTGCTGCTGCCGCCGCTTTGACTCTGATTTACGACTGGCCTGAGGGGAGAGCTGAACCAGGGCACGAGCCACAGATCACCCTGTACCACTGAGCAGGTCAATGCTCCCTGCCCACCAAGGAGCTGTTTCAGAGGAGTACCCATACTTTCGATGATATAACCGTAGACGCGCCTCCGGGCTTGATTGGTAGATTTGGGTGAAACGGTATAGGAATCGGTTTGGGAATTGTGAGGAATTTAACAATTCTGGTTCTGATTCCGCTTAATGATTCAGATTCCTTAACGATTCAATTTACAGTTCTTTTAGTACGTTTGAGGAAAAAAAATTGGAAATAAGAAAGGAAATTCTTATTGCATTTACTGCTCTTGTCAGTCTCTTGTTAAATTAGGTGACCATTTCAGATTTCTACGAAACATTGCATCTGAGGACATTGCATCTCTGTTGCTTCACTTTATTTGCAGTTATTCCAGAGTTGTTGCTGTGTTTGTCTCCTTAACTTTCCATCGTGATGTACCGCAGAATTGCACTGCAATTAGTGGCAAATAGTGGTATTTCCCTCTTATGTAAAACTCCCCTAATGAACTTGAGTGTATATAAGTGGATGTGAGTGACAGTCGATTTATTTAATTGGTGTGTAAAAAATCGTACAGTTTATAGTGTGTGTGCTTTTCCTTTTTCCTACTGTACTCCCAGGAATGTTGAATTCTTTCTGCTGTGTTTACTTGTTGATATGATGTAGGCCTCCATCCTATGATGTTAGTTGTCCAATCTGTTCCACGTACACTTCAAAAACCTGTAAACTAATGGGCATGGCACATACACTCACTGAACACTTTATTAGGAACACTATGGTCCTAATAAAGTGCCCAGCGTGGTCTTTTGCTGTTGTAGCCCATCCGCCTCAAGGTTTGACATGTTGTGCATTCTGAGATGCTATTCTGCTCACTACAATTGTAGACTTGAACCAGTCTGGCCATTCTCCAAGGCATTTCCGTCTACAGAACTGCCACTCACTGATTGTTTTATGTTTTTGGCATCATTCTGAGTAAACTCTAGAGACTATTGTCCATGAAAATCCCAGGAGATCAGCAGTTACAGAAATACTCAAACCAGCCTGTCTGCCACCAACAATCATGTCACGGTCAAAATCACAGAGATAAATTTTTTCCCCATACTGATGGTTGATGTGAACATTAACTGAAGCTACTGACCCGTATTTGCATGATTTTATGCATTGCACTGCTGCCACACGATTGGCTGATTAGATAATCACATGAATAAGTAGGTGTACAGGTGTTCCTAATAAAGTGCTCAGTTAGGAAACAGCGTAAGGCAAACGACGTTCACATTTACATTACTTTTCAGAACGTCGTTTTCTGCAAAAACCATGGAATAAAACATTTTCTTGAGTACAGAGCAAAAAGAAGTATCTTTAACTATACATTGTCATATGAACAACCAGGCAAAAACTGCACTGCCTGATTGAAGTCTCACAATCCTCCAGCACAACATTACATAACACAGTAAGAGTTCTTTGTTAATTTCGATTTGGTCATGACAAGTCATAACTTGTGCAGTAGTAAGATTAAGCCAGTAACCACTCAAACTAATGCATAAGTGTTTTTAATTAACTTTGAAAGAAGCGGCTCATAAGAGTAATTTGTTCGGGAATTGGACTACAATGGTCACACTGTATGTTTCGCACTGTATTTTCAAAAGAACCATCTTGTATGAGTCATTCGTTCAAGAACTGGAATATACTGGTCACACAGTGGGCTTTGTATTGTAGATTCCTAAGAAACCAGCTGATGAGAGTAATTTGTTCGAGAATCGGGCCACATTGGTTACACTGTGTGTTTCAGACTGTACACTCAATGGAGGGGCAGCAGTGCCGCTGAATAACGGAGCCAAAGGTCATGAAAATTCCAAAGTTTTGATAATTTTAAAAATGGAACTCTGTTCCCAACCCTTGCGAAATGTCACACGTTTTGCCATGGCAACATGGCCGGTGTATTGTTGGACGGCCCATGAGACTTGCATTCAGCCCACAGGCAAGAGTCATGAGAGCTTACAGGTGGCCTCTCTTGAGACAGATGACCCTAGTCTCCCCTATAACTAAGAACTCCTCCTTCGCACCAACCTCCACCATCTGCTAAGAGGCATACCTTCTTCTTACAAATGGCTGCCCTCAGAAGCGCACACCAAAATAAGAGCCGCCCACCTTTCAGCACCCTCCTGCCTTCCCCTGCTGACGTCTTTCTCTCTCTCTCTCATCCCTTCCTCCTCTCCACTCTATAAACAGGCCGGTGCTGGCTGCTGTTGAGAAGGGAACAGTAAACACATGGAAAGGGTTCGAGAGAGGGTGAGCACAGCGTGCACGCTGCAGTCAAATTCCTGATGAGACCGAAGCATTCACACCAGCCCCTGACCGCCGGCTGACCCACACGGATCAACAGCTGCCGTGTGTTTGAAGTTCCCCCTTGCAATCTCACGTTTCATTTGGGGACTTTTCCTTACGATTTTATTCGGAGGAATAATCTGCCTGGTTAGATGCTTTTGTAACACCCAATCTAATTCAACTGCAACTAAGCAGTCAGCGCTAGCTACCGATCCAACTGGGTCCAGAGATCTCTCCAAAAACCACTGACCTAACCATTCCGATTACTAGGAAAGACTTCGCTATATCTAAGCAGATATGGAAATAGGCCTATCAGCTTACAAACTGCATGCATGTAAATAGACTAATGCACATTTAAAAACATGTGCAGATGGAAAAAGGTGCGTTAGAATCTGTTCTCAATGTGGTTGTGTGAGGTTTTATTCAATGTGCAGTAACACCTCTCTTGTTCTCTCTCTCTTTTCTCTCTTTCATGTGTGTGCAGTCAGTGGAGAGTGATAAGAGCAGATTCTCCCGGCAGCATTGCCTAAGGCTAGAGAGCTGCTTTAGTCATTTAGCAGAGCAAGAGAGAGTGAAGAGGAATAATGCACTAACCCATCCACAACACAGCACTCCTAACCTCTCTGCAATACACATACAGCCATAAAACAACTGAGAAAGCATTCTATTACATGTAATCCTATTTAATAATGCATCAAAATATGATGTATTCCAACAGACAGATCAAAGAATTGAAAAAGTGCTAACTAATTCAATTACCAATGCTACGTAACCTACCAGGGATATCTGCTACCACTTTAACATTTAGTGTCACAAACACACAGCACTTGAAAAAGCACACTTTAAAGGCCTGTTAACATAGAGGGTGAAGTCATAAAGCAACACAAAGCAATTAATAAAAAACATTTCACGCCAATCTCAAACTGATCCACTTATTTATTGGAATAAATTCGGAATGCCGGTTTTGGCATTTAAAATTTTGTTCACTTAAGCCACACTTAAAAATTTATGTACAGCATGTCCTTGAAGTATTTAACAAAATATCAAACCAAGTGGCATTTGTTTTAAAGAAGTATAGCACAAACACACTTAGTAAAACATTTTACAAAAATAAGTTTGATGGGTTTTAAATTATAAAGCAATATACTGTATATTGATCAAAGTGCAAATTATATTTGGAAAATTTCTGGTCATCAAACTTGTATGTCCATAGTTGTCCATATTTAATGTGATGAACTACACCTGTGGTGAGGAGAAATAACTTCCCCCACAAAATTCACTTTTCACCATTTTCTAAAAAATGGATAAGTGAAGTTATATCTGAGAAAACAACATTTGCTTGCAGATGCCACTTGGTTTGATATTTTGTATCTAATTAATGGTATTCAAACATTTTTAAGTGTGACTTAAGTGTAAAAATATGTTCAAATACTTATTGGAGTCACTATATCAAGTCAAGTCATTTTTATTTTCTATAGCGCTTTTCACAACACATTTTGTTTCAAAGTAGCTTTACAGAAAATCATCCTATAACAGAAAATGAAGCTGTAATGTCTATAATGTCTTTAAGTCATTATTGTACCGTTTCAATTAATAACATGATTGTAGATTATGCCTTTAAAACTACATGTCTTTAGGTCACAAGTGAGCAAGCCAAAGGTGACTGTGACAAGGAACAAAAAACTCCATAAGATGTATAACTATACAACCAAAAAGCTTAAATAGTATTATTGGTCAGTCAGTTTTATCGCTAGTTGCAAAAAAAAATGCTTTCACAGAGTACTTTTCAGCATTTTTAGTAATGCCCATCAGTTTTATTATCTTGTCGTGCCAAACATTCACTGCTAAAATTCTTGCTTGGTGTGAACTGGCCTTAAAAACCCTTTCCTGTTAGAAAATGTAAAAAATAAGCCATTGAACAGACATGACCTCCACGATAATGCCAACAATTAACAGGATACAGTGGACACAGTGCAACACATTAACACAGAGAGAGAGAGATAAAGAGAGAGAGAGAGAGAGAGAGAGAGATACCACATTAGTATAAGTAGCATTCCTCACAAATAACACACCAACTTTTACTAAGGGCACTTTTTGCCTCTTTATTAGCCGGACTGAGGCATTCCATCTCTGCAAGTGTATAATCAGCCTTTGTTTGAGCAGAGAGAACAACATTAACCTTCGGTCTTGTCATGTAAGCTTATTACCCCAAAAGCACGCAGAGGCCAAGAGCCCAAATACACAGCAGCAGGATTAGCTAATCAACCACTCCCCCTGCTAGGACAAGAGCAACTCTATACGGGGTTCAAAGGTTGTATTCAATGTGTATGTGTACTGTAAATCAAATAATTAAATAATGTTCATCTGTACGGGTCTAATAATAATTGGCTTGCGTGTTCTGTGAGAAGAGGATCACTTGTAGCGTTGAGGCTAATGGCCTCGTTCTCTCTGCTTGTCTCATTCTGGTGTTGTTTTAGCTCACTCCTTCCACAACTTTCCAGAAGTTCAACTAAAGTTGAGAGGTGAGGAGGTCAAGGCGGTTGTGGAAAGCCAGGCTATTGGAAAGGGGGCACAAACACACGTCGTCTGGACACTGTGGTGTGTGTGAAGGGGGTGGAGTGTGTGTGGACCCCAACTCCTCTCCTTTTATCTCTTACACACACATCTCTTTCACTGAAGATTGTGTCTGGCTCCCTGAAACACGTTCATACTAAACCAAACCACAAACACACAAACACACACACACCCTCACACTGTCTCTCTTTTCTTTCTCACCCTCACAACATGCTCACATGTGATCAAACATACTCAAAACGTGGCCAGATTTAAGAAAAAGCATACAAATCATGTATTATTTGAAACGACAGCCAACAGTTTACATTCTTTCTCTGGAGGAAGAAACAAATATGAACTTGCAGATTGATGCTCCATTTTTCCATTTTCTGTGCAGAGCATGTGAAAGGCATTCGTTGAGTGTTGTTGAGTGCAGGCTTACTGATGCGTCTGAAAACTGGACTGTACATGGACTAAAAAACTTCAACAAGTGAATGTAACCAAGCAATGGTTACTGAGTTACATGTGGTCCCCCTCCCTCCCCACCCCCCCCCCGCCCCCGTCTCTGGCCTTCTTTAATCTGGGGTCTTGCGCTGCTGGCCCTGGCTTATTCCTCTCAACACTCCCATAAATATGACAAAGCCCTGATCAAAGCCAATGGCTGGCCCCTAGGTTTATTTGAGCATGGAGTCATTTACAGTGCAGGAAAGAAACACACACATAAACGGTCTCGCACACACGTGGGTCATACTGGACCTCGGTCCAGGCCGCGGTGCTGAGTCACAGGCAGTCGGAAAGCAGGACGAATCGTTTAAAAGCCACTCAGATACCAGCCTTAGTGAAAGTGACACCAAAGTGCCAAGGCACTGAGAGAAAAGGAGGAGAAAACAACAAGGCTTTAGCACATTGGAACAAAATTCGCTAATGGAGAAGACATGCTAGTAGAGGGTGATAGCTCTGTGAAAGCCATTAGCTGGCCAGGTCACTGACAGACATTTCCAGCCGCTGTTTTTCTCCTCTCTCGTTCTTTCTCTTCCTCTCATCAGTCCTGTGGCTGGAAGAGGCTCGTGTTTCTCATGGGGGAGAGGAGGTGTGAGCGGCGGACATCTCCGACACCGAACTTGAACGTTTGAACCCACAGCTCTCAGAGAGCTCAGTGGGGAAGAGGGCATGATAAAGAAGTAGAGCAGAACGTGTGAGTGAGATAGTTCAGAGAGCCTTTGATCCTCAAACACTGCTCTATAGATACACTTTTTACAATGACCTGACGGGGATGAAAGAAAAACACGGAACGTGGGGAGTTTCATCTGTTCGTCCTGGGTTGAGATTGACAATGGCCACATGGTGAGAGTGGATCGTTAGACTTGTGCAGAAAATGTAAAAAAATTAAAAAATTAAAGCCAATTAAAATGTCCCGTAAAGAGAGCAACGAGAAATCCTGAGGTTGAAAAATTACAGGGGTGAACTAAATTAGAACATCATTGTTTATGGGCACTAGGGGTCATTCATACATCTTGAGACATGTTTTTAAAAATTAAACTTTACATGACACTGCATCATAAAGGTATAGTTCACCTTTAAATGCAAATTCTGTCATAATATTTTTGCATCCTTTTAGAATGTTGAAAATGAATCACTAACCACTGCGAGTGTACAGAAAAGACGAACTGGGGATATTAATTAAAATTTCACTAACTGTGTTCAATAGAAGGAAGACAGTCATACAGTATTATAAGACAAAAAATATAATGTTTGATAATGTGTGAGCTATTCCTTTAAAAACAAGCCTCTCATGGTGTGAGACGATGAAAAACAGCCAGATGTGTCTCAGCAGTCAAAGATTTATCAAATTTTTACATAGAAAGTTGAAATCTACTTTGACTTGGGACACACACACACACACACACACACACACACACACACACACAAATGCTCAAACACACAAATGCTAGCTTGACTCATCCCTAAACCTTTTTCACGGGCTGTAGTCAAACCAAGCAACACCTAGTTGAGCTGCACAGATGAGACTGTTATTGAGCTAAGTTCTCAGGCGAGTGTGTGTGTGTTTTGGTATATTTGGACACTTTTTAAGGTTACACACTAATAATTACTTGGGTATTATGCTATAAACATGGTATATGAGGACACCTCATGTGTCCCCGTAATTCAAACCGCTTAAAAAAAACATACTAAACAATAGGGCTGGGTATCATCTGGTACCTCACGATACATATTGCAATACACAAGTCATGATTCAATATAATTGCGATACATCATGATATAATAATATGACCCAATTACGAATCAATTCCAATTTAAATTCCAATTCATTTGGGCATTTTTCAGTTATATACTGATGTTTTATGAAGAGCATGTAGCTCGAAACATCATGTTTTGGTCTCTTGGTGAGCTCATTAAATTGATATGGAGGTAACAGTGTGCCAGCATTGTTGTGTGTTAAATTATTTGAATAAACAAATAGTTGAATATAAATAAAGATACATGGATATAAAGTATCGATACAATATCATAAGAAAAAGTATTGTGATATCAATATTTGATTGTATCGCCACAGCCTTACTAAACAATAATTTTTATTTTATTTCATTTTTTTATGTACAAATACCAAATGGTTTCTTTGAGGGTTAGAGGTTTAGGGTTAGGGGATAGAAAATATAGTGAAGTCAATGGAAAATCTTCGTAAAACCTATCTACAAGCATGTGTGTGTGTATGCGAGGAGGTGCCTGACTCTAAACAGCTTTTGACACACATACACAAATACACACACACACACATAGCTGCTCAAGCATTAAAAGATGGCTTGCTGTAAATGAGAGGGGCTCTTCATGAGCGAACAGCAATTATCAGCACGGATATCATAAGAGCATCACAAGATGCTGTAAAACAGCTGTGGCCATTAGCCATACTTAGCTAATGCAGTAATGCCAATAAATGACATGATTACACTGTGTTGATCTGACCGTGGTTGAAAGGGTGTTGTTTTGTTGCTGTATGTGTGTCTGGGTATGTTTGAGAGCATGTACACATTCTTGATCTCGCAAACATAAGCATAGCTTACAACAACAGTCAAGTACCTTTAAGGATTACGACCACGTATAGCGTGTGGCTCAGGCTAGATCCCCTGACGCCGACACACACACACACACACACACACACCATGTCTGTCTTGTAGCCTATTGACAGCCCTTTAAATGTCAATCACTTAATTTACTGAAAACATGTACAAACCTGCTACGGCCCCATAAATTTGAGCAACAGGACTTGGAGAGTTAATGAACATCTTGTAAAACATGAATGAAGGGTTCAGGGCATTACAACGCGTGATATTGTGAATGAAAAGCATGTGAGAGGTTGGAGGATTGCTGGCTCTCTCCCAGCCCATCTGACCAGCAGACCAAGAGCAAGGTACAAAGGGGAAGAGAGTGGAGGTGGTTGGAAACAAGTCAGAATGAAAGGAGGGAGAAAAAGAGAGACAGGAAGAGGTTAGGACTTGAGATGGTGAGTGTTGTAGTCACAAACTATGCACGTAATTGCTGTCTTCTTGAACACAAAACAGCATATTCAAATCAACACATAGTGCCATCAAAAAGTATTTGGACACTTAAGACACACTTAAAAATATAATGTAACTGTATATTACAAAATATCAAATCAAGTAGCATTTACTTTATATATATATATATATATATATAAAAGTGGTCTGTTAGGTTTTAATTGACAAAACAAATGTTTAAAATCAAGACAAAAGCATATTTAGACACTTTCTGTTTGTTTTTAGCACAAAACGCAAGTTCTCACACGAACATGCGAGACAGTGAACGAGGATCTCGCAACAGATTTTCTCACCAAAACCTATTGTACGCCTTCAAAAGACTTGGAATATGACACAAGCCACTTTTATGATACATCTGGGTGAACTATTTCTTTAATTCATACTAGAGTTGGGGTACTCAAGTTCGGACTCGGACTCTGGTCCAGCTGAGTCCATGGCATTTTATTTGTAATGCAATGAACAAAATAAACAAATAAAAATAATGAAACAGAAATGAATGGACACTCTGCCTGCAAGCAGTTGTAGACGTAGCTAGAGTTTGTTTCACCACGTTGAGCAAACACACCTGCAGAGCGGCACACTCAGTCAACCAATACGCTTGAATGTTACTACGGAGACTGCTGTATAACATCGTGAGGTGGCTGGCACAAAGAACACATAAAGACACGTATGTAGCCAATGTACTAGAAACTACAAGTCTCCAAGTTTCGCACGGCACGCGACCTGACAACTGGTAAAATCGCAAGCGCCGTTTGTGCAGCAGAGACGGTGCACGCATCACAGTTTCGTCGTGGTTAAGAACTTCATTAAGTCAAGTCACCAACATCATGTCTCTCAAAGTTAACTAAAACAACATATCAAATTAAAAATTCAGAAAAATATTATTAATATTGGGCTGTTAAGTCTTTTTAGGTGTAATGTGTCCACACATGTATGCTTCTGTAGACTCTTGTGGTCCACCCAGTTTTGTCAACTTAAACTGGTCCTTGATGAATTAACTGTAACTTTTTAAATAATCTGGAAAAAAATGTTTTATTGTTAAAGCATATTGCAACTTTGAAAAACAGATAAACAGCACCTATTTATTGTTTTTCTATTTTAAAAGCATTGACGAGCTGCTTAAAATATATTCTTTTACAGTTTTTTCCACAATGAAATATGAAGTTATTTTGGGCAGCGAAATGTTTTGTTTATAACTGAATTATAGATTGGGTGACCAGACATCCCAGTTTATTACACAGGACAGTCCTGGTTTTTGGTAGGGTCACTGATTTTTTTCTTCTTAAATTAAATCTCCTCGTTGTCCTTCTCACTATCTTTTGCAGAGAAGAAAATAAATTTTGTTGCTTGATACATTCATTCTAGTCTTCAGCAAATCAGCTGAAATGTGTCTGGTTACCATGACAATGACGTCATGCGCTCTATGTCATCCTGTCAGACAGCGCAAATGCCCAAAATAATGCATAAATGCGTTTTCAACAACGAGCTGAAAGAAGCCAATCCATGTATTCGTGCAACAAGTGAAAATGTAAGCGGGGTGTTTTCTGAATGTTTATTCGCGAGCACAGAGGTAAATCAGACAAGTGTCACATTCAGACAGCTACACTGCACTTTTTTACATAGTATAAGCACTTAAAGGAATATTCCGGGTTCAATACAAGTTAAGCTAAATCAACAGCATTTGTGGCATAATATTGATTACCACAAAAATAAATTTCGATTCGTCACTCCTTTCTTTAAAAAAGCAAAAATCTGTGTTCCAGTGAGGCACTTACAATGGAAGTGAATGGGGGAATTTTTTTTACATTAAAATACTCACTGTTTCAAAAGTATAACCACAAGACATAAAGGATATGCGTGTAAACATGATTTTAGTGTGATAAAATCACTTACTAACCTCATCTGTGTAAAGTTATAGCAAATTTTACAACTTCTCTGCCATATCGATGTGATGTCAACAAACCCTAAAACCCTAAAATTACAGTAAAAATGACTATTTAAACAACTTTACAGCTCAAATAATTCATGAGTTTTAACAGAAGAATTAATGCACGTGCTTTTATAAAATTATAAGCTTCACATTTCTTTGTTTAAACCCTCCAAATATTGGCCACATTCACTTTCATTTTCCCCACTGACTTCCACTGTAAGTGCCTCACTGTAACACAGATTTTTGCTTTTTTTTAAAGAAAAGGAGTGACGAATCGAAATTAATTTGTGTGTTAATCAATATTATGCCACAAATGCTGTTGACTGAGCTTAAC
The DNA here is from genome assembly GCF_019703515.2 of Myxocyprinus asiaticus. NCBI lineage: Eukaryota > Metazoa > Chordata > Actinopteri > Cypriniformes > Catostomidae > Myxocyprinus > Myxocyprinus asiaticus. The sequence goes on along the minus strand of NC_059374.1, from coordinate 28,097,305 downwards.
TTGTATTGAACCTGGAACATTCCTTTAAATGTTGAGATGTGGGGATTGTATTTTGAATTTTAGGTTCTAATAATGTTGTGAATTTTGTGTTAAAATGTGTATCTGACATGACTAGTCTACTCATAATTGAACACATACAATATGAAATTATATGGATAGAATAGACTATGTGGAATTTGTAGTAAAAAAAAAGCTAAAATGTGGTTAAATAGTGAAAAACAAAATATAAAATAAAATATACATTTTCACAAACTATATATTGCAGAAGATTGCATACCCCTTTTATTTCAGGCCTATACGTTTTCACACCCCTTTCAGAATGTATGCAAATATAAGATATAAAAGATTATATATTTTATTTAGTACTTCCCTTCAAAAGCTACATTACACAAAATGTACTATAATTTACACAAATCATCCTGTTCAAAGGTTTGCATCCCTTTGGTTCTTAAGTTGCCTTCTTGAGCATCAATGAATGTTTGCACCTTTTTGTAATAGTTGTGTATGTGACCATCAGTTGTCCTAAGTGTTAAAATCTGGATGTCTATATCATTTAGCCACTGTTGGGAAGAACTCAAATGTGCAGAAGATGCTGGGAAACCAAAGAATGTACAGTATTTATCTTAAGGAAAGTGGGCAGCTTCACAGCTCAGGACAAAGCAGGGACTCATGAACAATTATTACACAAACAGTCATTAATCATAGAGAAAGCAACACACCATATTAAAGGGTTTGCTCTCGTGTCAGTAGTTCTAAAGCTCGTGTGAAGTCTGTCTCATGAACGCGCACAAGGGAGCAGAGGTCGATGAAGAGTTTAACTTAATACATCAGATTTCTGTTTGTTTCTCACCAAACTTTATCGTATTCCTTCAGAACAAGACATGAGTCACATACAATAATTTGTTAGACTTCTGAATTATACTTTTGTGTCCTTTTGAAGCTTTAAGAAGTGGTCACCATAAACTGCCATTGTGTGACATTACTGAGCACAATTTTACTGTTTATGTTTTTACAATTTCTCCCTTTGTGTTAAGAAAAAGAAAGAAAATCATATGGAGTTATATCAACACAGAGGTGAGTAACAATGACTGAATTTTAATTTTCCCTTTTAATGTAAACTATTGAACAAAATTATTTGTTTAAATTCAGTTACCATATTGTCTTGTGGAATATACAATATGTGAATATCTGTTGTCAAATAGCTTCTTCAAGGTAGTACTAAATTAATTTTTATGATACCTCTTATTTTTTTAAACGATAACACACGGACGCATCAGGGTTTTACATGCACAAGCAGTGCGTAGAACTTCCCCACATTTTCCGTGAATTAACAATCATGTCTGTGTTAAATGGCCCTAATATTAGCAGTGGGCTTTACCTGTGTTTTCGGATATAGCAGTTGCAGTCAAGTCAAGAGATGTAACTTCTCAGCAAGTGCTGTTCTCAGCACTGTGCTGACTCATATTCGCAAACCAGTCGGCAGATAGGAGACAAAAAAGAAATCTCAGTATATATTTTTTCTTTAGATAGGGATAATTTTAGATAAAACTAAACTAAACTGAAATTTAAAACAAAATTAAAATTCGAAACAATAATAACGTTAATGACTAACGTAGCTTTCACTTTCTTTAGTCTATGTTTGATTGGAGGGGAAAAAGCAACAAATAACTGAAATGTCAACAGAATGCAATAAGATTTGTGTTGAAGGATAGTTTTGTCTTCATACACCTACAGCATGTTGCTTTCATTCTGAAACCACTATTAAGTTTGTTCAGCAGGATACTAATCTTTTTCACCCAATTTGGAATGCCCAATTCCCAATGTGCTTGTGGTCGCGTAGTGATTCGCCTCAATCCGGGTGGCGGAGGACGAATGCCAGCTGCATCTGCGTCTGAGACTGTCAACCCGCACATCACTCAGCACACCCTGGGATTCGAACTAGCGAACTCCAGGGGTGGTAGCCAGCATCTTTACCACTGAGCTAACCAGGCCCCCACAGGATACTAATCTTAATATTTGTGTTCATGTTACATTTATATTGACAATTGTGTTTTCTTAGTTGTGAAAGCTTAAAATATTGACGTTGAGTTTATGGTTACAATTTGAATCAAATTCATGAACAGATTCATTCGGACTCGGACTGTTATGGACTCGGTCTTGAGTCTGACTTGGCCCCTTTTGGACTCAGACTCGATTGTTTAAAGACTCAGACTTGACTCAGACTCGACTAAGGTGGACTCGATCCCAACACTAATTCATACATTCCCTAAAATGACATTGGGACCAGTTTGGGTAAAAGTAATTGCATAAAAAGATAATTCTGAGACATCTATTTTCAGATGCCACTCGGTTTGATATTTTGTTATCTAATGCATTGACATTAAAACATTTTACAGCCACTGTATAGCTGTTTGTGTGCCGAGTACAGTTTGTTCTTATGATGTTGGATGGAAGATTTGACCCATTCACTTTAGGAGAGAGGGGCCCAAGCAAAGTTCAGCCAATCAGTGTTAGGGACATAAGGGCACAGGGAAGGATGTATAATTAACTCAATCAGTTTAATTGGTAGGGGGAGAGTGAAGAGAGCTTGGCCTCAGCGCTGAAAGCAGATGAGCAGAGGAAGCAACACCCCCTAAGCACTCACAGAAACAAAAACAAAGAGAAATGTACACATACAAACACATAGATGAGGTAAGGCACGTACACACACTCAACATCCCCCTTACAGTATGAGCAATCACTCCGAGTCCCTGTTCCCTGAGTGTTTCAGGAGGACAGACACTTCCCTGTATCTGACCCAGCTATCACCTATTCTACCTCTGTGTTCAGGTCTTATCAACTGTACAGATAAATTATGGGCAAGGATTAGGCAGAAACCGGCTGAACAGTAAACAAAGTTTAATAAGAAACTCAACATAAAACTAGCATAAACAAACACAGACAAACATGCAACATGGCCACGTGCATCTCTCTTTCTGTCAAACTGGCGCCTCCGGCTCCCCTTTATATCGCTCTCCCGCTGATCAGCTGATTCAGTGCCGGCCGTGCATCATCATGGCCCGGCCACGCCCTCCTCCTCTTCACACTCCTCCCCCGCCAGATTCAGGCCAGGCCACCACCGGTCTGACCAACTCCACCCCCCCCCCCCACCCATCTCAGGAGGGGATCCACTGCCCTTTCAGCCGTTCTGTCAGCCTGTGGTCCACCCTGCCTCCTGTGAACCTGGGGGAGAGACGAGGGGAGGCGTGGGGAGAGGGAAAGGTTGAGCGGAGACACACAGAGAGAGAGAGGAGAGAGAGAGAAGAACTTGCTCACTGGCTCCCGACGCGCTGTCGCCCGGCCCTCAACTGCTCTTCCGCCCTCTGGAGGAAGACAGCTTGCTCCTCCCCGGCAGACGGCAGCGAGTCCTCCAGCCCCTAGCGGATGGAACCACTCCTCCCCTTCTTTGGCGGACGGCAGCAGTTCCTCCGGCTCTTGGCGGCCGGCAGCGACTCCTCCGTCACCAGGCAGATGGCCACGGCAAGGATTCCGCAACAGCGCATCCCTCCTCCCTCCTGGGTTTCAGCACCACTGTAACAGTATATGGTCGGGCAAGGAGGAGGCGGGAACCGGCTGAACAGTCAATGTAAAGTTTAATCAGAAATTCAACATAAAACAAACATAAGTATAAGAACACACATGCAACGTATCCCTCTCTCTCTCTCTCTCTCTCTCTCTCTCTCTCTCTCTCTTTCTCTCTCTCTCTCACACTCTCTCTCTCTCTAACTGGTGCCTCCGTCTCCCCTTTATCTCGCTCTCCTGCTGATCAGCTGATACAGCGCCGGTCGTGCATCATCACGGCCCGGCCACGCCCTCCTCCTCATCACATCAAAATAGCCCAGCGCTCAGCCAACAGCTCAGGTTACATGATTTGATGCAATTGCAAATTGCATTTAAACTGACCCACACTCATACAATGAAGCTCAGTTAAGAGGAGATGGGGAACATGAAAGCCCCTGTTGATGTCCCACACTCTTCCCCCTGGCCTGACCGCATTTACCCTTTGCTGTGATCAAAAGCAGGAATTTGATTAAGGGAGATAATGGAAGACGATGGGGTGAAAACAAACTTTCGCAGCTGTGCCACCTCGGAGGGGACCAGTCTACGACTGAAATGCAGTACACCTCAAGCTGGCCACCCAGACAGATGATATCAAATGTGTGGGAGATGATCCTAACACAATTCCTCAATTGGCCCTCAGCACAAGTTCATGGGAGCTTGAATGTTTTTGCTTCTCTCTCATATATGCTTATTGCTTTCATTCTAAATTATTAATTTTTGTTAGAAAAATTGTTGGAGAGAAAAATCAGATCTGAAGTGTTCCATCCAATAATTTTATTTTTGAAATAGCTGTAAATTCACACTGTATTTAAGGGGATAGTTCACCCAAAAAAAAAAAATTCTGTCATCATTTACTCAAACCTGTATGACTTTATTTTGCAAATCAAAAAAGGATAATTTTTTATGAATATTCCAGTCCTTCTTTTTAATACAATAGCAGTTGATAGTGACTCACTTTAAAGCTTAAAAGAATATTCTGTGTTCATTACAAGAAAGCTCAATCGACAGTTTTGTCACATAATGGTTATTAACGCAAAACTAATTTCGACTTGTCCCTCCTTTTATTAAAAAATATTTAAAAAAATCAAAGATATAGTGAGGCACTTACAATGGGGCCAGTTTTGGAGGGCTTAAAGGCTGAAATGGAAAATATAATTTAAAAGCACTTAAATCAATTCTTCTGTTAAAAATGGTGTATTATTTGAGCTGTAACAATTTTTAATTCCTGTTTTAGGGTTTACGGCATTTAGCGATTTTAACAAACTAAAATCATGTTAACAAGCATATTCTTTATCTCTTGTGGCTATGCTTTTGAAACAGTACTTTAACGTTTACTGACTGGCCATATTTACTTCCATTATAAGTGCCTCACTGAAACCCAAATTTTTTTAAAGAAAAGGAGGGACAAGTCAAGATAAATTGTACTGAACCTGGAATATACTTTAGGACACAAAGGTATCATAAAAGAAGTTCATGAGACTCGTAAAGCATATTCCAAGTGTTCTGAAGGCATACAATACAGTGATTTTTCAGTGAAAACTGTGATGTCCGCTGCATGTTCATGAGATCTACTCTGTGAGAAGCTCATTCACAGTGGCTTGCATGTTCATGCAAGAAATTGCATTGTTTCGTGAACATGTGTGCCACAGTAAACATGCTTGTTTTTCTCACCAAAACCTATCGTAGGCCTTCGGAAGATTTGAAAAATGATCCACGAGTTGCATTATCATCTGCAATTGCATTGAAAAGATGTCCGGGACATTGATTATAAATTCTCTTTTTGTGTTCTGCATAAAAAAGAACATCATGTGGGTTTGGAACAACATGAGGGAGAGTAAAAAATAAAAGCAAATTTTTTTTCCTTTCACAAAAGGACACTGAAAAGAGCAGTGCTGCAATGTGTACATAGATGCAGCATGGGGTCACAGAGGGTGTGTGGTGAAGTGTGGTGAGCAGGAAGCTGAAAAGGCTTAATGACATCATTGGAAGTGCCCAGCTCCATCTACTGTTTTAAACAACTTTCCCATGTGATGGCACCACAGGGTCTACATTCCTCCGGTTTCCTATCTTGTACGAAACGGTCCAGCAGAGAGAAGCACAGTAGTTATACGAGCACAGGCCCAGAGATGAGCAGTGGCTACGAGAGTGGGGAGGCTGCTGAGAGGTGTCAGCATGGAGCCAGATCCTGAGCCTACATTCAGGGCTTATCTATTGTGTGGCAACAAGCAGACTTATTCATGGGGCCTGTGTGTCGCCAAACTCTGCTAATGAGCGTAGCCAGCAGGTCCACAACGCAACACAGGGCTCCCATTCAGGAGCACAATACAGGGGCCAGGTTTCTACAGTGGGCAGTTAGAGTGGGGGGCTGGCAGGGGCGTTCAGGGCACTCAGACCCTATCAAAAGGGCAAAACCCAAACTCTGTCAGTGCACACTTTAATGAACAGCCAATCAAACAAGGACAGTGGAAAGGAGGAAATGTGTATACAGAGAGGGGAAAAGGGACAGAAGCTACAAAAACGTCCCCCAATGCACCACCTCTGCTCATTGGTTGGAACTGGTCTCATTTTTCTGCTCTCCAATCATCAGCTCTTCACCTGTCTTCCTCCCAGAGAAGCTGACATGAGACTAATAGAAATAAAAGTGGGAAAAGACCTCTAGATGTTCCCAGCAGCTCTGATGCACAAGTCACATGAGCATGGCAACTGAAAAAGCAGGCCATGTCAGCTCCCATCAGCCAAAGAGGGTTTTTATTTTTTTCACAGTAGCTATTTTCAATGCTCCCAGGAGCAGGAGTGGCCGGCCATTAAAATCCTGTTAAAACACTTCTGCTGTTGTCAGCGGCCGCGAGGCGGAGTGCCTGGCCCAAACGCTGAGATGCTATCTCCCTGCAACAGTCCACCGCCGCTGTCAATACTGTGAGCAGAAAGGTGCAAGATGAGTAACAACCTAATTTGGGCATCAAAGTTTTATGGTGCTTTCTCCAGGCAAGAGCAGGGAGGGGTGGCTTGTGCCTCAGCACCATCATATGACCTTCACTCCTGAACCTTTTCAAACCTTTTAAAACAGCCTGATGTATTAAAAGGAAGATGAAAAAGGGAGGGAAAAAAACCATGCTGATCTCACTTTTACAGTTCCAACCTCGGGCTGAATTACATTTGCAGCATTTACGTGGATAATAGCAACTCTCTCAGCACACTTGGTCTGACCTCCAGAAGCTTTCTGCTCAAGAAGAACTTTATTTATTCACTACATCTGCTGCAACAGAATCCATAACACAACTGCAGAAACATTTGGGAAAACTTCGCTTTGCTTCTATGACCTCTTTTTAACACTTTTTCTACAAGGAAGGAAACACCTCAGGAGGGAAAATTCCAAGGAGATGTCAAAGATCCATTTACTGCGATCTCTCGGGATGTGGCTGAACTCTCTCTCTCAGTCTCTGAATCTCTGCGGATGTGCAGGTTTAATCGAGGTGGTTTTTATTATGTTTAATGCATGGGCCTTGATAATGTCTCAGAAGCTCTAAAAGCACTGGATGCTTAACCTACAGGAATCAATATGTGGTTTAAGCTTTCTGGTAGCACTCAAAGAGAAAGATAGAGAGAAAGCTAGGCACGTATGCACAAAAATACCACTCTTCAACCAATTAGACTGCTGACATATTCATTTAATAACACCTACAGCATGTTGGAGCTGTGGCCTAATGGTTAGTGCATAATATACTCTTGACACATTGTGTTATGGTGCTCACACGGACAACGCAATTTCGAAATCTGGCGCGCAACATTTCCTGTTTCCATTTTCCACCCTCTTTCCCCGTCATTTTGTGATCTATCTTCTCTCAATAAAAGTGTCAAAAGGCCAAAAATTAAATCAAAACAAGAAAACATGACATCCAGAAAAATTCAAGTACTCGGGCCTGGGGTCAGATACACAAAACATTCTTAAGAAAAATGTTTATCTTAACTACAATTTTCTTATTTTCTAACGTTGGAAAAACATTAACAATATTTTGAATTCCCAAAAAGTGTTTTTATGTTCTTATTTTTATTCTTACGCCACATCACCACTAATATATTTTCATTTGAAAACACATACATTTCACTACGTTTATGCCTCTGATCCACACTAGAACAGCATTTTCCTCCACCAAAAATTTAACATTTCAAAAATGCTCTCCATTATCACATATTTTGAAAAACGATGACATTAGGAAAGGTGAGTTTTCTAATAACAACGGATAGTGTGGATATGGCCTTTAACTGTAAACATTTATAGCTACATACCTTCTTACAGACTTCTTATAATTTATCCTAAGTATTTTCTTTTTTTTTTTTTTCTTAAGAAGATTTTTGTGAATCCGGTCCCTGAATTCTAAAACTTTTAGCATAGTTTCCTCTTAGTTTACTATCCCATCTCTCTCACACCTGTGACAGAACTGATGGCTTTGACAGTCATATCAGACCAGGAGAGCACAATAAATCAGCATATACACTCACTGAGCACTTTAATAGGAGCACTATGGTCCTAATAATGTTCCTTACATGGTCTTCTGCTGTTGTTGACCATCCGCCTCAAGGTTCGATGTGTTGTGCATTCTGAAATGCTATTCTGCTCACTAAAATTGTACAGAGTGGTTATCTGAGTTACCATAGCCTTTTTGTCAGCTCAAACCAGTCTGGCCATCCTCCGCTGACCTCTCTCATCAAAAAAGCCTTTCCATCTGCAGAACTGCCGCTCACTGGATTTTTTTTTTTTTTTTTTCACCATTCTGAGTAAACTCTAGAGAATGTTGTGCATGAAAATCCCAGGAGATCCACGGTTACAGAAATATTCAATCCAGCCCGCCTGCCACCAACAATAATGCCATAGTCAAAATCACTGAGATCACATTTTCCCCATTCTGATGGTTGATGTGAACATTAACTGAAGCTACTGACCCGTATCGGCATGATTTTTTGCACTGCACTGCTGCCACACGATTGGCTGATTAGATAATCGCATGAATAAGTAGGTGTACAGGTGTTCCTAATAAAGTGCTCAGTGAGTGTAGACCACAAACACCACCGTGTTTTAATACCACTGCAGATATGACATGAGCTTTAGTCAGCATTGTAACCAATGTTTTGTAGTCCGAGTCCCTCAATGACATTATGAACCCGAGCCAAAGCCTATACAAGCTTCAACACAAAGATGTGCATTGAGTAGGGTGCCGGGTGACTGAGTGTCTCTCCCCAGTCCTGAGGACAGATGGGGACACTTTGACATTATTCAGATGTGCCAGGGATGCAAAATAAGACTGTGGCAAAACCAGATGAACCTTGAAGACACATTATTGGCGACTTATGGTTGACTTTTCTGGAAGACATTACTAAAAGCAAACAAACAAGTCAAACAGGGCTGAAGAAAAGACTCCTGTAAATCAACAGACCTGGCTAAGACAGGCTAAAGGCAACTGACATTCTAGTCTGGTCTGTCTGGTGGTGTAAGTGTGTATGAACCAGGTTTTTATGTGTAAAAAGCAATTTGGTTCATGTTAAGTGAAATTCGAGGCAGATATATAACTCTGCAAGAGGGAAAGGAATTAATGGAGGAATAATGCGAGATCAAACAAATCTGTGGCTCTGCTAAGGTGATCTTAGCATATCATATTTTTCCTGTTTTGCATGACTCTCTGGAAAGCTTGATTCTGACTGGTCAATCTCAGCATTTTGCAATCAAATATTTCTATTTGTAAAATTACCAGCAATAACCATTTCCTCTAGGGATTTATTTTGCGATAATCACTGTAGAGTATCCTGTACATTTATAAACATACCACATGCATACAAAGAGTCTCATTTGCTGCTAAAACAATAAACTTTTATGGCAAATCAATCTGCAACTTCAATCCAGTAATGTCATAATGTAACATTCCAGGAGGTTATACAAGGCCCCTGAAGATCTATGGATGTCAGATTTTCATACATACCAACACATTTTATTAGAGAACATTAACTTATGTTCTTTAAAAGTGCACCAAGTAATTATTATTTTTTTGTTCATGATTCATGAGTTTCATTTGATGTCAGAGAGCATCATTTTAAACATATTTGTCAAAAGCACTATTCATTTCTTTTGGTCTAAAACGTTTTTGAAGTGGATAAAATTACATACAGAAGTCAACCTTTAAAGTCAACACGAAATGTCATGAAAACCATTTTATTTCTGTAACGTGACATATTTCCTTGTGAAACAGAATATTCAAAAAGAAAGAAAATGTAGGTGGGACTTGATTTTATACATTGTGAATTGATTGGTTTGTAATAATTGGTAACTGTATGACATGTGCAGGGACAGAAATTAACTTTTACATTAAAGGGCAATATTTGCCCCCTGGATTAGATTTTCAGGGGCATTTTTTACCTTTATGAGGTAAATATATGTTTTCTAATCATATAATTCTATGTTAAAAACATATTTAATTAAATAAATGTATTAACATAAAACAATCTGAGTAATTGTATCTTAGGTAACACTTTACAACAAGGTTCCATTTGTTTACATTAGTAAAAGGAATGTTCTGGGTTCAGTTATTGAACTTGCCACTCCTTTTCTTGTGAATGGGACCAATCCGTAAATGTTAAAATACTCGCAATTTCAAAAGTATAGTCACAAAACATAAACAATATGCATGTTTACATTATTTTAGTGTGATAAAATCACTTATTAACCTTTTCTGTGTAAAGTTATAGCCAAATTTACAACTTAATTGTCATGACGATATAGTCAACAAACCTTAAAACCCTAAACATGACTGTAAAAATTATGATTTAAACAACTTTGCAGCTCACTTTCATTGTAAGTGTCTCAACATAACTTTTTTGTAACAATTTGTGCTTTTTTTTTTTTTTTTTTAAGGAAAAGGACTAACGAGTCGAAATAATTTTTTGTGGTAATCAACACTGCCACAAATGCTGTCGATTGAGCTCAAATTATACTGAACTTGGAATATTCCTTTAACTACATTTGTTAACACGAACTAACAATGTACAATAATTGTGCATCATTTATTAATATTGGCTAATTTTAAAATTAAATTAAAAGTTGTATATGAACATGAACTAACAATGAAATTTTTTATTTTTATTAACTAACATTAAGATTAACAAATGCTGAAAAAATAATTTGTTAATTGTTAGTTTGTGATACTTGATGCATTAACTAATGTTAACAAATGTAACCTTATTGTAAAGCATTACAGTATCTTATATTTTATGCAATAATATGCATACTCTGACTTAGAATATAATTTTAAGAAATACTGTATGTCAGATCAGATTTCACAAATACAACACCAAGGAATTCATTCCAGGGGCATTTTATGCCCACACATTTTGAATTCGAGATATTTTTGTAACTTCCTGTGGCATTTTTGTCCCAAGCCCCTGTAAATTTCTGATCCTGGACAGGTGGTTAGAGGGGTGGGGGTGAAAACAAGAGGGCTTAGTGACATTGGCTGAAAAGGAAACACATTTCAGATACAGAGCAAGTTATTATATTTTGATGAAAATTACAAAGATTATATAATTATTATTTAGAATAACAATGCAATGAAAAATTGTTCACAGACCAGGAAAAGACCAGGAATGTGTATTAAGACAGTAAATAGGGTCAATTTTGATTCCATGTCGACTTTAACTCTCATTAACATAGCTGAATAGGGGGATTTTATGCAAAAGTGACACCCACACATTTACTTTCTATAAAGAATGTGGTCCATGAGGTCTAACAGGAAGTGCAGGTCTCACCTCTGAGGTGGATGACTGTATTTGGGCATTGAGAGCTGTTCTGTGACCTGGACAGAGTGTTCCAGAAGAAGAGCAGCTCCAGAAGGAGCCTTGTGTGATAAAAGGAGGTTTAAGGAGGCTTCAACTCACTGAGCCCCTTCATGGTTTTTATAAGGATGTTCACAGAAGGCAGGAGGGACTATCAGTGGAGGAGGGCTGTTGTTCGCCCTGCGAACACACACACATAACAACCCCCCGTGCAGAAATGTGCGGGGAGCATCATGCCTGGCTGCCTGATACAGAGTGACATGGAGTCTCTTTTGAGAGGAGAAGTTAGCACGTCAGGCAGGTCATCACAGGGCATGCAGACAGTCAATAAAATATTCAATATGTCACTGTAATATCATAGATCTAATACCACAGAAAAGCTGGAGTTTAAAGAAAAAGATCAGCAATTTCATCGAAGATTCATTGGTGTGAGAGATTTGTTCAATTATGATCTAATTGACTCATTCGCCCCATGCGTTCCCTTCATGGGAAATGGCATGGATTTTCTCCCGGCCCGTGTCCATACAGTGAAAGTTCAGAAGTGTACCGTGACCTCTTGGAAAGAGTGTGGCTGTATAAGCAACAAAATGGAGGAGAAAGGGAAGATGGCTTCCTTAACCACTATCTATTTAGGATCGCTTCTATTTTTTCTCTTTCCTCTGGCTATTTCTCTTGTCTTTTTTTTTTTCTGGTATCCTTCCTGCCTCCAGGCAGGGACCGTGCACACGGTTGACCTCATGAGCTTGTATCTAGCTATTGTTTCAGTATCACGGTGACATACGGCCCACTGCTTCCCATCACTACAACACAGAGTCAAATATCCGTTGTCAATTCACTGCAACCATATGGCCAGATCACATTAACTCTATACTCACTCCACACTGTATGTAAGCAATTAGCATTAGTTCACAATTATATAATATTATTATGTCATAAGAACTTTCAAGGAATATTCTGGGTTCATTGCAAGTTAAGCTAAATTGACAGCATTTGTGGCATAATGTTGATTACCACAAAAAAAATAATTTAAACTTTCTTTATAAAAAAGCAAAAAATTAGGTTACAGTGGGACACTTACAATGGAAGTGAATGGAGCCAATTTTTGGAGGGTTTAAAGGCAGAAATGTGAAGCTTATTATTTTATAAAAGCACTTACATTGATTCTTCTGTTAAAACTCACACTATTTGAGCTGTAAAGTTCTTTAAATCATCATTTTTACAGCCTTTTTATGATTTGTTGACATTACATCATCATTGCAATGAAGTTGTTAAATTTGGCTATAACTTTACACAGAAAAGGTTAGGAAGTGATTTTATCATACTAATTTTCACATGCGGATTGTTTAAATTTTGTGGCTATACTTTTGAAACAGTGAGTATTTTAACGTTTATGGATTGGCCCCATTCACTTCCATTGTAAGTGCCTCACAGGAACACAGATTTTTGCTTTTTACAAAGAAAAGGAGGGATGAGTCGAAGTTAAAATCATTATGTCACAAATGCTTTTAAATAAGCTTAACTTGATTTTAAATAAGCTTAACTTGGTTGACCCGAAAAATTCCTTTAAAAAGAATGAGCTTTATTGCCAAGTACACTTACAAACACAAGGAATATGACAAACGAGACACAAATAATAGAAATAAATTAGAAATAATATATATATATATATATATATATATATATATATATATATATATATATATATATATACACACACACACACACACACAATAGGCCACAGACAGAATAATGAATGTAAGCTAAATTAAAAAATGGTATATTTTTCGGAGACACAGCCGTTCCCCCCTGTCGTTTCCTGTCTCCCTCTCTACTATAAGAGTTCCTTTCATTTCAGTTTCAAACACATTTCGTGTCTGGTAAAAACAAGGATTTGCACTGCAAATAAAAGGCGATGCTTTTATGGTTTTCAATTGGGAGCTAACCTAAGTGCAAAAAAAGAGCTATATCTGTTCTTAAAGTAGAGGTTTTCGAACAGCACACATCAGAGAAGTCAGCGAGCAACGCAGCTTTCAGACACCTATAAATAAATGCTTTTCACTGCTAGCTCAGGCCTGCTCTCCTTCATAGTGGCCAGACTCAAGTTAATAGCCATGATGAAAAACATTCTGTTGCTAGCACCGCTATGAGTAATAACGAGGAAAAAGGAAAGAAAAAAAAAAGGCATTTGGTTTTAATATAGACCCTCTCCCCTCTTTTTCACAATTTTCACAACAAAACACATCTTACAGGACCTCCCACAACTCCTGGTTATAATGTGTTCCATTGCAAAGTGTGTTACACTGAGCTGCGGGCTAAGGGGATAAACAAAACACACTACTCTGAGCAGACACACACAAGCTGCTTGAAGCGCTGCTTCAGAAAACACAGAGAACACAATGACACAAACCCTCAATGGGGGAAAAAACAAGCAGGGCTAGATAAGCCAAGGAGAACATGAATGGGACAAAACATTTTGCCAGCATTTACTCGCCCTCATTTTGTTCTAAACCTGCATGACTTTCTTACTTTAAGAAGGAGAATGCTAGCCTCAGGTGCCATTTAGTACATCTTTATTCCATACAATGAAAGTGAATGGTGACTCAGACTAAAATTCTGCCTAACATCTCATTTTGTGTTCCACAGAAGAAAGTCATACGGGTTTGGAACAACATAACGGTGAGTAAATTATAACATAGATTGATGTTTTTGTTTGTTGAACTATCCCTTTAATCCAAGGAAGGAGGGGCGAGTAGAATGTGAGCCCACAAAGTCTTGAAGAATGCTGCTGGTCTGGAGATCTACAGAGCTGACATTCAGGACAATGGGGCATATTTTACCAGATGCAGAAAGCCGATAGCACATGTGCCGGCGTGACAAAAAGATGCCTCTTTTTGCCCGCTGTGGTGCCGTGAGAAAGGCAAGCTTACACAGGAGCCGTTTCATTGATGGCCATTCATTTCCATCTTAAACGTGGCGCCTCGTGAATGAAGCCAGGGTCCTGGCATAGCTCGGCCTCCCACTCCAAAGAGCCCTGCTCTGGCTCTCATACCGCCCCCTATCCCATCAGCTACAGAGGATGATGACTTGGAAAAGTAGCAACATTTGTTTCCACTTAGGTTATATGATCTCTAGAGGTCTAATTTGAACAAATCTCCCACTATAGCCACAAATGCTACTCCTCGTGTGAGATCTGTAATACACAGACTGACGCTAATGTTGCGCTAAAGTAAACAAAGTGCTCGGTCCAAAGAACAGCGTGGCAGTGTTGGCATGGTCAAGGCCAGAACCATAACACTTCCTTCTCATTACTGCCAAAGAGGGATACTTGGGTAAATGGAGCTCCAAAACCCTGTCATTTAGCAGAAAAGAAGCTCTCACTCTATTTTGTTCCTGACACCAAAGGCTTTGGGCTTTACACCGCAGTAGGTGAGAGTGTGTCTTGGCATGAGGAAGAAAAAGTGAGAAAGAAAAGCACTAAAAGATATCCAGACAGCCGGGTACTTGAAGCTCTCTATTCTGCAGCTCATGGAAATTTTGCCGCCATGATATCTCTCCTGCCCTGCCTGAGCACTTCTCTTACCATAGTGCACAGAGAGGCTCGGGAGCCCTGAGCGAGGTGATGCTAAGGAAATCAGACTGGTGAAAACTTAATGACTTGTCCTGTTCGATCTCCATATCTTTGGCAAAGGAGATGAGACTTCCTCTTTCTCGGTACATCATGCACGCGGCTCTGGTAAACTCATCAGCAGCCTCTTCTACCCACACCATTAAGTTTTCATGTTAAATAAGGATACACAAGGACATTGCTCTTGTTTATGTTGTCTTGAAGTAGAAACAGTTTCCCCCTGTCAGCCCCTTTACCTGTGAGAGTACTACAGTCTTAAAGTAACAAGGAGGTGTTTTAACAGATTTGAGAGCCATGAATATCATCACCATCATGTATTCGCTGACTGTAGATGGGAATCTGGATATTATTGACATGGCTGTGTATGGTTTAATGCAGAACCTGTTCCATTTTATTAAAGTTTCCAGAATATTTCTGCCTTTTGGTTATGTTAACGGTTCTCGAACAAGTGTTATTCTGCCGACGGAACAGATGGAATACAAAACGTATGGAACACTGTACTTAAATACTCTGAAAGTGTTTTCAAAATACTACCCATATAAAAATTTAGAGTTCTGAAAAGAATGTCGCAAAACTGCCCCTCATCATTTTCACACACAAAACAGCAAAAATATTTCCATAAGTTTGCAGCTCTTCACCGGTAGTGGTGAACATGCGGCAAATCTTGGCAACAATGGACAATTTTAAAAATGCAGGTATACACATCCAACCCAAGTTGGGCACAGATGCAAGACACAATGCAATGAAAAAAGCAAAAAATAATTATAAGCGCCCGCACACTGATTTTATAGATCCAAAAATTACTTTATTGACTCAAAAAAGCAACATTTCGACCATACGGCCATCGTTGAAATGTTGCTTTTTTAAATCAATAAATATAACTTCTGAAACTATAAAATCAGTGTTTATATAATTATTTTTACAATGGACAATTTGCCACTACTGGCAAACACTGCTATGGCAAACCTGTGGCAACAAAGAGCTTGGCGCAAAGCTCATTTACATGTAAAAAAAATAATAATGAGTGGCAAATTTGCGGCATGTTTGCCACAGGGGTTCGCCAGAACTCTAAATTGTTTCTGCGGAAATGCAGCTGCTAAAGAATCTACATATTTAAAATCCAATTCCCCAATGAATAACTCTTATGATGTGCTTCTTTTTAATAAATCAAAAACACTTATGAATCAGTCAGAGCAGTTACTGAATTAATCTGACTCACCATACCGCAAGTCATTTAATTAATGTCCAACTGGAAATTAATCAAGAATCGTATGTGTTTTGTGCATTTACAAGTTTATATGTTTTCTTGTGCTTCTATATATCTGTTGAAATCTGAATAGTATCTCATCATTTGGCAACAAACCACTGAGGACAGCAAATGAGCTAAGAATGACATTTCTTATTTCCAAATATTTCTTCATCAAAAGTACAAAAAAATGTATAGTATATATAATAATTAGAGCAGTCAAAATTAACGCACTAAAGCATGCGATTAATTAAAAAATTTAACAAGTTAATTTTTCTTAATCGCGATTATGCATTTACTGTTAATAAAGTTTAAACCAGCAAAAACACTGTTGGGACAAGGGCGGAACCTTTGCGATGTGTCGGAGTCATTACACTGACGGACACAACACAACACACACAACAGCAATTGGAAAGGACCTCTTAGCTATCTGTATGTACAAAACAAGCCCAGATTGGACTTGTGACAGAAATCAAGTACTTTGCAGCCTCTGTAAGACCACAGAAGCAGGTCAAGTCTTAACTATCATGAAAACGCAGAATGAGACGTTGTCTGCAGCACTTTTCAATTGGAGATCAAAGCTGCAGTTGACGCTGCCAATGACACGCTCAAACGAATCATAAATGCAGCTTCACGATTGCTGTAGCAAAACAGACAGGCACAGTCTAATGGCAGATTTATATTGTGGAGTATGAGAGTTTAAGAGATTTAATGCCCATTGCAATGAATATTCCACCAAAGTTATTTCAATTGGTCAGCCTCCTACTTAGACTTTGGGAAATGTTTAATGTTACTTGAATTGGTGCTATTTTAGTGCATTTCTATCTTTATATTGTGGAAGGCTTTGTTTGGAAAATGTCAATTAAGCATTATATTGTTACATATTGTTTTGCTTTCTTTCCAAAAAAGGATTTTGACAAGAAAATAATTATATAGAGTAAAATTTCAACACTTTCAAAATCTGTGATTAATCGCGATTAACTATGAAAAATTATGCGATTAATTGCTATTTAAAAAAATATCGAATTACAGCACTAATAATTATAAACAGTGGAATTTGTACAGATACAGAATCATTAAGATAAATACGAATCTGCCATTAAATTCCAGAGTCATAAATTTCTTATGATTTCAATGTATGTGATACAGAAACTTCAGGAAAAAAGGACTGCTTACAATTCGCTGCTAGTGGAGGGATGGCTATTCAGTGTATAAATTTGATTGGCAAAGCTGGATGAGCAAGATGCCATTAAGGTAAGTCATGAATACAAAGACATCAATAAAAAAAGAGGAAGAATCTGGTTGGGGAGATGTGGGGAGTGGGGTGGAGAGTCTAATGTCTGGCAGATGACAGATCCCTAAATTCCTTCCTTGCTCCTACAGGACAGAAGCCACTCTGGCCGAACAGTGTGGCTTTATGTTAATGCTTCACTCAAGGGCCTGCCACTGATTAGAATGTTGGCAGAAAATTAAAACTGCCCATTGACAGGATAGGCCTGAGGTCCTCGTCTGAAATCATATTTTGCAATGCCGCACAGGAACAAAGCCGGCCCAGTTCACTGAGTTTTCTTTTTGTCATGTTGCACAAAGGCTGCCCCTTAAACGCACCCCCGCAAAGCTGGCCCCTGAAGACTCGCAAACCATGCGACCGAAAACAGGCATAAACCCATACAGAGACACTTTACAACACACACAACACATTGGCCCTTACATGGGAGACAAGTGTAAGGCTTTTCATTAAAGCTTTAAAGGGTTTAATGAAATTCGAAGTAGGCGGCAACCCTCCCTTGTAAGATGTTGGATTGTGTGTTTTCAGACAACGCCTTTGCCCACACCGTGACCTGACATTTATGTCTGCTGACCGTGACCTCACTTGTTTTTTGTTGTTCTCGGAAAATTGACTGATGCATGGTGGAAGAGGGTCCTCTAACAAGCTAATCGCCTCAATAATTGTGGTAATGGCACTTTATTAAAATAATGACTGAGTGGTGTTGGGTTTCACAGAGAGAGACTGGGGCCGCCACAGTTTTAGCGAAGGGTGAGGACGGTAAGACTGCTTGAGCACTTCTGGGTATGAGCAAAGCAACATGGACTCCACGCTGGGCGCTCTCTCTCTCTCAGCCCACTAGCCTGATCCAGGCCTGGGTCAGGTACAGGTCAAATCAATAGCACAGTGGGAATGCTGTTCGTCCTTTCCCTCCCAGCACAGTTGCATGCCCCTTAAGCCTTTACGCATATATAAACCGCTTGAAAATGGCATGTACTTTTGAAAGAGGAACAAAGTCCTTTTATAAGTATACAGTAGGCACAATATGTCCTGGCTGAAAGGAGATGCATCTTGGGTTGTGACTTAGATCTTTAAAAACCATAGCTTGAAGGGCTTTGGCGGTAGCCAATGAAATGTCAGTTAAGCTGGGCTCAGACGCTCATCTCCGTGCGTCGCCTGCACTTAGCCCATTCCCACCGATTCTTTATCCTTTACACCTCCACAGGAAGTTCAGGACAGCCCTGAAGCACAACAACAATCCAATCCCTTTACCCCCAATTACAATCACCAGCATTCTCCAATTCAAAACTGACTTCTTCCAGTTGCTCCACTGCCATATACGTCAGGCTGAGGAGTGAGTGAGATCCCCGACAGTCTGGTTCCAGAGGTCAAAGACGGAACACAAAGCGAAGGAGTGAACCAGCAGACGGATTGGTACATCCCTTTCCCCACCAGGCATTAAAGCCAAACAGTTCAAGAGCCTTTTCACTGTAAAAGTGACTGTGCTGACTCACAGCACTCCAAATATTTACACTCGAAGGAGCCTTAGTCTGAGAGCTCCGTTAGAGTTATACATATCGTTTTACAGGGCACTAGGGTTTCATAATATATAATAGACATAGAGAATGTACACTGAGAATGATGGGAATGAGGAAAAGAAAATAAATTGGTAGTTTTGGTGACATGTTTATATAAAGTGTTTTGTTTTTATGAAGTTATTCCACCAAAATGATCACTGGAAATAATTTGTGTTGTATCAATAAAGAATTTACACTTTTAATTTAGAAATGGGTCTTTTTGTGATATGCATTAATCCGGTTTGATATTTGCAAAGAATGTAAAATATACATTTGCTGAGCACTCTATCAGGAACACTTTGGTCCTACGTAAGTGCCCTATGTGCTATGTGTCCTTCTGCTGTTGTAGCAAATCCACCTTAAAGTTTGACGTGTTATACATTCTGAGCTGCTATTCTGCTCACTACAATTGTACAGAGGGGTTATCTGAGTTATCATAGCCTTTCTGTCAGCTTGAAATAGTCTGGGCATTTTTTGTTGACCTCTCTCATCAAGAAGGCGTTTCCGTCTGTAGAGTAAACTCTAGAGATTGTTGAGCATGAAAATCTCAGGAGATCAGCAGTTACAGAAATACTCAAACCAGCCCGTCTGGCACCAACAATCAAAACAATCAAATCCCACAGTCAAAATCACTGAGATCAAATTTTTTCCCCATTCTGACGGTTGATGTGAACATTAACTGAAGCTCCTGACCAGTATAGGCCTGATTTCATTGCACTGCTATCACACAATTGGCTGATTAGATAATCGCTTGCTGTACAGGTGTTCCTAATAAAGTGCTCAGTGAGAGTATATGAACTCCTGCTAGAAGATATTACTACTACTGCTATTACAAAACATAAATGAAACAAAAACATGTTATAATAGGATAACTTTTCTAATGACGTTATAATGATCTTGTGAATTATCTTAAATCATTCATTCAGATGTTCTCTAATTATCTAAAAGTTTGACAAACTATTGTAAATTCAATTCAAAACGTAATTACATTTAAATTACTTCATCTACATCAGTACAATAATGCATTTTATTTAATTACAGATAAAAGATCAAAGTTACATTAAGATGATATAATTTCTCGAAAAGACTTCAGTTCTTCAGTATACAGACCCAGACTGTTTGCCTAAGCATATTAGCCGTGTTTGATCATTTACTTTCATTATAGACATTCAAGCTCTATTGGACAAGTTTTTCATCATTGCTTACATGCTTTTATAATGGTATTCATCAAAAAACTTTAAATATCATTATGCAACAACAATTAAGCTAATCAAGTGAAACTGAACTTTCAGACCACATGCTATTATGATGAAATTATTAGTTATGCGCTAAACTCGTTTAGCTTTAGAAGTCCTTCAGCTCAGGCCAAAAAGTGACTCCCCACTTGCGTGCCTTAAGCAAAACAACAAATTTAGTAATTGTCCCACTTTACCGGGCCTGCTCATCAAACTTTACCTCCTCTGTAAACTTCCTCACTTAAATCAAATTCAGCTCTGCCCACATTACCCATTTTTCACATATTTAGTGATAAGAGATTTATGCCTTCAGTAGGCCCTGTGTGTGAGAGAGAGAGAGACAGACATGGACCGCCTCAATGTGCGTGACATTTAACACGAGTAGCCGGAGTAAACATGTGTCTCTCTCTGGTCAGACAGGGTGGACAGTTGGAGTAGACAGCATGGCGTTTTAGGTTAAGTGGATGTTAGGGTATTAGAGGGGGTTGCAGTATAAAAGCACACAACCTTGACAGCAAATCTGGTCAGTTCAGTTCAGTTCTTTTTTTTTCATTTCCCGAAAACAATTTGGTTGCAGCATTTTAAAGAAATAACAATAACTTAATACATAAACACACAAAAATGTAATTAAGAAATGAAGTACCAAATTTTTTAAGGACCTCCCAGAATTTGATTTGAATTTAAAAACTTTACAGCTGAGGGGATAAAAGAATGTCAGAACCGATTCATTCAAGCCAGGCTTGTCTGCTTGTTCCCGGTTATTTTACTGCACTGATTTACAATCCTTTCAAGGGAGTTCTTGTCTTTAACATGTAAGGCAGGAAACCAACACAGCAGAGAAAAGGATAAACTTGATTCAATATAAGATTTATAAAACATGCACATCAGTGATTTGTCCACAATAAAGAGTTTCCTCAAGGTCTTTTAATGTGCACAAATCACTGATGTGCATGTTTTATAAAATCTTATATTGAATCAAGATTATCCTTTTCTCTGCTGTGTTGGTCATGTGGATTTAAAGGGATAGTCCACCCAAAAAATTACATTCTGTCATTATTTCATCATCCTCATGTCATTTCAAACCTGTTACTTTCTTCTGTAACACAAAAGGAGAAGTTAGGCAGAATGTTCAGTATTAGTCACCATTAACTTTCATGAAAAAAAACAATATGCAACAAAAGTGATTGATGACTGCAACATACTGTCTAACATCTCCTTTTGTGTTCCATGGAAGAATGAAAGTATTACGGGTTTAGAAATACACGAGGGTGAGGGTCATTTTTGGGACCAGTTTCCCTTTAATAAATTGCCCTCTCCTCCTTCAATGCCACTCGAAATTCTGATGTTTCACTGAAGATCCAAGTCTTATTTTTGATGCTAAACCTACACCAAAATTCATCATGGAAATGGAGAAACTACATGGTAATCATGGGCTGCTGGTAGGCCGGGGGCCCTAATTTTAGCCGGATTGAAAAGTCTAAGGGGGGGTGGCCCGGCATTAGGCTGCGGGAACAAACGGGCTGTAATTTGTGAGCCTCTGGTGTGTTTTGGTGATTGCATACAGGCCTTCATTAGAGAAGTGTTGGCAGTGATGATAAAGAGAAGCTTGTTTAAAAGTGATGATCAGAGAGTAAGACAGCAAGAGCAGAGATGGGAAAACCACATGCAGGATATTAACAGTTCTCTCAATGAATAATTAGAGAGAGAAGAGAGAGGGCGATGCTGATTTATACCCGCAAACACGCAGCTGCTGCACTTCCTCGTGCGCAGGGGAAATGTGGGTGCATACAGACCCACAAACAAAATAAAATGCTTACACACTATATTATATTGTATCTGTCATCCTCACTATGAAAATGAATGGTGGCTGAGCCTGTTATTCTGCTCCTTTCTGTATTCCAAGGAAGAAAAAATGTCATGCAGGTTTGGAAAAACATGAGGGTGAGCAAAAATCTTTTAAGTGAAAAACATGTATACCTTTTAATATGTATTTTAATGTAGATTCTACTAACTTAGATTAATCACAATTACAATAACAAGATAATTAATTGACAATAATGTCATAAAGTAATTTTTGTCATGGTGCAGCCCAAATGGTCGCTATAAAGAAAACATTTAGGATAAAAGATAAAAGCATGTTCAGTTGTTAAAACGAGTGCTTGAGTCGTCACTCCAGGAGGAGGTCTTGGACAAGAGCTCAGAGGAAGAAAGATAAGTTTGAGTGTTTTCCTGGCAAGCCTCAAGAGAAAACATTTTGACTAAGAGCTAGCTGCTATCTCTATTTGTATAATTTCTGTTGCATTCGGTTTACATTCTTCCAGGCATTTTGAATGCTTTACTTTAGGAAATGGAGCCGCTCTCTTTAGATTAAGGCCAAATAAATCATGCTGGCTTGTTGTTGGGTACAAATACACTGTATAAAGTGTTGATTTAAAAATAAAAATTTGGAAGTGAAGAGATACGCTCTTCCTGTGGAGATTTCCGAAAAGCCAGTAAACACACCGCTGTCTGTCACGGTGGGAGTAAGGACGAGTCACGGCCAAGCCACAGGAAGGGGTAACGCAGACCTCTCTAAATGTGTGTGTGTGTTTGTGAGTGGGTGGAGAGAGTGAGATGTTGGGGTCAGTGTCCTTCTCTACACACAGGCCTGTTCTGTTGCCAAGTGCCCAGCTGCTGGTAGGTGTCTGTTTACAGGGCAGCCCAAGTCTGCGGAGACTTATAGTTGCTCTCGCACACTGTTTCTCTCTGACACACAAACACACATAAACAATACATAGCATCCCTGCAGAAAAAAACAGGTTGGTTTTCCAAGTTGTCATTGTACCTTATGTTTACTTTTGTGTTTGACAGGAGAAAGTCATATGGGTTTGGAACAACATGAGTAAATGATGACAGAATTTTCATTTTTGGGTGAACATGCCTTAAGCTAATTAAGAAGCTTGGTGGTGACATGCAAAGTCCAAATCACAAATACTGGTGACCAGCAGGGATATCTGAACAGTCTTAATGCCAGCCTTTTGCCTTTGATACCAGTTTTCAATAAATGGCAATAAATAGTGCCATTTACATCTGATTTAATCTGTTTATGATTAGAGATTTAGTTATAACTATGCATGAGAGCAAGTGGTTTTAAGTGGTGAGATGTTTGAGAATGAGAGGTCGACTGAGAAAGCGCAGATCTCTTTATCCTAATTCAACATGGCTGAAATGAACATGTAGGGGAACTGCTTTCTTTCATTAAAAGGTGAGGCCCTGTCGTTTCAAACAAGCAAATCGGGAAAGATCGGTGGCCCCAGAACTCGCGATCTTGTGTTACACAGGACTGCTATACTGTGGTCACAGGCCTGTTTTATGTAATAGAAGTTGATGGCAAAATTGCAAACCGCACAGCTAAACTCAGTGACTTTTTTCCCATCTTTCATGTGATACGTTTAAAATTGTCCTTTAAACTAATATATATTTTTAAAATGCCATATTATATTTTCTTCAATTCTGCATTATGAATATAAATGTGTGACCTTCAGACTAATATACACAGAATAGACCACTGGTTCCACTGGTTGTACAAACAGATTGTCCCACCTCAAACTTACACCATTGGTCGAGTCAGTGTCGCTGTGTCATGCTGGACTGGCAGCTCAAACAATGAGAGGAATGTTTTGATACAGCCACAGTGTTACACTTTTAGGTAAAATTAACTTACAAATAGTTTACTTGTAGTTGACTTTGCATATTAAGCAGGGATATGCAAAATAACTGTATCATCAAAAAAATAACAAAACAAAAAAATAAAATAAATAACAGCTTTAAATCAGATGATGAAAAAAAAAAGAAAAGAAAAAAAAACTAAGCACATTATAGTAGTCAAGTCCACCCAGGGTAACACTAAGAGCGTTTGATTGCGTGCAAGTAAACGTGATGATCGCTTTCCTCTTTCCTGTCTCCCCCCAGTACCACTCCCATCCCCCTTTCAGTTAATCTTAATTATGGCACAATTAGGCGCTACAAATGGCGTCAGACCGCATGCAGCCCGTGTCTGAACTGGGTCAGTGTTTCCAATTTCCTGCAGTAATGGGCCTGTGATGGCTGCCCCTGCTGTCCGCCACCCTGACCTCACCAGGCCCTAAGGTCATGACCCCTCAGCTCTGCTGGTGTGTTTAGAGCCCAAAGTGGGTCGATGGCCATTGGCTTAAGGGGGTGCTGGGTTACCTTGGACAGGCTCAGGAGAAACATATATTATGTGTGTGTGGATCTATTCAAATGCACTAAATAAATTGCTAAACATCTTAAGAGTATTCACCCAAAAATGAAAATTCTGTCATCATTTACTAACCTTCATGTTGTTCCAAACCCGTACGACTTTCTGTCTTCCATGGAACACAAAGGATGATGTTTGACAGCCATTCACTTTCATTGCATCTTTTTTTCTATACAGTGAAAGTGAATGGTGACTGAGGCTAACATTCTGTGACAGGACGTTCATTTTTGGGCAAACTATTCCTTTATTGTGTAATGGCAACCTGGAGTGTCATCGCTTATTTGAAAGGTTTCAGATCATTAATATACAGTACATAGTATCATATTCATAAAAGTACTAAAGTAAAGGTACTGGTAATGTAGGTAAGGTGATGGTAATGTCTTCAGTCTACTGATCTCAATTACTTTTACATATGTGTATTAAAATAAAATCCACATTTCTAATAATAACCAAGGCCCTGCCTTCATACAAGTGTGTGTTTATAAAAAATGACCAGAAAAGCTGTTTCATTTCTAAACAAAACACACTATTATTTCTCAGCGAGTGTTTTAATGGAGTTTTTCATATTTCTATAAAGAAGTGATTATGACATCTGCTGGGGGGCTTGAAAGTGGTATAAATGTGGTTCAGGCCACTGCTGTTCCATTGATTAAATCCCATCAGAATACATAGAGCTTAATACATCAGCAGCCTGGCCTGCTAGTGGTAAACGTTCCGAGTCTCTCAATGAATATCACATGTACTCTTTAAAAAGGTTGCCAGGTTGTATAGACCCCGTGTCAGCTTCCCCTTGTGTCTTTCTGTAGCCACTAGCTCTTGACACTGGCTCACACAAGATACGCATTATGGACTGTGCCGTAGATTTATTCCCAAGGCTTTGGAGTGCACATTACTTATTATGGGGCAACTCCAGTGCCGTCTTTGTCAAGTTCTGGAGCCCCTTGAAGACGCAATTGCACATTTCAAGAGAGTTAAAAATTGAGGCAGTGGTAACACAATATCCACACTAGGACCCCGCTACTTCTGTACTGCATGGAGTGTTGGATCAACAGAAGACCAGAGAAGGTCATCAAATCTTATTTAAGACCTGTTTCATTCCGTTATTTCTAACAGCACCTATTACTACTTTAAATTGACATGGGCTGGCCATAAACTTGGAACCGAGGAACAGCTTTTCCAAATTTCCCAGTGGTTCATTTTTTTTTAATACTACCATTAATAAAAACAAAGCTAAACGTAACTGTCCCAGGAAAGAAAAAAAATACAAATAATAATAATAATAATATATTATTTTATATATATATATATATATATATATATATATATATATATATATGTGTGTGTGTGTGTGTGTGTGTGTGTGTGCGCGCGCATAGTTCAGAAATAAAAAAAATATAAAAGACAAACAACTAACCACAAATACTAATATAATACAGCGCAAGAGAGAGGATTCTGAAAACAAACAACGCAGAGTATGCATAAGTATCAATAAACACAATTCTTCCGTCTCGGAAGCTTCCTGCTTTATTTGATTAAGCGGGGCGAAAAAACAGAGCAGTCATGCTCATTGCTTTTCTTCCTCTTTCCCTTCCCCTGCAATCTTCTCTGTGCCTAATGGGAATCGGAAGTTTAAGTGAAGCTGCCTGGCTAGCCTCGGCCTAACCTCTCCATCTGGAAGGGAACTTGCCAGCCTTGGGGCTACTCCCAACCCTTCCCAGCTGTTGAGTTTGGGGCTTTTGTTTTTGTGGGCTTGAGAAAGCATATTTTTATAAATGATTGCCACATCCTCCACCAGCTGCTGACCCCACGCCTGTCCCTGTGAAGGGGCATGGTTCTCATTTCAGCCGAGACTGACCCCGAGTGTCCGAGACTACGAGCCTGTGACTGGTTTTTAACGCTGAGGTAAGTGTGAGAGAGGAGATTCCAGCTCCATATTTTTTGGTTGAATGCAATTGAATCCACACCTTTTGGTTTTCCTAAACAACCATGAATACAATCCTTATTAACTTGAAAATTCTGTTATTATTCACACGTATGACTTTCTTTCTTCCGTGGAACACAAAATTTGACATTAAGAAAACTTGGAATATAGACTTTTACTGTGTTTTCATATAATTTTTTGTGTCCTTTTTGGAGTCTGACACCTTGGAGACATAACTCACTTTCATTATATGACAAAAAACCATGTGAAGATTATTAAAACTTCCACAGAAGAAAGTAAGTCATACAGGTTAGGAGTGACATTAGAGTGAGTAAATAATAAAAGAGATTTCATTTTTGGGTGAACTACTCCTTTAAAGAGATAATTTCTGCCTTCAACGCTTCTACAGCATACTCCACAACTACAAGGAGATTTGATTAGAGGTCTTGGAGTGGTAGCCAGTGCATCTGCTGCAGGTCTGGTGTGTATGAGTCACTAAACATGTGGTTTGTCTCATCACTCTCCCTTTCTCTCTTGCGCTTTGGTTTTAATCAAGGCCTCTGCAACAGGGAGCAGTCGACCTCCTCTTTCTTCACTGAGTCAACTACCAATGATGTGTAACTTCGGTTTCTATGCAACCCTGAATAATACTACTCCCAAAACTTACAGCAAGTGGCAACAAATTAAAAGCCATCTCTGAATGGCTGGCACATCCTTAGTGTTTTCCTTTATG
Organism: Myxocyprinus asiaticus; assembly: GCF_019703515.2. NCBI lineage: Eukaryota > Metazoa > Chordata > Actinopteri > Cypriniformes > Catostomidae > Myxocyprinus > Myxocyprinus asiaticus. The sequence continues at coordinate 28,070,025 of NC_059374.1, read as the reverse complement.
CTTTTGTGTTGACCTGGTTATATCGTCTTTTTTATTCCCTTTCTTTTTTTGCTACCGGAGATGAGGAGGTAGCAGCCTAAGGGGCTAAGCGCAAAGACAAGTCAAAAGGCGTGACAAGTGTCTCAGTTGGTGAAAATTTTAAAGCCCTTGTGATACCTGCACACCAGAAATAACTGTCACCAAGCTCTGTCGTGTTTATGGCTGCTTTCAGATGAAGCAGGGTAGCTCAGTGTTAATTAAAAATACATTGGCCGTTAACGCATCGGCTGGTGCCAACAGACTGCATATTTGTGCTGTTGTTGCAGTATTGATGAAGCTGCTGGCACTTCATAATTCATCAGGCCCAGACAACTCAGGTGAGGGCTGCCCAGTGCAGAGCCAAGCAGTCCTGTTCACAGCGTGGCAGGGCCCCAGAGCGTGCAAACACACATGCATGTATGCATGCGCACACACACACACACACACACACACTATTCTCAGCACTTTCTCTGCTCAGCTGCTGTGTGTAGTGCACCGCTGGGTAATTGCATGGTAATACTTCATTATGGCAGCACTGTAATTTGGGCACTGGACACTTCAAAGGAAGGCAAAAACCTCTTCACAGACAGCGCAAATTACTGCGAGTCCACATAACCCCTGCTTTGTTTTGACTGGTATTGTTTTTGGCCACGAGTCTCGGTCCAAAATAAACACGGGGAGCAATCAGTGCATATTCTTGATCGTATAATCGTCGCAGCTGATTACAAAGCGCAGTGGTGCAGCGTGAAAGAGTTAAAAATTGGATTTTACCATCATGTGAAGCCAAGAAGAATAAAATTCAATATCAAAGACTTATCTAAACAAATGTCAGCTTCTGAACTGCGGAGCTGTGGTGCTGGCTGGGGCATGGGGTAGCAGGAGGAGGGCTGACCAGAGGTACTGTTGGACTCTGAAAATTGGAGGAGCTCCATCCTCGGATCAATTGACAATCACCATGCTGCCCATTTCGGCTTTTGCAGTTCATGTCCAATTCTGAGAACAAAGTTCACACTCACGGTTGTTTACTCAGCCAGTGGTGCTCAGGGCTTGAGTCTGTGCCCTTCAGTCGAAGTGAACCAAAAAAATAACAAATTCTGCAAAGGTGAAACGCAGTAAATATGCATTTAGCCAAAAATGAGTTGTGACCGAACAAAATCCGGTCTCTTAGACTATGATCTGCCCTGTTCCAGACAGGTTTTACTCAACTGGGTGATTCTCACGAAAACATGTCAATGATGTGTCCTGGTCCTACTTTACTCCAGAAGTTATATTTTGCATATAGAAAAAAGAAAGTCCATTAAGATTGTGGCATTATTTCCATTACAGTTACACACATTTTACCCCCTCAATTACCGCAATGCAGAAAAATATGGTAATTTTAATGCTCTCATTACCACACTGTCAAAAAATTATATAATATTTAAACTGTAAAGTATTTACAAATCCTAAGAGTATCACTTTGGTACTGCCTTTAATTTGACAATGACTTTAATTTACAAAATAATTGTACAATCATTATACTATAATACAGTAAAAAAAAAAAAAAAATTACATTTTTTTTTTTTTTTTAATTCTAAATGGTCCTACCTGTAAATGTAGGCTTCATTTTTTTTATTTGAAAAATAATTTCATTTTTTTATTTTTATTGTCAGGTCCCATGAGAATCACCCAACTATGCTCAGATTCAGAGAAAACAGACTAAAACTAATTTATAATCCATATTTGGCTGGGCAATCAAAAAACTCTGAAGTCACTTTTTCTCCATTTCAGTGTTGTCATAGTTACAGTGTTTTGCCTTTGTAGGGCTGTAGACTGTCACACTGTACTTTAGGTGTATAATAAAGCTCTATTCATACATGTAAATGGCGAAGCTTCGAATCGAAGTTTCAATTGGAAATTGTTGGGATTATGTGTGATGCTAAATTGCGTTGGATGTCTAATAGCAAATCTGTCAAATTTGTTCTTTCTCTAACTTCACATAAGAACTCCAGTGATAACAAGGGAACCTGAAAGACATGAACAATTTGGCAATTTAGGTACAGCACAGAGTTACAACCGCCAGCCAACAGATGATTATAAAATTCAAACATTGCAAGTCTCTCTTCATTAAAATTGCAGTAGAGATTCAAACGCAGGCACACACACACCCTACTTTTCAGTCCTATTGTTGTGCAAATCTTACACACGGGTGCACACATGAAGCCAGTGGGGTCTGTTAGACACAGGTTATGTCCACAACTTATTCCAAGGTTGCAGGGCATTGCTCCAACAAGCTTGTATTTACAAAACTACGTGCACACTCCAAACAAGCCGAGATACATGGATAGCTGGGGCATAAAAGCAGAAACAACAAACATTTTTGGGCATAAATATTTAAATCTTTTATTTGTCTTTTCTAGACTCTGATGCTGAATATACACACAACTCCAGTCGTACACCTGGCATTACTAGCTACATCACAGCACAAAAGAAACAGTGCCAGGGGTTTATTTTTACAGATCTTAGACAGGTATTTTTACAACACACTAAGCAGCAATACTGGGATTTTATGTTTCGAACAGCAAATTGATCATGTACATCATCAAAAGCTTAGAGGGATATTTTGCCCCAAAATTAAAATTCTGTTGTTTACTTACTTACCCATGTTGTTCCAAACTCGCATGACTTTCTTTTTTTCTATGGAACACAGGAGATGGTAGGCAGAATGTTGGCCTCAGTCACCATTCACTTTCATTATATGGAAAATAAAAAAGAAGGGTGAATGGTGACTGAGGCTGGCAGTCTGCCTAACATCTCCTTTTGTGTTCTCCAATAGAATTAAAGCCATACAGGTTTGGAACAACATGAGGGTGAGTAAAGGATGACAGAATTTTCCTTTTTGGGTGAACTATCCCTTTAAGTGATAACCAGTGGGAGAGCTTGCCTTTTTGGTATGTGGGTTAGAGTGAGAAAACCTGTGCTAGGTGAAAGCTGCAGAAATAGGAAAATACCTACAGTATATCAAACCGCTCCAAAAAGGAAACTAATTAAAAATAGCCTGAAATTGTGTCCAAATAAAATTCTTAAATAATATTAATATAAATTACAAAGCCTTGTCTGGTGCATGGCACCCACTACAGGTGATACATGTTACCAGATTATGGGAGCAAATGAAGAGGTCTTTAAGGATAGCTTCAGGCCTGTCCCTCTTGTGCATTTTCTTGTATCAGATCAAGCCATTTACCAATGAACCCAGGTCTGTTTTTGCAGAGTGATCCTGCTTTGTTCAGGCTATGTTTTGAACACAGTAAAATCAGGGCATGTGGTCTTCTAAACTTAGTGCCAAAGCCCTGAATTCGGTAATGTGCAAGACTCCTCTTTCCGAAGCCATTCTAAAAATGTCCTTCAGTCTGAAAGGTCAATAGGAGGAAAACAAAAACTATCCACCCAGCGCTCAAGGTGAGTGTTTGTGTTACACTGCGACCATTAGTTGCTCTTTGATACACCTTTTGCACTAGTGTCACTACGCAGCACCGTTGGCAGGAAGTGTTGCGCTGGGCCCTCCTCTATCCCGTCCTCGCCACTCCACTCCTCTCCTTTCTTCTTTACTCTCACACACATTGATGGTAAATCAATAAAGGAAATGAAGGGAGGAAAGGAGGATGAAAGGGGAGGAGTGATGGAGTGGATGTGCATGCTTAAAAAGAGGGCAAAAATAATAATATCAATAATAAAAAGACGGAAATGATAAACGGCAAAGGAGAGTCCTTTAGGATATACCTGCAGAGAAACAAAAACACAAAGGAAGAAAGGAAAGAAAAAACAGGTGTGTGTTTAATGTCGGGTGGCCACTTTTTCAAGCGTGCAAGTTATTCCATTATTCCTGAGTGAGTCTATGTGGTGTGGGAGAAAGAAACGCACACTGGTTTGAAAAAAAGAAAAAGGCAACGTTTAGCCGTTTAATTTATGAACTCTCATGGACCTGTCAAGAGGCTGTGCTATTAGCTTATTACAATCATACTTTCTTTTTTCTGTCATCATTTACTCACCCTCATGTGTTCCAAACCAGTATGACTTTCTATCTTCTGTGGAACACAAAGGAAAATGTTAGGCAGAAGAATGTTGGCCTTTCATTGTATACAAAAAAAGATGCAATGAAAGTGAATACTAACTGAGGCTTTCTGATTCTGCCTTTTGTGTACCACGCAAGAAAGTGATACGGGTTAGGACCAACATGAGGGTGAGTAAACGATAACAGCATTTCATTTTTGGGTAAACTATCTCTTTAACACCAGTAAAAAGCTTGCAAAAATGTGATGTAAACTGCCATGAAGATTCACAGAACATCAAAGAAAAGCATGCCAGGAGAAAAAAAAAAGAGGGAGGCAATAAGTAGGTGTTTAAAACACAAGAGAAACACGTGTGTTCAACTGTTGCTTGTTCTACTTGTCAGAACAGTGAAAGGTAGTAAGTGGTATGTGAGTGTGCGTGTGTGTGTAGACTGTGAGTGAGAGTAATGATTGTGCTAGCCTGCAGACCCTTTATTTGCCCATCTTAACTCAATTAAAAGAAAATAAGGCCGTCATGACCTTCAGATGAACTGCTCTCTCAGCTAAGGTACTGCTCCTCACAGGGCTAGAACTGATGTTCACAAGAAACTGTCAGTCAGTGGCTATCCCACACGCACTATCCCACGGCCACTTGCATGTGTTAGAGTACAAGCAATACTGCGCAGGCCACACTGTGGAGCTGCAGAGAACACCTTAGTCAGGTTAACCTTAACCATATTTAATTTGACACGAACAAAAATGAGGCTGTGATGGATCGAAATAGTTCGTAAAACATACCACAATTTTGCTTACCATGGTGTTGATCATTCAGCTGACAAAACACAAAAGAATGTCTTTCCGCAAATTTCCAGTAGACAAATAAAAACAAACAACTAATCATGCACTCATGAACTCACAAGGAACGTGAAGACTTTCACTGAAAAATTATTTACATTTCGTTTATTTTCACCAAACCTATTGTATGCCTTCAGAAGTCTTGGAATGTGACATGGACTACTTTTGTGTTTTAAAAAGACGCACTGGGATATTCCAGCCTGATCTAATAAAATTGTGTGACTGTGGTGACATTTTGCAAAATGATATTACGTGATTCTTAACACGTATTGTGGTAGTTCCGATGTGAAATGTCCACTGTGTGGTGCTAAAAGCAAGCAAAATTTTCTCTTAAACAGATGCATTTTAAGGTGACATTCTATCGAGTTTTAAATCAACAAAATCAACCTCACTACCCTAAACCTTAAACTAACCGATAGTGGTATAAAAAGCAAATGTGCGATGAAAAAAGCAATAGTTGAAGCAAACACATTATTTGTGGTGCTTCCATGACATGCGCAGACTTGCATGTCTTCAAGACTTGTACCAAGGTCCTTTGCATCGCAAGTGAAGCGCTCTATCAGTTGAGCTACCGTACAATTTGATCACACTCGAATAAGCTTATAAATGTAGATGGTTATGTAATGCAAACATTAAAATGTATTCCCTGACAAGACTTGAACTAAAGTAAAAGTGTTAAGATATCGTTACATTGGGGACCTAGGTAGCTCAGTGAGTATTGACGCTGACTACCACCCCTGGAGTCGCGAGATGGAATCCAGGGCGTGCTGAGTGACTCCAGCCAGGTCTCCTAAGTAACCAAATTGGCCTGGTTGGTAGGGAGGGTAGAGTCACATGGGGTAACCTCCTCGTGGTCACGATAAGTGGTTCTCACTCTCAATGGGGTGCGTGGTAAGTTGTGTGTGGATCGCAGAGAGTAGCATGAGCCTCCAAATGCGGAGTCTCCACGGTGTCATGCACGACGAGCCACGTGATAAGATGCACGGATTGACGGACTCAGAAGCGGAGGCAACTGAGACTTGTCCTCCGCCACCCGGAGTGAGGTGAGTAACCGCGCCACCATGAGGACCTACTAAGAAGTGGGAATTGGGCATTCCAAATTGGGAGAAAATGGGATAAAAAAAATAAAAAAATATCATTACTTTGCATCATGAGAGGTACTAGGTGAAAAGTAAGTGTTTATTATCTGATAATATAATATGCACCTGATCATTTTACTCTTGATTTTTTTTTTTACATGTAGGTATAGTAATGTGATTCTATGAGACCAGGTTGGGATATTCATTAAAATGTATTTTCTGTTTCTCATAAGAAAGAAATATGAGCTTGGAATTACATGAGGGTGAGTATATTATAACAGAATTGTCATTTTTGGGTGACTATTCCTTTATTAGAAAAATTTGAAAAGGTTATGAATAAGAACTGGCACTCGATTTCCATTTCCACTGACCACTGAGGAGTCACAGCTGTCCTCTAGCAGAAGTTGTAAAGAGGGGCCCCAGCTCTAGGATATAAATATCTAAATACCTCCAGCCTGTTTGAAATGCAGCTACACGCAGCAGGAAGAGGAGGAGTGTGGCTGAGGTGAGGGCAGGAAACACTGAGCACTGCATAAATCTAGAATGTGCAAAATATCCAACAGCCCAGCAGAGAAGAATCACCCTCCCAAAAATATCAACTAGTGTCTGGTGCATTAGAGGAACAAGGGGTGACCAGCCCAGTGGGAGAACATAAAGGAAGTTTTCTTTGAGTATTCTGCCATGTTCGTGTTCCGTTTGCGTCTCATGGGTAGGGACCAAGTGTGCCCTCATCTCTCAACCATCAAGTACCATCAGGGCAAGTAAACATTTGTAAAATTTTGAAAAGTTGGGGGATGTAGTCTGAACAGGGTATGACTCATTCTTCCTGTAGAGCACATGGTCTGAAACATGGACCGTGCCACCCCATTTATATATGTTGTGTGGGTTTAAGCAAGCTCTCAGCTGTAGAACAGACTGAAGCCAGTGGTCTCTCTAAAGCTGAAACTGGGCAGAGTGCCATTTATGGTTTAAATCAGTCTGAGCCCTACTGCGCCTGTAGGCAGAGCATCAAGGCAGAGCCGACGGGTTAATCAAGCTCAAAGATTAAGAGTCAGTAAAGCTGTGAGATGTACACAGATCAGGGTGCTGTATGAGGGAGCATGTGTGTGAATGGTTGATGTGAATCAAAAGATATTGGTACTTTTAGCCAAACATAAAAAGGTGCTAGTGCTGACAAAAGACACAGTCTCCACAGAAGTAGTGTATATTTTTTACTTGTGCTGTCAGTTGATAACAATTTTAAATCGTGACTAATCGCATAATTTTTCATAGTTAATCACGATTAATTGCAGATTTTGAAAGTGCTGAAATTTGACTCTGTATAGTATATACCTCTATCCTGGTCAAAATGCATTAATTTCCTTTTTAAGAAAATAAAACAAAATATGTAACAATATAATGCTTTATTAACATTTCCCAAACAAAGTCTTCCACAGTATAAAGATAGAAATGTACTAAAATTGCATTAATTCAAGTAACATTAAACATTGGGAGTTTAACTAATTGAAAGAACTAGTCCCCATATAGGTTGCATATTCATTGCAATGGGCATTAAATCTCATAAATTCTCAACCTACACAATATTAACCAGCTGGTAGACTGTGGCTATTCGCTTTGCTATAGCAATCGTGAATCCGCGTTCATGATTCGTATCAGGGTGTCAATAACAGTGTCGAGCACCACTTTGATCTCCACATGAAAAACGGTGCAGACAACGTCTCATTCTGCGTTTTCGTGATAGTTAAAACTTGACCTGCTTCTGTGGTAATTAAATCGCACCTTACAGAGGCTACAAAGTACTTGCTTTCTGTCACAAGTACAAATAGCGTCAAGAGGTCCTTTCCCATTGCTGTTGTTGTGTGTGCGTCAGTGTAATGACTGTGGGCGGACACATCGCAAAGGTTCTGCCCTAGTCCCAGCAGTGTTTTTACTGGTTTATGCTTTATTAACGGTAAATGAGTTAATCACGATTAAGAAAAATTCATGCATTAAACCTTTTAAGTTTATTGCATGCATTAACGTGTTAATTTTGACAGCTCTAATTTTTACTGTTTTATTTTCAATATGTTGGCTTGACAAACTCCTGTATCTATCTATCTATCTATTTTCAGTCAAGGCTTTGTCAAGCCAACATCAAAGTTCATCTTGACAAACTTTACCTATCTAGTACAGTTACTGATCTCTAAGCATACTCATTTATTAAATGGTCTATTTAAAGAGATTTAATTCATCTAAACTTAATTCATCATGGGCTCACTCTTGTATCCCTTACAAAAATGCACCATGGTAACCATAGCTGTCCACTAAAATAACAGTTACTATAGTTATTGTTATTACAATAAAGCTGTGGTAACTGGGCATAAGGTACCACAAATAAATAATATGTATTAAATAAGAAATATTCATATTTAGATGCATATGTATTATACTGAATATAATTTAAATAAATACAGCTACTACACCATTTGAAGGACATGCAACATTTTTTTTAATATTAAATTCTATATTCTACATTTTTGTTCTACATGTCTTTATTTTCTAGATTTTTCTTTTATTCTATTAGTATCACAAATTGCAGTAAATGATTTTGTTTTGTTTGTTTTTTTCAGTGGTAAACAATGGCTATAACTGAACATTTTTGTAAGAGATCATATAGCAAGTCTAGAGCATTTAAATCAATAGCTGCAAAACCCACATCCAGAGAGATGGAGGGATGATGAGAGAAAGACCCCACAGACTGACTGACACTGCCACGGCCACCTGGACCAGTGGCATGACAACAGATCCCTCATCTCCTCTCCCCTTCTAATCGAAGGGAGACAATCTTGCATGCACAATATGAGGACAATCCCAATACTGTATTTGAGGAGGTGTCAAATAGGGTAAATCCCCTCATCCATGCCTCGCCATAAAGCACAAACACATGAAAAATTAATCTACAGAGGAGCAGGGGTTAAGCCAGTGGGACAAAACCGGGTCAGTACAATACAATGATTCTCCTCTCCCACTCTTCCTCTCCTTCAATAACACACACACACACACACACACGGAGGAGGGACACAAAGACGCCTGAGTCCAACTGCAACAGCTGTTTATGGCCGCCCATTTTCAGCTAATTTGCCGCAACAGATTTAAGAGGTGGCCGCCTTATTTGCATAACAGGCAAACACGCACACAATGGCATCCGGATGCATTACGCAGTCAACCCTTTGGATGCTTAAACTACATCAAATTAGACATAAACCTCATTGTTTCCACTTAAACCATTAATTTAGAGCAACTGTAAATAATGCCGAGGTTTTACAATGAGTATGAGAGAGCTATGAAAAGTGACTGACTGTAAATTAGTTCTCTGCACTCATGAAAATAATTCACTCCTGCTGACTCATATCACTGTCAAAGTGCCCTAAACAAGCTGTTTACTTGTTTTTTTCTCTCACTGGCTTTACACATCGCAAATAAAGTAACAAAATGTTGCAAACGGGGGAATAAAACTGGGTGTCATTCAGACACCCAAGACTTCCAATTAATTAGCAGACAGACTCTCTAAACTGTCATAGCAAGGAGGATCAGTGGACCTGTCTGGGTGGGCACAGGGCTGTAAAAAAGGGGGTGGAGTTCTGAACTTGAACTTGGAGATGGGAAAAGGCAATGAAAGGTCTGAACAACTAAATCTCTGACACTTACACCAACAAATATATTTCAGCTCTATAGGTCCTTACAATGCAAGTGAATGGTGACCAGACCTTTCAAGCTTCAAAAATTCAGTGTTAAAAAAAAAAAAAGACTTAAATATTGATCTGTTTCTCACTTATCACTTCTGAAGACATGGATTAAACCACTCAAGTCATATGGATTTTTTTATGCTGCCTTTATTTGATTTTTGGAGCTTGAAGGTCTGGACACCATTCACTTGCATTGTATGGATCTACAGAGCTGAAATATTGTTCTAAAAATCTTCAATTGTGTTCTGCAGAAGAAAGAAAGTCATTCACATCTGGGATGGCATGAGGTTGAGTACATGATGAGAGAATTTTCATTTTGGGGTGAACTATCCCTTTTAGTTAATCATTATCAACTGCCTTTGTATTAAAATCAGCGAACAGCAAACATCCTTTAAATATCTAGTTTTGTGTTCCGCAGAAGAAAGCAAGTCATACAGTTCTGGAACAACACGAGGGTGAGTAAATTATGACAGTGTTCATTTTGGGTTAAAAATTCCTTTAAACAATATTCATCCTGCTGTCTCCCCCCCACACGGAATCATATGTTAGAAACATAGCCTGAAATTGTTCTTATTTTAATAGCTAAAGCTATCTTCACTAATGTATAGCAGTATATATTGTAAAGCCTTGTTTGCTTACTCGGCATTGAAGCTCTTCTAAAGTTTAGGCCACCAGCGCCGGAACAAATTTTGAAGTGGGGGGGAAAGCAAACTGGGCTGGTTGTGACATCATCACAACAACATTCCGCAGTCAATATGAACAATTTATATAAATAATAATAATAATAGTATGGCCAATTTATACCAAACCAGCTTCCAAGATTGTCAATATCACGGTGACTGACTAATTATTTATCAACATACACAGTTAGAATGCTGAAGTAATCAAAATAAAGAGATTCAAATCTGCTTCTGCACCGACACAGAGAGAGACTGGCTATACACTTGTCATTATAGTCACAATTCACACATACCTTTGATGAGGCAGATGTCTTTGGTGTTGGATACTACTGGAAAACTGTATTGGTTCAACTGCGTGTTCTTATGTATGGGTTCCTCTTTTTTATGTGTCTATTAAATCATTTGACAGTCATTTTATTATTTGTGTCTGCATTTAACAATGTTACACAAGCACAATATGCCCTGTGTTTTATTCCTTTTTAAAAGCAGCATACTGCATTCGACATTGTGTGACTTGAAGTGGTAAGGGTTAAAGTTATTTCCTCATCTCCAATAATAGGATACAAAGCAATGTTTGTTCATTATCCTACTTTATCTAATTCCGCTGACTGTATGACTGATCTTCGATATCAATCTTGTCTTACTGTGAAGCCAAATGTCCCTCTTGAAAGAAGAATAACACAAAACCCACAGAGGTTTTAAAACACCATTATTTTACTTTATAAGCTTGATAACACTGTGCAAACAGTTTAGCTTGATAACATAGTGCAAACAGTATATGGTCATTCTACAACTATCATATAAGTCATATCATGCAAGTTATGACTACTTACTTAAACATCTGGACTTATATCTGTGTATAATGGAATATCTCCTTATTGTTCAACACGCGTCTACAAATAACATAGAATGGCAGTGACAGCCAGCATGCCCTCATTTACTTTCATTCATTTCTGGCTTTATTTATTCAAGTTCCGGGGCTTTTGTAGATCAGTGGTTAAATGGATCGATCAGACGTCTGCATTTTTTTTCACTTTTCTTGGTGCAAAGGGCAAAATGTCACGTTTACCTATTTATATGAATATCAGATGCTAAAAGTACATTGAATTATAGTCTTTACCAGGGATATAGTTTAATGTCTGTTGTTGTTTATGCTTGAGGACTTGCTATTGTGGCTATTGTCACTGCATAATTAATGAGGTACATCTGTGCAGGTTTTGGAGACTGTTAGGGGGTGTTATTAATTAACATTTAAAAGTTATTGGGGGTTATAGTTATGTTTTAGTTACCATGGGTGAGATTAGAGTAGTGTGAATCAAGTAATCAACTGATTTGGTAAACGTTTTGGTAGACGATTCTTTGTTTCGAAGTGCTCGTACTGTCACATACTAGCAACACCTGCTGGTGAAATCACATGACTTGACCAGTGTGATGTACGCATAGAAGCACTGGATCAAAACAAATTGTTTGTTAAGGTTTCAAAGCTTTATGAAACATGTTTCTTAAGCGCCCATCACTTGTTAAAGATTGCTGAAGGCTGACCTTTTGATTTTTTGATGGAGATATCAGTTTGATCACTATTTTCTATCAAGAATAGGAAAGCAATGACTCAAAGCAGCTACTAGTCACTCCTTTTCAGCAATTGCCATGCTATACTACTATTAATGCATGTGCCAGAAGTGCGCATATTTTTTTATGTCAGCCAAAGTTTCGTTGAGGTGTAGGCTAAAAAAAAAGAAGTAACACAGTGCCATTCATGTCAAGCCATTTCAGTATACGAAAAGGGAAATGCAGGATGTTGAGTAGGAAGCTCAGCATTAGTTTGGAACACAGCAAGCAGACAGGAAATGTGTTAACTGATGTGTTTCTTGTTTTGGCGGAAGCTTTGGTTTGCTAACAAGATAGATAAAGAGGGCAAGAAAAAAATATTTGGATTGTGATGCTCCCTCCTTTGAATCACTCTACCCCTTTTACTACTTAAGCTTTAGTTCATGCCCTGTGGCTCCCGTGCCTTTGATACAGCAGAGGGAAAGTTGCCGTCAGTGGGATTTTATTGAAAACATGGACTGTTTCTCTGGGAAGGCTGGCGCTGCTCTACCCATGTCCAACACCAAAGACATAAGCAGGGCCGCTGATTAGAGAGACGAGCCCCAGACTCCTGCTGTAATGAGTTGCAAGCCCATGCGTCATGGTGCTCTCTGCCAAATGTAAAACAAGACGACAGGCCAACATGGCCAGTAGCATTCCTTCACTCTCTCTCTCTTTCTCTCTCAGAGTAAAGACCTGGCTGTGATATGCAAGTTCCTGAAGAGCCAGATATAGGTAATGTGATGAAGATCCTTGCCAAAGCAACATAAAGCACTCAGTTTTCTCTGCTTCTGCTTTCGAGGGGAAACACATTTCCCCTTTCCTTGGACTCGCTATCATTTTTGACTCGGTTATAAGGATATTCACGCAAAAACCCTCATTTTGTTTCAAGCCCATATTAATTTTTCCATGGAACACAAAAGAAAATGTTAGGCAGAAGCCTCAGTCACTATTAATTTTTATTAAAGTGCAGTGCGTGTGCATTATTCTCAAGTGATACAATGTTCTTTTGTAGCTTTGGGCCTCTAAATGCCATAATCTCCTAGGGAACATTAGACAGGTGTTAAAGCATGCTGTAAAAAATTTTATCAAATCAAAAGAGAACAGAAAAAAGAACTGGTGAATCAACACGTAATGCATCTGTCACTACATGAAAATGAAACTGAATGCGGCAGGCATTCTGGGATACTGACTTTGAGTGGCAGGGCTTGAGATGGCAGCCAAACACAGCACTCTTTCTGTACAGTATATGACTCTAAGTTTGATTTGAGTCCATTGAATTAAGCCAGCCTCGCATCTTATGCAGCGGGCTATGTGGAAGCTGTTGGTTAAATCAAGTTAAACCATTTCCGCACTCAAAACAACTTCCCCCGTAATCATGCGCCTGCAGGAAGATCAAAGATTTGATATAAACTCATGTTTGATCCAAATGTGTTTCTTCCTCACTCTGAGTTCATGCTGATGGCACTCTGCATCCCAACCTCTCCCTATCAGTGTCACTGAGATAAATGTGTATCATCAATGATGTTTCATAATTAGGGCCCAAGTACTGAAAGTGCAGAGACCCTATTGTTCTTCTAAAGATTACTAGGGCCAAAGCACTGAAAGTGTGGAGACCCTAATGTTCTTCTAAGGATTATTATTATTATTATTAGGGCCCAAGCACTGAAAGTGTGGAGACCCTATTGTTCTTTTAAGGATTATTATTATTATTATTATTATTGTCAAGGTTTTCGGTACTTTTGACAATCAGAGTCGTCGGCCATTAGGACTGGTAAATAGTTCACACATGGGTGTGTGTGGGGGCTCTGTAGCACCTAGTCACCAAAATTGGTACGTATATAGTCATCAAGCCGGACAACTTTCATAATTATAGTCATTAGGTCCACCCAACAGAAAGTCGGACATTTTGGATTTTTGGAAAATTGCAGTCTCTGAACTTTTAAATACTCCTCCTAGGTGATTCAGGAGACTGTCACCACATTCAGATAAATTGCGAACAGATTTGTATTAGATCAATATGTCAGCATTTGCAAAGATCACAAGGCCACACCTCCGAAACCATCATTTTTAAGATTTATTAAATTACTGATTCATTTATGCATGGTTTTCTGTACAGCAACACAACATGACTGCACAGTTTGCTGCATATGTTAATGATTCAACATGTATGTTACATTAACTATACACACACTGAGCACATTTGCACAAGCAGAACACATTAAACTCAACACAAACAGAGGGCTTCCCCCTTACATGCTCAGCTCAGTTACCCAGGGCTCAGCCATCCGGGAGATCTTTACACTCAAGATATGCCCAAGTCCTGAGGCCATGGCCAGATGCCCTGCACTTGCCCAACTGCGTGACAGCCAGCATCTCCACCTCAGACGTCCCCCACACCTAGGTATCTCCAACCATGGACAGATGGGCTGAAATGTGGAGCACATCATGCATAAAGCGAATGTATGACTTTCGGCATTCACCATCATACTGAATTAGGTGGAGCCGAAGAGGGGGGCTGTGTTCTCCATGGTGAGAGTGCTCACTGGGTTCATATTATTCGTAAAACATTAATCAGTTCTGAATGACCCAGACCCTGGGAAATATAGCAACTAACTATTAAACAACAACGCATACACAAATCATAATGAACGCCTCGGTAGTAGTCCACTGAAGTCTTCATTAGAGAAAGTGCTGACGGAGTGTTTGAAGGACAGGAATGTTTCATCTTCATTTTGAGGGTTGGAAATCAAGCGGGAATAGAGATCCATTTCTCTAAAATTCTCACTGATCAACGGATCCCAACGTCAGAGTGCGTTGCAGCAAAAATTTTAGGAGAGAATTCACTACACAGTTTTGCACAATTAATTCTTAGTGAATTCCCCTGAGTGTTGCATTTAAGTGTTTGCAAGACCATGCATTGTGTACTTATGTACTGCTTACCCAGGCCAAGGTTCTCAGCAGAATTTAATGAACTGAGAACGACCTTGATCACTGATTCAAAGCTTGGGATTAGAGGGCACTCCCCTCCTCTGCCAGGCTCTGCCCTCACATTCATCAAGTGTGTGTTTTGATCTTTCAGGCACATCACATGTGTTCCCCCAACCAGCACCAGCAAAGCAAACTCCCAATGACTCAGGCCGTTCTGCAAATTACCCACACACACAAGCAATAATGAAGCACCCTAATGTTGCCCAGGGCACATCTTACACTGAATCGTTAACTTTTGATTAAGGCTGGATGCTCTTCAGTCCTAATACAGCGGGGAGGGGGTGGCTGCAATTAGACTGTGGGACAGGGTTGATTCTTTGTCCCATAATAACCACAGTGGACTGGCCATAGAAGTGGCAACTACTCAAAAGGCAAAATTATGGAGTAAAAAAAGGAAAGCTTGATGGATCCTAGAGAAGAAATATGAAACAATCTCGTAATTATTCTTTTTTCCACCTCAAATCATTATTTTGCCTTTTCTGGCAGTAATCCTGTGTGGATTACCTTTGCTTGTGTTTATGTGAACCAGACTGAAGGAGAGCCAATTTAAATCAGCGGATCCCGAGTCAGTCCAGCAGACTTTTTCTCAAGTCCAGCAGTACCGCTTTTAATAACTGTGCTGAGCCCGACTGTACAGTGTTTGTGATTTTAAAAGAAGAAATCAGCTCATGTAAAGTACATCATTTGAAATCATGAGGCAATTTTAAAAGAAAAGGACAGAAGCAAAATGCCACCGCTGATGGCCAATGGGAAAAACAGGCAACACCCATAATGATTATTGGGAGATATTTGATAATAAAACCAGTCATACTTTATGATTTTTACTAGACAAGCCCTTCCTATGAACCCGTCCAGTTAGCTTCCTCCGAGAAAACCCTGAGTACAGGGAAAGAAATTACTTTTCCCTTTCATTTCAAACTTCAAATAAAAGTAATGAGCTAATTGTGGCTTTTGATGACAACCCGTTCTCTCTCATTCTCTCCCTCTCTCTTTCTCTCTCTTTTCAAACCAGCGTGTTATTCTTCGAACTCCATAAAGCTTTTTAAACCCTTTTGCAATCATGACTTGGGTCTGAGGAGAGAAAAAAAAATTGGTGGAGTTGATCTAACTGTAAATGCAAGGTATTAATTATGCTGAATAGAGAAAGAGTTGGCTGCTGCGCTCCATTTCAAATATGATCAGTATAATCGAGCCCTGCTGAGTGAGGAAAGCAAAGCCCAAAGCAGACTGGGTGTACAGAAGGGGGGGGGGGCACAGACTTAGGGATGTCAATGGTGACTTAATTATTAACATGGGACATAAAATGTATAACACAATTTTTTTTTTTTATAAATGTAAAAAGCTGATAAAGTTTTGTGTGCTGTTTTAGTTTTTCACCCCTACACTGCATTATACAAGGGTAGTTAACAAGTAACAACATTTAGGACAACATTAGGATTTTATTTTAAAATATATACAGTAAATAGAGTATATGCAGTGGAGTTCAAATGTCGACAGTGAATATCTGTTGTTCAAAATCTAATTTAAACTTAAAGTTTTAGGAAGAAATAAAAACAGAGACATAATGACATAAAATTTATAAGAAATATTTAATATTCTGCACCATTTCTAAGTCACTTAATAACATTTTTGCAATAGGCAAAAATGTTTCATTGATCATGTAAACTCCTTCCTACCAAAGGTCAGATTGCCTTGATTCCATATTAGCCCACAAGATGCTCTTTGGAACATTCTCAAATCATGCTGTTATAACATGGATCATCAGGTTTTGCACAAACTTACGTCCATGCCAACTCGAGTACATGCTGCCTTTAATGACAATAGTGCACCCCCCCACCCCTCCAAATCTTAGACATTCGTATTCATTTCTTCAAATCAACTTTCAATTGTATTGTTTTTTCTGATAATATAATTTGCAATAAAAAAATAAAAAAAAACAATTATCAGCAAAATACAAAATAGAAGCAAAATAGAAAAATGCAAAATTGAAGCATTTTCACATGTGAACCCCACAGCACAGGGGAAGTGCATATTTTCAGTGCTGTCACCAATATTATACAACTGGTCACCATTATTATTATTTTTTAATGGCATGACATGTTATGAATATGAATATGAAGAAAAATACCTCACTGTCAAACACACAAATATACACACACAACCAGTATTGGTTGAATGTTTTCAAATCATTGCTCTTAGTGCATCTATAGCTTGACTGCCCTGCCAGTAGGATAGATGACTCTACATCTTTCAGAGAGAGAAAGGGAAACTATTCACTCTGCGCACCAGAGGACGAATTATGTGGTATAAACAACTTTAGTGCTAGAGCAGCCTTGATTTATTCAATAATGTAAGACAATGACTATTGACATGGATCAACTAAAAGAGAAATGCTGTCCGATTCAGAACAGATCATCAACTCATCCAACATTAAAGACTGACTGAAAAACACAAGCAGAAAGACAGAGGAAGATGATGATGATGAGAGAGAGAGAGCGAGAGAGCGCAAAGACTACAAAAATGTAGAGGAAATGAGATGACAGTGAAAGAGAGAAAGCGAGAGAAATGGCAGGGGAAGTGGCACTGAAGGACAATGGGATGGAGGGCAGTTAACAGGCACAGGAATCAGAGTGAAAGAGAAGCAGGACCCACGGAGCATCGAGGAAGTTGTTTAAGGAGAAACAGTGTCCGTTTGTGGCCGGTGATAATACTTTCCATTCAACAGGGCTCGCAGCGCACTGATTCCTCTGATTGCAGCCTGGCGCCCTGCTGGCGAGGCTTTGCGCTGAAATTAAATCCATTTATAAATTATAATGCTCTATAAACAACACCCCCACTGGGAAAAGAATGGGGGTGGGAGGCAGAGAAATACAGGGAGAGAATAAAAAAATTAAATAAAACAGAGATTAAACTGAAAAAAGGAGAGGAGAAAAGGATGAGGAGAGTGGAGGAGGAAGTGATCAGTTTCCTAAAGAACAAAGCAAAACAAAGAATAAAGAGGGGAATGATTCAAATAATTTTGAAGATTATGAAATACTGATTATGAAATCAAAATACTAGTTAGTAGTCAGAGCCATATATATCAGAGACATATTGCCTCAATAGCAAAGGATTAGAGCAATCCTGCAATATTTGAATTTAAAATTTAAACATTTTAATTCCGTTTAAACAATCCTAAGTACTCAGGTTTAAAACATTAAATGGAATATATCTACCAATAAAGAATTTTACAAGTGAGAGGTTAAAAAAGAGAGATAGAGAGTAAAATAAAGAGGTTGTTGTTCACTGGCAGCTCTGTTTGAGGATCAACACATTGTCCATGTTGCTTACTGGGGGTTCTGCGCCTCTCTGCCGCCACCCTTGTCTTTAGTCTAGTCCAAAGTCTGAAACCCACAACACCCACACAGACAAATCCAGCATGCTCGAAAACACTAACGAGCCCAACACACACACACACACACACACACACACACACACACACACACAAAAGCCCTCACTGTTTCTCACTAACACCCCCTGGTTATGCACAGGGCAAAGAAGGCTAAAAGAGAGCCCCAAAACAGCAATAAACTGTCAGAGGGCAAAAATGAATGTCTAATTTCATTCAAACAACATTCATATTTTACTCAAGCATATAGCGTTCTAATTTTTGTGTCGGATTGCAGTGTGACTGAAGGCTGGATCAAAATTAAACCAATTTCTAATTACATTTGGCATTAGTCTTTAAGTTAGTCACCTATATTTGGTTTACTCAAACACCCCGGCACATTCATGGCACTGCGAGGGAGCTGCAATGGCCTTTAACTACTGTGCCCGACTCTTTAAATTAGAATTCTGTAATTTCTCAGCAAACAGCAGCAACTATGAGCCACTCTCAGCTGCTTTATAGAGTTTCCAGTAGCAATTAGTGTGACACAATATTTCAAAATGATGGCAAGCACAAACACACACGTTTACTGTGGCTAAAATGCCAAATACATTATATTTCTATTCCATAAAAATAATCATATAAAAAAATGAATAATCACTTTAGACTAACCCTATCCTAAACCTACTCCTAAAATACAAATATATATATATATATATATATATATATATATATATATATATATATACATACACACACACACACACACACACACACACACACACACACAACAGTTAGTTCCGGTCCTCGAATCTAACTGGACGAGACGTTCCATGAGTACTGATTGTCTCACACCATCAGCACTCGGATGCTTCACTGTTTGTATCACTCCGCATGTGTTCGTGCCGTTCTAAACTAAAGTGAAAGAGCAGTGCAGATGTGTTAAGAGCCATCCGTCTCTTTACATTTAATATTGTGACATTACATATTTTAGCCAGCAGGTGGAGGCAAAAGACCATTTTTGTGTGTAATATGAGCCAGCTGATGACGTGAAGTGTGTCAGCGTCATTCAGTGTTTATATTCAACAGCACTCCGTGATCGCTCGCATTACTACTACACTACTAAAGCTAGGAAATAGCTTTAAACGGCTTTAAACTAACAACTTCAGCATTAAGGCTCATCACAGCTGAGAGACACAACAGACTGATTAATTACACAAACTCAAGGCGCTTACCTCTTACCGGACTTTACACACTGAAGAGGACAAAATGGTGGAGAACACTATAGTGTCTATAGTGAAAGACACTTGCCCAGTGGCTACCGCAAAATAGAGAGGAATACCCCCGCTTAGATGGCTATTTTTCCACTGAGAAAATAGGATGCATTTCACCAAAATTACATTATCTTCAGAAAGCTGACTAACACACTACAGCGTCATCAACAGGTGATCACACATGCTCCATCTCTCTCATTCTCTCTCTCTCTCTCTCTCTCTCTCTCTCTCTCTCTCACACACACACACACACACACACACATCCTTGTTTCTCCAATAACATGTTAGAAACAGCCCAAGCTATGATACTAGTAGTTCTGAAGTGATGTTTTTGAAAGGCTTGGACGCATCATTTGGTTTGAACCAGCAATGGCAGATTCTGATCTGTCGCCTAAGAAAGTAGTTCCATGCACAAATGCGTTTTTTGTGACCGTATTCTGTTTTTCCTAATTGCGGCTTCGTGCCTGCAGCCGAATCAAAGCAGTGCTGATATACGGCCATGTCACACTCTTCCTCATGTGATATTGCTTAAATATACACTGGCGGCCAAAAGTTTGGAATAATGTACAGATTTTGCTGTTTCAGAAGGAAATTGGTACTTTAAACCACCAAAGTGGATTTTATATATATATATATATATATATATATACACACACACAAATAGACACACCAATCAGCCACAACATTAAAACTACCTGCCTAATATTGTGCCAAAACAGTACCAACCCGCATCTCAGAATAGCATTCTGAGATTACATTCTTCTCACCACAATTGTACAGAGTGGTTATCTGAGTTACCATAGACTTTGTCAGTTTGAACCAGTCTGGCTATTCTCTGTTGACCTCTCTCATCAACAAGGCATTTCCATCTGCAGAACTGCCACTCACGGGATGTTTTTTGTTTTTGGCACCATTCTGAGTAAATTCTAGAGACTGTTGTGTGTGAAAATCCCAGGAGATCAGCAGTTACAGAAATACTCAAACCAGCCCATTTGGCACCAACAATCATCCATGCAATTATTTAATCAGCCAATCCTGTGGCAGCAGTGCAGTGCATAAAATCATTCAGATACGGGTCAGGAGCTTCAGTTAATGTTCACATCAACCATCAGAATGGGGAAAAAATTTGATCTCAGTGATTTTGACCGTAGCATGATTGTTGGTGCCAGATGGGCTGGTTTGAGGATTTCTGTAACTGCTGATCTCCTGGGATTATATATATATATATATATATATATATATATATATATATATATATATATATATATATATGTATATGTATATGTATATATACACATTCCATTTGAGGAATGGGTTTTGTCATATTTAGCTTTCATTTTACATTTCACATTTAATATATATATTTTTTTTTACATAGTGCTAATTATATTTACTACAGACAAGCCCTAACCCAAACCATACCCCTACCACTAAAAGAAAACTTTTTTTGTTTTGTTGAAAGCATTTTTGCATTGCATTTTTTTTATTTAGAAAAATGAACCCAAAAACTATATGTACTGTTTGAATCATTTTTACAATTAAGGACGTCACTGGATGTCTCAAAAAGGAGGCATTAGCCAACTTCTGGAGACAAATTTGTCCCTAAACTAGAGTTAAGTAAACTCACACACACAGGTAGGACATTGACACAGGCCTACAGCGTCTCTCAGATACAAAACGGCACTGCTAGGCTTAGTTTGTGAAGAACTCAGAATCTACAGACTCACAACTAATAGTTCAAAACAGGCCTTCAACAGCCAAGAGAAATGCAGGTGCCATTAATTTTAACATGTGGAAACACTGCTGTCAAACCAGACACAAACTTGGCAAACAAAACATACAACAACAGACTCCTATTTGAGTTTCAAATGGGAGGTGAGTGACCGTAACTATCACTAGTGTCCCGAACGTGTGTCTCAGGACGGTAATCTGACAAAGAGCTGGGAAAAAGTTCCCCAGCCTGTTGTGACTTTTGCCTGAATGCTGAACATGAATGCAGCCAATGAGACTCATTAATCCCCCACGCTACATTTGAAACCTGTTGCTGGGTGAGAGAGAAACGGAGAGAGAGAAAGAGCTGCTCTACTCTAATCGACTCTGCACAGAGCAACGTGCATGCTGAAGCAGATAGATGTCAAAGGTATAATTGCTAACGTCTGTCTGGTAGCATACTGTAAAAATAGCTGCAGTAACCAGTCAAGCTGTCCAATCACAGGGCTTCTCTTCACTCGCTGGCCAATTACAGTGCGATTGGTAGAGCAAACAAAGACTTATTGGTTGTTAAGTTGGCCTCTCATCTCTAGAGTTCCCTCCCCTCTTCTGTTCCGCTCACAACATCTGCAAACACCTGATACACATCCAGCACCCTGCTGCCCTACACTTTTGTTAAATTGCTACCACCTTTCGCTAAGCCAGCTCCAACAATTAACAATACTGCTCTCTACTTCAAAGGACCACTGGGCCTGTAGGTTTAACCTTGCTGCTCCTGAAGATTTGTTTTTGATTTTCATGAGATCTCAAGACACTTTCAACTTTGTTCTCTCACTCTCTCTCTCTCTCTCTGGAACATCTCAAGCCAGGCTTGCAGCTAGACTTGGTAATATATTACAAATCTTAGGCTTTAAGTGAAAAAATAAAAACTAAATACAGAAAACCTACCATGAAAAATCTGGAATTCAAAACTCATTATATTTAGTTTATTTTATTACAACATTTATTAAGCTTTGTTATTGTTAATTCACGGCAATACAATTGTTCATTGTTAGTTCATAATGCACTAGCTAATGTTATTGTATAAAACTTTCCACTTAAAAAAAAATATTAGTATACAGTATGTTGAAATTAACATTAACCAAGATTTATACATGCTGTAAAAGTATTGTTCATTATTAGTTCATGTTAACTAATGTACAGTAGTTAAAGGAATAATCCAGGTTCATTACAAGTTAAGCTCAATCACCAGCATTTGTGGCATAATATCGATTACCACAAACATTCATTTCAACTCATCCCTCCTTTTCTGAAAAACAAAAAGCAAAAATCAATACAGTGAGGCACTTACAATGGAAGTGAATGGGGCCAATACATAAACATTATAATACTCACTGTCTCAAAAGTATAGCCACAAGCATAAACAATATGCATGTTAACATGATTTTAGTGTGATAAAATAACTTACTAACCTTTTCTGTCATATACATTCACTTCCATTGTCAGTGCCTCACTGTAAATTGTACTTTTTTTAAAAAAAAGTATGGAGTTGTCGAAATTATTCTAATCAACATTATGCCACAAATGCTGTCGATTGAGCTTAACTTTTATTGAATCCAGAATATTCCTTTAACAAATGTAAATGAATAAAACCTCATTTTAAAGCATTACCTTAAACGGGAATTGTACTTATCATTTACTCTCACGTCGTTCCCTTACCCATATGACCTTTCATGGAACAGAGAAGAAATTTTGAAGAATGTTGATGTTGCTCTGTTTTCCCATTCAATAAAAGTGAATTGTCACTGAGGCTGTCAGTCCTTAACATTCTGCCTAACATCTCCTCATGTGTTCCATGGAAGAAAGCAAGCATACATAGGGTTAATGATGACAGATTTTTCATTTTTGGGTGAACTATCCCAACTGTTTGGGCTGTAAACTGCTTTATCAACTTTTTAATTTATTTTTTAAATTTGTAAAAACACCCCTTTTATCTTTTATAAATGTGACTTTTTTTTTTTTTTTTTGCCTTTTTTATTGATACAGACAGTCGAGAGGCAAGAAATGTTGGGATGAGAGAAGGGGGAACAAGATTAACTTTGAATTCAAACTTGTGTTGCCTGCAGCACCAAGGCTCGATGTGTAGAAGAACATGTGAACCACTAAGCCACAGCTTAAAGAAAAAAAAAATTATACTTATGGAAATCGCAAGTCTCAAATGAGAAAGATAGGGTTCTGGTTCATGAAGACTGCTGCCTATGAACAGTTGAAGTAAAGCTTCACAGCTTTTTAAGCTTCATAGTGCAAGTGTGGTGAAAAAGCTTCAGGCTTGTGCTACAGCTGTAGGCCTCTCTGAGCGCTAACGTCCAACTGCGGCTCTGCTGCTGCTGTTCAGAAGCACACTCCACTGAATCTTCCGTGCAGCAGAACAGTCATTGTATGTGTCTGTGGCCGTCTGTTTTTCATCGGGCAGCAGGCTGAGCGTGCAGGCAGTAGCGTGTGAAGCGTGTTTGGGTGCCCCCTCCCAGCATATCACCATAGTCCTACAGACGCCCCCAAAGCACCAAGAGTGAACTAGAGCAAATGCATTTATGAATTAAAACTGGGGCAGTGGGGTCTGTGTGGGAGTGAGTGGATGTAAATGGGTGTGTGACGGAGAGAGAGAATGAGAGCATGAGGGGTGCAAGGAGGGTTTGTAAGGGTGTGTGTGTGTGTGTACTGTGCTGCTCTTTTTCAGTTAGCCAGCCCCCACTGCAGCCCCAGGATGTGAACTGTCACTTTACATAGCTGGTGATGAGGCACAGAGCTGTCCAGAAAGGTGAAGACGGCTCAGAAAAGGAGAGAGAAAAAGAAGGAGACTGACTGACTGGTGGAGAGGATTTCACAGGGGAAAATGCTCAATTGTCAGTGAGCAGGAACAAGCTGAGGGGAAAAGAAAGATTGAGTGATGCGACAGAGAGAGTAAAAGACGAGAAGTAGATGTCACTGTATTATCTTGAATGGAAAAGGAGAACAATGAGTGTGTTTACATTTGGGTGTGGTACATATCATCATCTCTGTACAAAAACCACTGCATCTATAAGATGTCCTCACTAATATAGAGAAAGCAACATGTGTGTGTGTACATGTGCACGGTTGAAGGAATCCAGCCTCGTAGGCTAAGCCTTTACAGTTCTGGGCTCCTATGTCCTCAAAACAGTTCACAATATGTACTTGTTTTGTTATGTGGTTGGGTGCCCCAGATGTCAAACCTTAATTTAAAGATTGGTTGAGTATAACATTTGGCAAAATAAAGTTTTAATATTTCACTCTACCAACCACAAAAACCCTCTAAAGTAGAGGAAATTGAGAATAAAAGAAATAGCTGTTTGCACCACCTCACTTTCGAGCCATGGTTAACATTACCGCTTGGTTGCGATTATGGTAATATCACATCTTATTTATCAATATGACAATGACATTGAGATATTGAGCTGGCTCCAAGTGGTATGAGTAAATGAAATGGGAATGTTTTCTGAGGTTCAGCTTAGTAAGTAATTACAAGACAACTGGACAGATAATAATGGTGTGATTTCTGTGTGGTCAAAAGAGAGTATGGCACAGCTTTTAGGATTAATTCAAATCTAATGTGTCCCTGAGTAGTATAAAAAAAATATCAGGTGAAGAAACAGCCTACTAAAGGTGTGCTAAGTATTTTTTGTCTTTGTTTCACTGGCTGATACAACAGTGGTCGTAGACTTTTTACTTTATACATATTTGGGTGGATTGAGCATAACATACATGCCAACGTTTTTGGTTACCAATGCCATTCAGTTATAAATGCCATCCTTTTCAGAGACGCATTTTGTCACGCAAGATGAATTTATTTCGCAACTGAAAGTACCCGCCAATAGGGGGTTTAAAGTGAGTCTGGGTGCAACAAATAGAATAAAACAGCTTTTTCTAGGCCACTGATATGAAAGAAGTAATAATCAAATTATTGATGTATACAGTGACCAAATCAAACATGGCAACACATCACTAACATCAAACATCATTGGTTCTTGTACGTCTTGTGACCAAATGTCATGACACAAGAACCAAAGAGGATTGATGCTATTACCATGTCACCATATTTGATTTGTACTTTGTATATATGAGTTGATCAATGATTTGATTTGATTTGAGAGTGAATAACAGTCGGTTCATCATATAAAGTATAATATGGGTTCAGAAGACTTGAATATGCTGCATGAATCAACTGGACTATTTTTTTTGACACTTTTACATGTTTTTTAAGTTTTAAAGTGAGTCGCTATAAACTTCTTGTGACGAGGAGCAGGGCGTGGCTGGGCCGTGAGGAAGCATCAGTGTTTTATGTTGCTGTGTTTTCAGTTTGATGTACTGTCTAATTAAAGTCTTGTTGAACGTGGATTCTGCTCCCACTCCCTCTTTTACCGAAACTTGTTGCATTGGTGCCGAAACACGGGAAAGGAGGAAGGGCACGCTGTCCGGGAGAACTCGGCGCTGCCGTCAGCCAGGAGACCGAGGAGCCGCTGCTGTCAGCCAGGAGGAGGAGGAGCTGTTGCTGTCCGCCAGGGAACGGAGGAGTCGCTGCTGTCCGCCAGGAGCCGGAGGAGTCGCTGCCGTCCACCAGGAGCCGGAGGCACCGCTGCCGTCCGCCGGGAAGTGGAGGAGCCGTTGCCGTCCGCCAGGGGACAGAGGAGCGGCTGAGGACCAGGAAGAAGAGCATTTTCTTTTCTATCTCTCTCTGTCTCTCCCCCTCCCTCCCCTCGTCTCTCTCAGATCCACAGGAGGCGGGGAGGACCATCGGGTGGCGGAACGGCCGGAAGGGCAGCGATTGGGGGGAGTAAGCCAGTCCGGATGGCGCCCCGCACTGAATCGGGCGGTGGAGGAGTGTGACGAGGAGGAGGGTGTGGCCAGTCCATGAGGATGCATGCCCGGTACTGAGTTGCCTAATCAGCGGGAGGGAGATAAGGGAAGAGCCGGGGACACCAGAGAGAGAGAGAGAGAGAGAGAGCGAGAGACGCACACGAAGCATTGTGTGTGTGTGCATCAGTGTTTTATGTTGCTGTGTTTTCAGTTTGATGCTCTGTCTAATTAAAGTCTCTCTCAGATCACTGAATGTGGATTCGGCTCCTGCTCCCTCCTTTCCCAAACCTTGTTACACTGCTATTGTATGGAAATCGGTGATCACAACATTCTTTAAAATATCTCCTTTTGTGTTCTGCAGAAGAAAGTCGCATGGGTTTTGGAACGAAAGTGAGTAATGATTTTTGGGGTGAACTATTCCTTTTTGTTAAATGATCAATTGTTTTTAAAAGTGACAATCAAGTAAATGCACACCTTAGATAAAAAAATAAAAAAAATAAATAATAATAAAAAAAGAGTATAACTACACAATTCCAAAATATAGGCTCTTTTATTTTTATTACCAATGTTTCAGCAGTCAGACTTTTTTCAAGGTTTTCAATTATATATTTTTTCAAGGTATAATAATATAAGGCTGACTGCCAAAATGTTGGTTATAAAAATAAAAGAGCCTATATTTTGAGTTGTGCAGTTATAAATAATCATTTTTAACAAATCACTCCACTTTGACAAATGAAACTATTTTGTCATGTCCTGATGAGACAGTCAGCATTATAGACATAGGAGAAACTGAAAGAATTAAAGACTAATCCATCCTTTTTATTAAATGCTGTGCTTAACACAATGCTTTGTGACATGGCACACTTTGAGTAAAAGAGAGCTGTTGTCATTGGAAATCTCTTCAATATGGAGGTCGGCCAGATCAGCCCCATATGTGGACCCCAGCCAGACAGAGATTGCTCCCATGCACTCTATATTCACTCTGGAGCTAAAAATACGAATACTGACAGAATAGACTAATTAGTTAGAATCGACTTTAGGAAGATTTCACAACCTCAGTAAATACTAAATGACAACAGTATACTTTCATCATCTCCTCAGAATTTGAATCTCAGTCAGGTGCAACAGCTTAAAGTTAGATGAGCTCATGAGATTTCTGAAATGCGGGTTTCACCGTCTGAGTCATCGACAAGCTCACTGCGCAACATTTGACCTTAAAGGAAGGCACGCCACAGCCCACAAACACATGGATATGAGAAATTCCTATATATTGGCTTCGAAAAAGCACACCACTAATTTGAACCGTTGAAGCCACTTTAAAGAGGCACTGATTTAACTTTGATGAAAACTGAATTGCCTTTCACAATGTGTCTTTCAGTTCAGAAGTTTAACACACTGCTACCAACCGCTCAAACCAGCATGCTCGGCTTCGGGATCAGCCGCTTGCACGAGGACTGCTAGTGTCATCAGTAGATTATTAAAATGCTCAAGGTTGAGTGGTTTTAGAAGCCTATGCTGTTTATATCCATTTGTCACATGACTGGTGTCAGTTTGAGAGCACAGAAAAGTCAGAAGCTGTATAGTCGTTCTCCCAATAATTCAGCCGTCATTTACTAAAAAACCACCAAAGTGTCAGAAAAGTAGTCCATGTGACTTGTGCATCTTAATACAAGTCTTCTGAAGGCATACGATCACTGTGTATGATGAACAGACCTAATGTTGTTATTTACTCCCAAATCAGATTAATATGGTGACACGTTAATAAAATCTTGTGACCAAATATCATGACATCAACAGACAAGAACCAATAAGGTTTAAGGTTATTAACGCATAGCCATATTTGTAAATATAAGTTAAACAATAATCTGATTTGAGAGTGAATAGAGGCTTAAATTTTGTCCTGTCTTCATATAATTTAAACGTACACCTACAGAAGACTTGGAATATGATACACGAGTCGCATATACCACTTTTATGACACTTTTAGGTGTTTTTTTTTTTTTACTTTAATGTGTGTCACTATCGACTTCTATTGAATCGAAATCAGTAATCCTGACATTCCTATCCTTTTGTGTTCCGCAGCAGAAACTAAGGCATATGAGGTTGTAACAACATGAGGGTGAGTAAATAATGACAAAATTGACGTTTTTGGTTTTAATTCTCGTATTAAGGAAAACGCAAGCATAATTCAGATCCAATTCAGCATAACTGAAATTAAAATAAAAGCAGAAATGAAAATCAAAGCAGTAAGTTTGGTTGCATATCTGCAGGGAATTCCAATGAAGTCATGCGGAGAGGCAGCCGGTGTGAGGGGGGCATCATTTTCTCAATGACAGGGGTGCCAGCGCTGCGGCTGTCCACACCAGTATTACATTACTACTCATGTTCTCTAGAAAGCAGTGATTAATTAAAACATCTCTTGTGAAAGCTTAGGTAGGGCATGGAATGTATTTATGTAATTATGCAATGGTACTGCAATGATAAGCCTCTTTCACACGCCACAATTTGCAAATTCATCTAGTTCACGACACCTCTAACCCAGCACAATCTGTTAGTATCTTCTCACAGGTCAATAAATGGACAAATGAAAACATCATTTGGTATATCACTATATCTCAAGATTATTTAATGTTTTTAAATAACTGTATTACAAAGCAGTCACTGACCAAATCCATGACAGTCATTACAGAGAATAGAGAAATTTCCAAATAAAACACTATAACACTACGCACAATAATTCTCCAGTTATTAACATAAGAGTTGAGGGATACTAGGAACAAATACAAATTAATTAAAAACAAGGGAAAGGCCCCTTAGTAACACCACTTTTCTTGTCTTGGATATTGTGCGACTAAATGCCACATAAAAAGACATTAGGACTTGGAATTTTGGGAAAGTTTTAAAGTGAGTGCAGCCTGAAATGAGGAGGGTAAAATAAGTACTCGGCATAGGCAAGAATAACAGTCTGGCCAAGCTGCTTTCGAAACATCTGTATCTAATTACAAACTACATCCTACCAGAGATCCACAGCAACAAGAACAACTCAGGCAAATCTGAGAGTTCAGGAATGATGTCAAATTCAGGTTCTACTAAACATAGACAGGAACTGAGGTATGTTATTAGGCCTCTGCATTTTGCATGTCAAAAGCTGCGTCTCAAATCACACACTTTCGCAATATTTTATGCCATTTTTAAGTGCAAGTATTATGAGCAGTGTGTTCGAACCAAAAATGCAATAGAAAGAAGAGTCCTTGGAGTACCCTTTTGATGTACTTCTTCAACTGAAATAATGGAGTGTGTAATGTTGTACACTTCATGCACTCAGCAGTCGCGGCTTGTCCTATGTAGTGGAAGGGGCGGGGTTACCTGGCCATGATGCTGTCCTACAAAACAATTGTAATTAATGGTGAATGTGGCAACTACAGAAACTTCTGTGAAGACAACACCTTGCAAATGTAAGCTGAATGTTTTACCATCACCACTCAATGTGTGGTTATGTAGCCTACATTATTTGAGATACACAGTAAGTGTTGGACTGAGACTGGTTAATATGCTAAAGCTAGCAGCAACACACCATCTGCATTTGAAATGTCACTTTCGTCAGCTGAAAAATGGTGGATGCTTGCGTGTAGTAAAAAAAAAACTTGTTCGAGTTGAGACCATACTACTCTTTGATAATGAATACACTAGATGGCTGAGTGTACAGTGAACATGCATACAGTGTATAGTGCCTCATTTGAGACACAGCTAACGTGTTTTTTTAGGAAGTTTTCCTGGAGCTTTTGAGCAATGTCAAGCCTTTTTCTTACAACACTAAACAAAATTGTGTCTTCAAAAGGGAATGGAACATGGAACTCAACCAGACCCAACCTAAAATGAGTAGAGTGTGTAATCTGGCTGAATTCCGGAACAAACAGCAAATTGGCAAACTGTGCGTGTCCAGGTGTGCACTTTTTTTCTCTCTCTCTCTCTATCCCTCTTTACTTTCCCTCAGTGCTTGATTGAGATATGAGGGACAGGCACACGTACATGCAAAAACTAAATGACCATTAGTGTCATGCCACGGCATTTGCATGTCTATCGTCTGACTTTAAACTCATCACGTCATGGCTAGCGGGTGACAGTGGTGATCAATGTCTGTCGAGCTGAGTTTATGTGTATGGGTCACAAGTGGGAATGATCCAGTGTGGTGGCGGTTTGGTTAGTGCAATGTCACAGCCGAACGTCCCAGAGCCATGTTTCTGCACTAGCTTGTCAGCTGTCTATCCGCAGTGACAGGAGTGGCTTTCAACCAAAGTGGCACTGAGATGGCTTCTTCACACATGAACAGAAACATCATGTTCTCCCCAAGAATTTGAAAATTCCATCCAGTAATAAAAAAATCTAATTGACATTCAAGAGATGTGCCCTTGACTGCACTTAATGCACTGAACACTTATATATTAAGATAAATAACGGCATGACTGATGAGATCATGACCATGATCGCTTGAAGGCAATCAATTAAAGATGAAAAGTACATATGTAACATTTTTAGGGCAAAAAAAGGAATAAGCAGAGCCTCTGAGATCAGTAAAAATAAGACACGGATGAGCAGGAACCTTTAAGCAGTTTTGAAGAGGCCTTCTAAATTTGCGATGACCAGAACAAGTAAACTGGATTGGAAAAATACATAATTAGACAAAACTGAAACTATAATACATTATCATGACAACAAAACTAACCAAAATAAAACAAAATACTTTTTGATCCACAGTCAAGCACTGTAAAAAAAAACAAAAAAACATCCAACTTACATTTTTGTCAGATAAACTCAATTTTAAAATTTGATTGAACTATCAAATGTAGAAAAACTTAAAAATCAATAAAGTCATTTAAGTATGCCATATAATTCAACTTAAATTTTTAAGCAGTGAGCACATACAATGTCAAGTGTGATGGTGAAGGAAGAACTTAGAGGCTTTTGAGCATGCTCAGTTTGATCACTGATGCTCAGTCCTAAGGAGCCCATTTTTGGCAGAAAAATCTCATTCAAAATTAAAATCTGTGGGAACCTTGTAAGGCTAAGCTCTATAAACTTCATATTGTTGCATCTGCTACTGAGCATGCCAACTGGAGAAGCATTGAGGCGATACCCACAATCCCTTGTGCTTGAATTTATTTAAGTGTGTTTGGTCAAAGTGTGCTTATGAGGACATGTAAATAATGTTTTGAATTAATAGATGTTTTAGCTCTATGTGTGTTTTTAATGATGTTTAGCTGTAAAAAGTTGTGTTGTGTTAACATCAGGGTGATAAGTCTTCGCTTTGATGAAGTTTCTTCAGTTATTACATTGAATTAACTTCTGAAAGATTGAAGTACATGTTACCTACACCACCTTGTAAGTTGGACCAACAATTTGGTATCTTGGTGGGACTGACACATGATCTTATGTAGAAATGAAGGTCTGCTTGATAAAAAATACATTCTATATATAATATAATGTAAAAATATATATATATATATTTAAGAATATTGAAAATTATGTACAGCTGTACTTAAAAATGCAAGTTATTGAACTTAATAATCACTGATATTTTTGAGTTTGTTGAACTTATTGTATTGAGTTCATGGAACTTGAATTGTTAAATTAGTATAACTAATTTACCTGAAGTTGAGTAAACTCAAAAATGCTTTTTACTTTAATTTACTCAACTTTCTTTTTTACAGTGACCCTATACAAAATCTGGCAATATAAAACCTTTACAACCAGCCTTCATTATTTTGACACAAAAATGCCTGTATTAAATGAGACAGGTCACTGGTATAATTACCACTTATACTGCGAGAATTCGTAAGTCTGAACATGGCGGAAATTGGAATGGAAGTCTTGCCTTACAGTTAAAAGAGGCAATCACAAAGACATTGTCTGTCAGATTTCACTGAGAATGTGCATGTGCATTAGCTGGACCAAACTGAAAAACAGTGCTTTTTAAGCATCATCTGAGCTAAAGTAGTATTATTTATAATGCGATTTTTGTCAGATATAAAAAATTAAAAACTATAAAACTATATAAAGTCATTAGGTGTTTTTCCACCTTGGGAAAAACAGTTCTAGTTGTAGAACAGTGCCGTTCTGTACCACTCTGGGCTCGCTGACACGATTACGGTTTCTTTTCCATTGTGGTGCTGCAAAATCAGGATTAGATTGGACTCTGGGCAAGTGACCAAATGTCGCCACGTCACTTAATCTGTTCCACCAGCACTGTTCTCTATCCTGAGTACAGTTAGCTAACCGTGATAAGAATTATGAGCCGGAAACTGTGCTCAAGTGGAAATGCACCTGGAACCATTATTCACCGTGATCAGGACCATTCCGCCCAATGGAGTTCAGGCCCACAGCACCATTTTGAATTAGATTTCTTCTAATTCTTCTTTACTACCTCTTTATATGAGAGGAAAGTTTAGTAGCATTGACTCAATCAGAGGCAAGTACTGTAGATCCACAGGCTTTCTCCTCCCCACTGTTGAGGGAGATGCGTGGAGACGGTGTTGTATGCTTGGTTGTGTGCTCCTAGGGCATATGCTTCTAGCTCAGTCACTCGCAAATGATTTAAAAGCCAATTATGTTGTTGTTGCTGTTGTAATTATCCACATACAGTGGATGGTTCTGTGGTCTAATTGATTACCATAAAGGCATTTGTTTAACAGTGACAGAAGACAAAGACAAACACTGAAGGATGGATAAGATACGAAAACATTTCTCTTAGTGGTGACAAAGGCAGCTTACAGGGTTCCCCCACTCTTTTCAAGGCACAATTTTCCAGGACATTTCCAGGACATTTTATCTGCCAAATGGGTGTAATATTTAAGCATAAACACACAAAAGGTCTTGATGTTTATTGTGGTTACTGGAAGGTTATTTTTCTCTGAATTCTGTATTTGACAGTTTAATTAAATTGTATTATCAAAATGAAGTCTAGTCACACAAATTTATCAAAACTTTAATCAAATAAAAATATAATTATTTTAATTTAATTTTTCATCATAGTATTGCATTATATTTTATCAAACGAAGTGCTTGTATACAAAATCCTCACAGCACAATCTGAAACAACACTGGAGATATTTTTGTTAAATGAAGTGCCACACAACAGATGTAAGATATTACTTTAATACATTATTATTATTATTGAATTTCATAAACATTACATTACTATAAAGTCGTAATATATTTTTCCATTTAAATCAAGCTTTTATTTAGCCATTTCTGTGTTTTTTTAACGGTAGTTTCTCACCTCCGGATAACGAGTTCGCTACATGGTCCAGCATAATTATTAAACCCCTAAAAAGCTGTGATTTAATTAAATAAAAATGTTGTCTGTATATGCTGCGTGCTTCATGATAATGAGGTGTTTTCAGTGTATGAGCAGTCAGTTTCACACATTCCTTTTGAAGCATGCAGCACATGCACATTATATATTTATTTAATTAAATAGCAACCTTTTGCGGTTTAATAATCAAAACAGGACATATTGCGATTTTAATTGCATTCATACATTCACTTTCATCTTAATATTTCAAATTTCGTCACATTCTGCGTTTTATAGCTAATACAATTTTATGACTGGATTCAGTGTTTTCCACATCCTGCATTTATTCAAATCCCGAGTTGTGAATGCCCAATCACCATGCTACCACCTCGGGTGTAAATCCATTTTCAAAAAAATCAGCAGTCGGATCGTTGTCGATATCTAAAGTTTACAACTCAAATGTTTTTGTAATGTAGATAACACTACAGCAATGTTGGAATGAAAAAATAATATTTTGCACTATATGAATACTTAAACTATTTAGTCGGAGCAGAAGATTAGCAAAGAATGCACTGTATGTGATCGGGCTTCATTCATGATAGTCAACCGTTTGATGTTGTTTCATCGCGCAAAAAAACAATACGAATGTTTATTTAAAACACCTATCCCAAGTACCAATCATTACCATGTTTTTGTACATGTAACAAAAACCTTGTTACAATCAAAACATATTTTAGCCTATTTTTAAGATTTACGCATTTAAATCTTACAACAAAGTTTCATCAAATTGAAATGTGTAATGTTTAAAAACATAAATATATAAAAAATATTTATATATTTTTATTTATTTTATTAAAGATTACACAATTCAATTTGATAGAATTTGGTTATGAAATTGAAATATTGAACATATTATTTTTAGTGTAGCAACACAGTCGAACTGTTTAGTTATGCTACAATATTTACTTAGGACAAATAATTATTTTCCAGGACATTTAGGTATTTTCTCATTTTCTGTGACTTTTCCATGACTGGAAAACTGCATTGCAAAATTCCAGGTTATCCAGGTTGTGTGGGAACCCTGAGCTTAATTTAACAGCTGCCCATCTGTACCTGTATTTATGAAAGACTCCTTCCTGTGCAAATGGCATGCTGGGCACACAAAGCAGAAATGGAAAGAACTGAGCATCGTGGAACAAAAAAAAAAGAGATTTTAGGCAGAAATACAGCTTCAGTCACCATTCAATTTCAATGTATGGAAAAAAGATGCATTGAAAGTGAATGGTGACTGAGACTGACATGTATCTACTTTTGTGTTCCAATGAGGAAGGAAAGTCATACGTGTTTGGAACAATATGAGGGTAAGTAAATGATGACAGAATTTTCATTTTGGGTGAATTATCCCTTTAAGACCCAAAATTCAGCTGATTTCTCCAAGTATGAGGGCCAGTCCAGGCATACCTATGAGAATGTGTGTGATTTTCCTAAACATGACTCCACCAGCTGACAGGGACACCCATCGTGTGTAAAAGATGCTTGAAGAGGCCCTTTCTCTGTTTGAGATGCTGTTGTGAAGTGACATTTACAAAATGCTGCTCTAAACCTCATTATAATTAGGCTGATAGTGATGCGGGCTGAGTCACAAAGGCAGCGTCAGCTCCAAACTAGTCCTCACACACCCATGAAAGGCGCTCACTCCAGGAAGCAGGAGCCGAAAGGCTGCTGCATGCTCCAGTAAACAGGCGTGTTTGCTACTTGCCCGCACCACTTTTTTGTGCCTCGCTTCACCCCCTCCAAACACCGGGGTCGAGTCAGACAAGCCTTAATGGACACTCTCTTTTCGGCTGTCTGTGACTTTTTCCAACTACAACTGCCAGGAGACACACTCCGTAATTACATCTGAGGCTCCGGGGAGGAGGGAAGTGTGGGGTGTCCGACTTGTACCAAATCGGTGAAGTTTGGACAAAGACACACATGCAGGCCTACACACGAAAATGGTATACAAGTTATGCATCGGTGCCACTGGCAAAATGCACGCCAAGAGCAAGAGAACCAATTAAGAGTTGACTAGAAGGGTCTCCTGTGACCTGGATTCTCTACTTTCTAAAGAACAAATACTGAGAAGTGCATTTCATCATTTGTTCTGAATAGGTTGTGATGTGGCAGTATTGTACTTAGCCACAGAGAACCCACTGGTTAAAAACATGCGAAGTGTGCAGGCCTATCTCTGAACATTACACATGCTCCACAACACACCCTCCTCACAGAAACGGATCCTTTCAGTGAGATGCGATCAGCCGCAATATAAATCACCGCGCTTGGCTTTTGGATGTCAGTCTTAGTGGCTCAACCTGTGCCTTTCCATGCCACCATTTTATCATCATTGTTAGCTTTCAATGTAATCGCTACCATAAATAGCTTATGCAGGGATCCACAGAGTGAACCCAAGGAAATTGTGCAGTGAACTGGATTGAAACAGCTAGCCAAAAGGTTAAAGAGATAACTCACCAAAAAAATTGAAATTCTGTCTAATAATTTAATTAACCTCACGTCACTCCCAACCCATTTGACTTCCTTTTCTCTCTCTCTCTCTCTCTCTCTCTCTCTCTCTTTTTTTTTTTTTTTTTTTGTGGAAGACAAAAGGAAGAATTTTATAAAGATGTCCTATTTGCTGATTTCATTACAGTGACAGTTGATAGTGACACAGTTTGAAGCTTGATATATCTTAAAAACCAAAAAACTAATTTTAGTCATTTTTCAGTGACCTATGAACGAGCTTTTCTCATGCACTCATGAATAACAACAGATAAATTACTTACATTTCAGGTTGTTTCTCAACAAAAACTTTCGTACACCTTTAGAAAAGGCTGGAATATGATGTATGAGTCACATGGACTACTTTTATTATACTTTTAGGGCCTTTTTAAGCTTTAAAGTGAGTCACTGTCAACTGCCATTGTATTAAAAAGACTGGGGTATTAATTACAAATTCTCCTTTTGTGTTCTGCATTTGAAAGAAAATCATATGGGTTTGGAGCACCATTTTATGACAGAATTTTAATTTTTGGGTGAACTGTCCCTTTAGGATATACTGAGGACGCACTGAGAAGGGTTTTCTGTTAAAAGGGTCACTTAGAGTAGAAGCTGGCAGTTTTGTGAAATAAAAAAACCTGTTGTGGAACAGGATGTGAGAGGTTAATTGGTACCCTGTGTGAAAGTTGTTAACGACTGAGAGAATGGAACACCCAGGATGCACTGGGACTTTCCAGCAGTGCAATGAGAAATAAACGAGCGAGAGGAATATTTTCCTTTGGCCTCAGTATCGTCCTCTCCCAAGAATACTGGTCTCGCCTGTAAGCTGGACCATGTTGACAATGTCTCACCGCACCTCACCGATTCACACTGTTAGAGCACTCACTTAATTACTCATGCGAACACACACATAAACGCACTTTGGGCTCTTATGGCTGTGCACCTCTTTTTGTTGATGGTTACTGGTTCTGTAAGGAGTTTGAAGTGGAACGCTGTGGGCAGATATAGGGACGAGGATGCAGAAGACCAGCCAGCTTAAAGGCCTGTTTAGTCCAGAGGATGTCACAAGCCTGGGGTCAAATAGACATCTTAATCACCCCTCTAATGGCATACAGAGTCTTTCTTATGTCTGATCAGTGAGCCTCAGGCCATCTCCCAATAACCCATTCAGCACCGATCTACAATCTGTGTGTCACTTTCAGCCAATACAACATTGGCCAATACAACCGCAGAACCTCCACCTACACAAATAAACCTTTTCTTTTCTTTTGTTTCTCTGCAGTACCCGTGTTTGTGTCTACGGTCCAAATGTCATTGGTTTGCGAATCATTTTCTGTAAACATTTAGACAAGGCTCCTTGCAATGATGTCGCTACATTGGCTTAAAGATAAAATTCAAACAAGCATCCATTTGACAGATGATGGCTCAGAAGAGGAACCCGCTGCACTTTTTCCTAAACGTCACCCACTACCCTTTGAAAATGTGCAGTGCTCACTCAAAAGACAGCTTGTTCAGCCAAATTAGGTGCTTCTGATGCCGTGTGTCACCATGGACGACAACACGTCATCTCAGCTTGCCTTGCGCCTGCTGCCATGTAGCTCTGGAGTAGCAAGGTGTTTCTCACAAGTGACAACACTTAAGCTGTTCACCCCTAGCACTTTGGAAACAAGCGCACTGCAGTCTCACCTGAGCACAGCTCTGGACCTGACAAAGCAATGATGCATGAGCAATGCCGCCATTTCACACCCTCATAGCAGAGCGGGGCAAAAATGACATTACCTGACCTCAACTACAGCTATGCAAAGAGCAAGATGCCATGGAAGGGAGGTGATAACTACTATTAGCTTGTGTGACCTCCATTAGGGTAAACATTAATGAATTCTGAATTTTGGACAAAAAACTCCTTAGCGTCTCCTCTACAGATATACCACCAATTATTCCTGTAATCCAAAGGCTTCCTGAACTGCAACCAATTTAATTTGGGTATGTCATTTCCAAGATTTGTGTTTAAAATGGGGAGAGGGGGGTTGAAAATTAGATATTGTGATACTGATAACCAAATTTAAGTGTTTTCTGAACAATATTGCAACTAAAATAGGTTAATCACATGGCATAACTCGGCATGACTTGAATTCCTGCAAAACACAAAATATTTACGCAGTGCAGGGTAGCATTCTTATCTCTGCGTGGAATGAAGGCATATGGGGTTCAGGAAAGATTTTGCATACCTTCAGATCTTATATCCAAACCATCAACCTCACCTCAAACCCCTGAATTCTCCAGGACCAAGCAGGAAGCTCTGAGAAGTACAGGTAATGCTTTCATCTGCCCACCATGTGCTCAGAGCCATCTCTAATCAGAGACCAGACTGCAGTAATTAAGGAAAGAGAATGATGAGATGAGCCTCACATCCTGTGATTTCATAATACCTGAAGTATCAGTGACAAAACCACCTGAAATGCATTATAATGGATACAATGCTGAAGTGCAGTGAGGCTTATAAGCAAGAGTGTGGGGCGAGGTGTCAGAATGGAGAATACAGGCACTGGAGGTCTGAAATGAAGGCGATACATTCACTTGGACAGGGAAGCTAGCCACCTTTGGTCTGGCTTGTCACAAATCTCCTAACACCGAGAGCATTAAAACAAGCTACTGTTGCCACCCTGACAACTGTTCTCCCCCTTTTCATCCCACCACACAACCATTTGACACTTACCCTCTACTAGGTCACCACAGGCACAGGAGAGGTAAAGCCACAAATGCACATGAATTTTGAAAGACATGAGAAAATCATGACAGAATTATCAGTTTCGGGTGAATTATTCATTTAAAACCATGTGTCTTGGGTCTCTTCATAGTGCAGTGTCCCTTCACTTTTCCCTCTTGCTCATCTGCGACAAACTAAATGATCCTTTCATTTCCTGTTGGGCTGCCGGGCCCTGAGGTGGCGGCCACGGTCAGATACAGCGGCTCTGCTCCCATGTGAAGTTCACAGCTCTTCCTCTTAGCTGCTGATCTACTATCATAACAGAGCTTACCATGGCTCTTCCTGTCTGGGACAGAATCGCGTGAGCTTTTCCACGTCTCGATCAGATGCCAGACAAATATTCACTTGTGTGAGAAGCATCAGGCAGCCAGTGGCTCAATGCCCAACAAACAAACTAACACTAAGGACATTGCACACCCTTCCGTGCAGACACAAAAAGGCATGTAGATAGAAAACATACACATACAATGGTCCACAGCCCTTCTCTTTCCCAGTCCACTGAGGCCTGACTCCAAAACTGACTTAGGAAGTCACTTAATGGTTACCAAACCTTTTGGGGGACTGTGTAAGTGGCATAGGGCAAACATGTGTTTAGAGCAGACAACATCAGCAATCACCACTTGACCCCTCAGCATAGATGGGGTCACATACCGCTCCCCCTTTTTCTGAAGTGCTGAAGGAAAAACTGAGAGGAAAAAATGTTTAACAGATAATATAATCAAGTGAAAGCACAAGCCTGTTGTGAGGGGACTGCAACCATGCCGATTTCCATATGTTTGAAATACACAGAGTGGAGTCCAAAGGCTCCAGTGTGGATTTTTCAAGGCTCATAGGGTGGAACACACACACACAGTCATGCTTTACACAGCAGAAATGCGATTTGTTGTTGTTGTAAAGAGCAATGGGAGAGGAGATCTCCAAAATAAACTAGATTTTTAAATTTTCTGATAAGGTTAGGATTAGGGATATGTTTGTGGGTTGTCAGCCCATTTCTATGTTGATGTTAAGATGTTTAATAGGGGTGGGTAAAAATATTGATTTTCTGGTAAATGTTTACATTTACTCACCAGTAATTGTGTAATATAGTGGGAGTATTCAGCAGCAAGATCCTTTCACTGCGTGTCAGTGCCATTTGTCATTGAATAATGTCTCTTTTAATACCCTTTCTGTTCTCTACAGTCAGCTGTTGATCAAAAACAAAACAAAAAATAAACATTTAATTCTAATTATGCAAGGCAAAGATGAGATAAAGCCATTCAATTACTGTCTCGTTAACATGTGATCATCTACAGATGCTTTTTACACAAATGCCGGTTTTTGTTAAAGAGACAGTACAGGTTTTAGCACATGTTCAACAAATCAATGTAAATACTTGTAAATAGAACTAATTATGCAATTAAAGATTAAAAATGTAAAAAAATAATATATGAAATATACTATATTATTTATTGATTGATTGAATACATGGATTTGTTCATTTTTAAAAAGGCAAAATGTATGTGTGTGTATGTGTGTGTGTGTGTGTGTGTGTGTGTGTGGGGGGGGGGGGGGGGCTGGGTAGCTCGGCAAGTAAAAATGCTGACTACCACACCTGGAGTCGCAAGTTCGAATCTAGGGTGTGCTGAATGACTCCAGTTTGGCTTCCTAAGCAACCAATTGGCCCAGTTGCTAGGGTAGATAGTGTCACATTGGGTTAACCTCCTCGTGGTCGCTATAATTTGGTTCTCGCTTCTGTGGGGCGCATGGTGAGTTGTTCATGGATGCTGCGGAGAATACCGTGAGCCTCCACATGGACCATAGGTCTCGGTGGTAATGCGCTCAACAAGCCACGTGATAAAATGCGCAGATTGACTGTCTCAGATACGGACTGTCTCAACTGAAATTCATCCTTCGCCACCCGGATTGAGGCAAGTCACCACAAGGACTTAGAGCGCATTGGGAATTGGGCATGCCAAATTGGGGAGAAAAGGGGAGAAAATCCACAAAACAAAAAGCCAAAATGTGATCAAATTTATGAAAAAAAAAGTTATGTACCTTGTTAGAAGGTCCCCTGTATAATTAACAGCATTAGCTGGGAAAGAATTTATTTCATATGCAAGCAAAAGGGACATTATAACTGAAATATACCCATATGAATCAATCTCAAATCAAAATCGAATAGAGAGCTTGTGAATCGAATCGAATCTGGAAATCTATATCAATACCCAGTCCTAGTGTTTAAGGTGGTTTCCAAGGTGTTGCTAGGGTGTTCTGGGTGGATTCTTAGTGGCCTAAGTAAAAAAAAAAAAAAAAAAAGCCGATCCTTAGATATTCTGGGCCTGGTAACAAGAAACCCCTTAAGTTAAACCCTTAATGACAATACACTTACAAATATAACTAAGGGTTTTCTTTACTTAAGGATTTTCTTGCAACCTGGCCCTGGTTCTCAGATATGGCCTCAGTCTTCAATGTAAGACTATGGGACTCTTTTGTCCACCAGACGAAAATAAGTCTGATCGTTAGTCGCCAAGTCCAATTAGTTTCGTCTACTAGACAAAATAGGTCTGATCAAAAGTTAGTAAATCCAAATATTTTCCTCCTCCAGAAGAAAATAAGCCTGATTACAATTTGGAAAGTCCAAATGTTTTCATTCACCAGTCAAAAATATGACTTGTGCACAAGAGCATGTTTTAACTGTTCTGTGTGAATGAGCTGTTTAAAAACCAATCAAACAAAAGTCCTCCCCCCCCCAATTCTCAGTTCCTCAGCCATTACAGTAAGTGACCCAACGCCTCTGGTTCCCCTGGGCTTATTTTTAGCAAATATATCAGAAATCTGAGAAAATTATGACCAGCATCTTCAACCACTTAACCCTGAACACAAATCACATTAGGACCACAGAGAACTAAATACCTCATCACAGCCTTAGAGAGAACTAACGGATCTGGGAAGAGTGTAAGCAGTCTGAGGTACACGAGAATCTTTCACACAAGACTTCAGTTTATCTGTATTTTTCCTGTAAAAAGGCATTAACAGCCCAGTGGTTCAGACCTTAAATAATTTTTTTCCAGACAGCAGGTTGTGGTGTTCTACAGGTGGATTTGTACAAATGGAGTTTTATTGTGAATGGGAAGGAAAAAAGAACAGAAAAGGGAAGAAAAACAATGTGTGAGAGAGGGCAGTTGGTCGAAGTAAGGGCCTTTAGGTGGAACGTCCAGTATGCCATTTAGACCTTTTTTACCCTTCCGGGTTTTCAAAATGTATTCTCACTTCGTCCGGCATCTTGGATTTAAAAAAAAAAAAAAAAAAAATCAAGATCCTCACAGATATACCTTAGAATTTTGCCAAAATGAGGTATCTTATGAGGTTGTGTAGGAGAACCTCATAACCTCCAAAGGACGCAGCTTAGTAGGTTTTGGAACAGATGCAACATGAGGCGGTAAGAGGGAGAGAGAAAAAAAATACGTTCATTAAGTTAAATGTCTAACTGATGGGAGAACAGAATGCAACTTCAAATACCTTTGCAGGCACAGATTCATTTCACTAAGCAAGGGTCTGGGACACAGAGCTCAGGTTTCTCTGCAGACCACATTAAAATGCCAGGGGGGTTAAAAGTGGGTCCAATTG
Source organism: Myxocyprinus asiaticus (assembly GCF_019703515.2). NCBI lineage: Eukaryota > Metazoa > Chordata > Actinopteri > Cypriniformes > Catostomidae > Myxocyprinus > Myxocyprinus asiaticus. Next base: position 28,027,643 of record NC_059374.1, on the reverse strand, counting down.
GGTGCAAGACGCCAAAATAAAAGAATTAGTGGTGCATTCTGTTTATGTCTACAGAGGGTCTGGGGTGACAGAGCTCAGGATGATGGGTCTCAGGCACAATGCTTGCAGGCCAGAGGGAGGTGGAGTGAGGAGTGCTTTTAAAAGCTAACGCATGTAATTATTTTGATATAAAAATATTTTCTCCTATCTAAGCTTAATATGCAGAGACATCTGTAAGTAAAAAATATTTAAATTGATTTACCCCAAAAGTGTTAACACTGTGGCTTTATGGTTCCGTTTGTTTGAGTGGCCCGACCTGCCAGACATAGCAACACTGGCTCAACCAATGGCATGGGATTGGGGCGGGACTATATGTTTGTTGGACCAATGGCAGACAAAAGGTATATTTGGAAATCTGTTTGAAAACAATATTTATTGGAATTCCATTTGGTGACAATGCTAGTGAAGTAGAAATTACACACTTTAGCTCTTAAGGCTATACTTTCAGAGTTTTCTTTTGGAAGTATTGCCAACCTCCTGAAAAAAAAGGCATCTGCCAGGAAAATGATGACAGAGCTATGTTAAAATGCCAGCAAAGCTCAGAGTTAAGAAATTAGGTTAATGTGAGGAAAGAGAGGCCTGCATTGTGAAGCGTGTTAAAGGTTAGAGGAATACTTATTCATTTGAAACTAGTAAAAAAAAACAAAAAAAAACATAACATTTCCCCGGATGTAATTTTCAGTGCACGGACACATTTCCCAGTACAAATCATCAGAGAGGAGGAAATCGTTTAGTCTCCTTAAGTGCCAAATTGTATCCTGATTTTCCTGCCACAGCTGCCTGAGTAGAGTTAAAGGGTGGACTTCTGTCGTCTCTCTCACCCCTGGACTAAAAACATTTTCAGAGATGTAATCCCTGTGTGGCCTGACTTTCTTTGGATTATGAGAAACGGCATGTGCAGACACCTCCAAAAACTACAAGAAAAAAGAATATCTCCCCTGGAAGAGATACACTCTCATGCCTGTAGTGGTAGAAAAAGAAAAGCAAGTGTTCTTGGTGCTAACATACAGTAGGTGATTCAATAAAGGGGATGGGAGTGGAGGAAAAAAGAGAGGAGAGGAACATGTGGAGCTAATTTATTAAAATGACTCAAAATGCTTGACGCGTAATTAAAATCATTGTGTTTATTAGAGTTCACAACAAAGCCTTGGTGGAAAACCTTTTTGGGGTCAGTAAAATACATTTTCAGCCTAGGCAACCCTCAATCTTTCCTTGATTACAGTCAGTACGCTTTCATGCACTTTAAAAGTTCGATTTGAGATTAAAACAATAATTAGTTCTTTTTTTTTTCTCCCAATTTGGAATGCCCAATTCCCACTACTTAGTAGGTCCTCATGGTGGTGCGGTTACTCACCTCAATCCAGGTGGCAGAGGACAAGTCTAAGTTGCCTCCACTTCTGAGACCGGCAATCCATGCATTTTATCACGTGGCTCGTTGTGCATGACACTGTGGAGACTCTGCAAGTGGAGGCTCATGCTACCCTCCGCGATCCATGCACAACTTACCACGCGCCCCATTGAGAGTGAGAACCACTAATTGCAACCACGAGGAGGTTACCCCATGTGACTCTACCCTCCCTCGCAACCGGGCCAATTTGGTTGCTTAGGAAACCTGGCTGGAGTCACTCAGCACACCCTGGATTCGAACTCACGACTCCAGGGGTGGTAGTCAGCATCAATACTTTCTGAGCTACCCAGGCCCCCCAACTATTAGTTCTTTTAATTAATATTCAGTTCCTACCAGTCCTAGTTTTGCCCAGCCGAACTAACAGACCTAGATATTGCGCTTTTAGCTCATCTTTGTCCAGAATGTTTGCATGTTAAGGGGTGATCCGCGATGTGTATAAAAGCCAGCGTATTTGACGTCATGCCCACAAATATTCGATTATGCATGTTAAGTATCTGGACGGACAGATGGAGGGTAAAGCTCGACTACGCAAAAACCTGCAGAAGCTTGATTATAACTGTGCATGTTGATGTATTGACTAACTGTGCTTCACAAGACTGAACTGATGCACAAAACTAGAATATTGCCAGCAGGATTATGCATTAGAGTACAACGAATATGTCTTCTATTCAATGTTTTTCTGGTAGAAATGGAAACCAAATCATTTAAACATACTTGTAGCTTGATTGACAATTGTTTTGGTGTATTTTGCTCACAGTCTCTCAATGTTTCCTTCTTTCTTTCCTTTTGATTGGCTCTGGAGCTCAGTGTTGGGTTTACTCCAACTAATTTACTGAATTATTTTCCGCTTAGCACTCATCCTAGTTTAGAGCGACAGAAGCGTGGAGAGAGAGACACTGCCCTGGGCTTCAGGCTCAGAGGCTTATTTCATTATCTCCCTACTGCCAATGGCAACTGAGGTGCATCTCTGGCCTCCTTGACCTCATTGCAAACAGGCACCGATTAATGGACGAGTGGCACCAGGAGCATTTGCCAGCACCAGATATTCTGTGGAAAGGCCATGTCTAACTGCCGGTAAAATGAGGTTGCCGCAAACAGCACCTTGCGTTATACTTATATTTGTGTTATCCTCCCCAGAGCCAGTAAGAAATTAACAGCACAAGAGTACAAGCATATTTGCATTGCCAGTGGTTTCAAATTAATGCTTGTGTGCTTCAGTTGAGTGGGAAAACGGCCTGAGACCCAGTGTTAATATTAACAAAAACTAAATTAAAACATATTCATTAACTGAAATAAAAATGAAAACTTATAGTTGTAAAAAACTGGACTCCAAAACTAACAAAAATAAAATAACAATGACCTCAAAATAATTTTCATTTAAGTTTCTGATGGAAAGTATATTAGAAATTTGAAACGAACTAAATTAAAACAAAAGCCACTTCAACACTAATCCATATTCATTTGAAAACTCTGTTTTCAGTTTCATAACATCAATGTTTTCGTCGAAAGTCTCCATTTTCAGTGGAAACAATTCTGGTGTGGAAACAATCAATGTGTTTTCAAACGAAAATGTATTGGTGTGACATATTAGGCTACATATAAGGACGTTGCCTAACAGTCAGAGTGAAAACTAATCAAAACTAAACTAAATTGGAATGACAAATTTGAAATAAATTAGGGTAACACTTTACAATAAGGTTCAATTCGTTAACATTAGTTAATGCATTAAGTATCATGAACAAACAATAAACAACATATTTTTAGATCATTTATTAATCTTTGTCAATATTAGCTAATAAAAATACTATAGTTCATTGTTAGTTCATGTTCGTGCATTAACTAATGTTAACAATAAAACTTTTGATTTTAAAAGTGTATTTATACAGTATATGTTGAAATTAACATTAACTAAGTTTAATAAATGCTTAATAAGTATTGTTCATTGTAGATCATTTTAGGTAATGTTGTTAACTAATGTTGCAAATAGAACCTTATCGTAAATCATTACCCAAAATATAAATACAAATTTAATTTCAAGACTGCATAACCCTTTTGATGCCTTCACAGTGAACAAGGGGGTTCACCCATGACTTCAAAGGAATTGTTTGTCAGGAGTGGCGTACAGAGTCCAGACAGAGTGTTCACTGCTAGGCCATTTCCCCAAGTCAGGCGAAAAGAAAGCATGCGCTACCTTCTCAAGGCTTCCAAAAATAACTAAGGTGACTCCAACCTGCCATCCAGCCTTTCTAGACTGTAATTAATATGACAAGTCTATCCAGAGCAGAATAAATTATCCTGTATGCCTGACCACCGCTTACATGCAAGCAGTTTGGGGAGTTCATTGGAAACACGTTTCTGGGAAAGACTGCTTTGCGTGTCTGTTGCTCCTGAATACATTTCCGTTCCCATGTGACTGTGTTACAGCTGGCAGAGTTAAATGTAACAGAATGGGTTAAATACTGGCACAGTGGTGGCTCTAACGAGAGAGCTGCATTTGTTTGACCACAGTGGACGTCAATCAGCGGTGCGCCACTCTGGAGGGCCAGCGATGAATAAGTACGTGGCAGCATGCCCCCAGTCTCATCCTGGTGAACCCGTCTTCATGCAGAGACAGTTCACAGTGATGTGCGCAGGCATTCTGGGATCTGGGGTATAGCTGGCAGCGAGCCCTTTGGCCTGAGGAGGGACGTATTTTGGAGTTCATTTGAATGGCGTTACGCATGGGGGCGCATAGAGGGAGGACAGTCCATATGCAGAGTCTGTTTTGGAGAGCCAAAGGAATACTAATGAAAGCATTTTTCATAATTTCACACAAACCCACATTTTCTAGGCCTCTGAAACAAGGGGAGAGAGGAGTGGGGAGAGAAATCCATTAACATTATCTGGAAATGATGCTTTCCAGCCCTATACTGAGACAATGAGGTATAAATTACTGTGATAAGATCTGGGCAAAGTTCAAATCAAGCGAGATTTTCACATCTGGTCCTGTGCTCTTGTCGTCAAATTAATGGATTCTTCTAAAGCTGTGTGCACCAAGAATGTGATAACTTGTGCTTCCTGTTCTACTGATAACATTCCCAAGGGGAGGGAAAGGGAGGCACAGAGTCTTCTGAAGTGTACACAGCACTGGACAGCAAACATTACACACTTTCCTCTATGGCTACACAAACCTACCCTAAAACAAATGTGTCATAAACAAATCCGCCTAAATTCAGACAAGGAAAAGAAAGGAACAGCAAAAAGAACATAGAAAAAGCTCACTCTAAGAAAACTGTCAAGACCTTTTTGATACTCTAAAGTAGTGTCTCCTGTTTGCCTGGCCTGCCAAAACAGATTGTAAATCAAATGTGCGAGGTGTGCACTTTCTGCCTCGCTCGCTCTCTCTGCTGATGATGCTCAGCTCAGAAAGATCTAGACAGAATGGACAGATGGACAAAAGCTATACATAATAAAAACAAGATTTTTACAATTTCTGAAGTAATGTGAGTGGCCCTTGCCTTTGCAAAACTCAATGCCACTATCTTAGGGTGTTGTCGGTGGTTACCAGGGTGTTGATGTACATTTGGTAGGGTGTTCTATGTGGTTGCTATGGTGTTCTGGGTGGTTGCTGAGGCAGCTACATACTTATCCATGTCACCCTCATGTTGTTCCAAACCTGTAAACCTGTATCTTCCAAGGAACAAATAATGAAAGTAAATGATGACTGAGGCTATCATTCTGCCTAACATCTCCTTTGTGTTCCACGTCACATCAAAATAATTATTCAGAGCGATAAAGAGTAAGAAAAATTAACTAGAGTTAAATCATGGATGGTTTACAGCTGTAGTGAATGAGAATGTATGAGTGGTCAGCACTGCATGTCTCATCTGGTTCACTTAGAGGAAGCTACAGTGGAATCCAGCCCAGACATTTCAGACATTCCTTGCTATTGGAAACACATAAGTGTAAATGATCAGACGTTTATTTTCAGGTGAAGAGAGAGAGAGAGAGAGAGAGAGAGAGAGAGAGAGAGAGGGAGAGGCTCCTCACCTCTCCACTGTCACCTGGATACCGTTTCCATGAAGGCCCGCTGGTCAGGGTTAATCTGCAGCACTAAATGAATAAACAAAGGACTGCTCTGTGGGCCGGGGTGGGCAGGTGAGCTTAGATCATCTTCCCACACTGAAACTCATCTGCTCAGGAAGTGACCCACAGCACCTCACCTCCACACCTAGAGAGGGGAGGGGCTGTCCAGAAGAATGTGACCATGTCACATTACCTCACCTTCAGAAGAGGAACTCGCCTCTCACATCTATCAACATCTTTCCAGTCATCCTTCAACAGCAGCTCATTCTAAACACACATGGGAAGAACATGCCCACTTTGGATCTAAATGAGGTCAATAGAAAATTGGCCAATCGGAATGCCACTACAATCATTAATAAACATAATTATTGTGGAAGGTGAAACCTAAAATAAATATTAAAGTGACAATTTCCCTAAAATGAAAATTCTGTTATCATATACTCACCCTCATGCCGTTCCTTACCCTTATGACTTTCATTCCTCTGTGAAACTCAAAAGGAATGGTTAAGCAGAATGTGAGTCTCAGTCTCCATTCACTTTCTTTGCATCTTTTTTTTCCATACAATGAAAGTGAAAGGTGACTGAGACTAACATTTTGCTTAACATTTCCCTTTAAGTTAAATAAACAATATTACCACTTTCAGTGTTGAAGTACCTCAGCCACTCTCTCTTTCACCGCAACGATTACATATGCTATGGATGCAGGGCTATTCAAATTAACATCACATGCAGCAGGTCACAATGAGGCAGATTTCAAAATGAAAAAAACAAAAAAAAAAACAAATTGCAGAGTGAAAACAATAAATGCTCTTATTGGACTGGAAAATAAGTTTTGAGTTCTGCCTAACATCTCCCTTTGTGTTCCATGGAAGACAGAAATTCATATAGGTTTGGTTATACAATATGAGGGTGATTAAATAAGTACAGAATTATCATTTTTGGGTATTTTGGGGTTTTTGTTTTAGCTATCCCTTTAAGATAATCAAAGACAATCAAAAAAAGGGAAAGAAATACTGTATCAATATGAGGTCGATATAAGTTTGGATATTCGGAACGCCAATTAAATTATCCTAATTTTATTCCACAAATAAATAAAATATATAGATAAAAATATAGATATAGATAAAAAAGCTATAAACATCATTACTGTGGATGGTGACAAATACATAAAATCATTAACTACGACAAACGCTTTCTCACATGGACAATCGGAAAAAACACAAAACAAATGCAACAGACTTGCTGTCTCCTGACTGGAGAGCAGTGAGGGAGAGGTGGTCTTTGATGGACGGCTTTCTCATTTTTCATCCTCTATTCATTTTTAACAGCTCTTTCTCAACACTGCTCTGCGCTCGCCGTAATGACTCAATGAAGTGGCGTACATCAGGTGCCATCTCAGAGGTGTAAAAAATACCATCGCAGCTGCCCGATCAATACATTATGGAGTGAGAGTGCATGCTGGGGGAAGATAATGCTGCCTCGTGCAGAGACGTTGTCAGACTCCATTAGTGTCTGGAGGGCTGTGCTGGGTGCGGCGGGCATATGTTGAGTCGCTGACGCCCACACTTCGGCGAGGAGAGCTTTTGTTCTTAGCTTTTAATTGTGGCCCTATCTTGGAGATGGCCCGTCACTCTGAGACCCCCCCTGTCAGACTGCGCTGGTACGTTTGGACGTGGCAGGTAGGGACACCGTGACCAAAACTAAGAGCTGTGCTTTTCTGAGGCTGTCAGAAGCGTGCAGGCGGGCACGCGGGCACACATACACACACACACACACACACACACACACACACACACACACATGCAACAACAAAAACACACAGGATGGAGACAGAACACACTGCGCCTCAAGCAAGTATGTACTGTACTTTCACAGGCTGAGGCATCCTAATCGCTGAGACAGGAATGGGAATCATTTCAGTAGGAGGAGACATGTATGTATGAATCTATATGCTATGGTACACCATGCTCTAAACAGAAGCGACACGATAAAAATGAAAAGAGTTAAGGGGTCATCGCTGTGTCAGGTTAAAATTAAATTTAACTGTTAAAAACGTGACTTGAGACTCCTGCATTCTGCCCTTTCATGGCATTCTGTCTTGCTTGTCTTAATGCAAGCAGGCGTTTGGTATGAATGGCCACTTTAAGGTTCCACTTCCGAGTTTTTGACCAAAAGCCGGGTGCACACTGTACGATTTAAATGGTGCTTTACGATCGTTGCTTGTCAGACTGTACAATATGATACTAGTAGATTTTGTGTAAAAAACATGGCACACTGTAAGACATTACTGTCTGTCAGACTGTACAATACACATTGTAGCCAAGACTTTGGACCCAATCGTCTCGATTGACAGTGCTGATTGGGTGTTTAATCTCATCTGTCATGGGAGCAGTAACACTGCATGACCGTGACACAAAATTTCTAATCACAAAATTTTTCAGAACTTCAACCGAGACTAAGATTCATTGCATCGGCTGTCAGTGAACATGTCACACTTAGCAATCAAAGACGGTCGATTTTTCCCTATGACAAGAGAAATTTGCCCTGACAAAATAATGGCCAGAATCATATGCGTAAACCTGGCTTAACAAGCCGTGACGGCTAAAGTGACAGAACACTTTGTTGGTTTATAATCACTTATATCGCTTGGAAGTCCCGGCCACTCTGAACTCATATTGGAACAAAATCATGCTTCTCATAACTACATTAAACATCAAATATGTCTGATTGGCTGTGATTGAGATGGAATGCACAGCAGTCTCACTTTGATTGTGGACAGACAATTCTTAAATCAAATCAAATCTCATCACATTGTATCTGTTAGAATTAACATAGAATTAACAGGTTAGGTGTAAGACTAAGATTCTGAGGTCAGGGTGAGAAGGGTCTACAACTCGCCCAGTGGCGTCTGCCATCATGGCTGTAAGGATCTTAATGGCACCTGAAGTGCCAACGTCTGCACATGTCCTTCCTGTCACCTCATCACACTTCAACATCTTACCCCACTCGACCAGATGTGACCCAATAAGGCCCCCAAAACACACAAATGCACATAGGCCCACTCCTATAATGGCCATGGATGAAGAGTTCAAGCAAACAAAAAGAGGCTGGAAAGCATCCAAAAGACCGATCCTAAAATACAACTTAGTGACCCAGTCATTTATCAGTGTATGAAGGTTGAGGAGAGGGGGGTTCAGATGTAGACTGCACGTGTGGGTGTGTGCTGGAGTGGCTTGCAGCGCTACAGAGGTAAAAGCTTTGAGCGAGTACACAGCAGATGCCTGACACATTGCTGTCCATTCAGTCGCTTTAAAAAGCAGCTGCTCCTGCCCCTGGCACTACACACACACACAAAGCAGCCCTCAGTTCGCACATATAGAGCCAGTCATAGTTATACAAAAATATTTTTACTTTTTGTAAAAATGTGAGTTGTCCTATCACATTTAAAATTTGATGCAACAATGATGTTGTAAGTGGTTGCTATAGGGTTACTAAGATGTTCCAGTTGTTTTTTTATTGTGTTGCTATGTGGTTGCTAGGGTATTCTGGGTGGTTGCAAAGGCCTTGGTAGGTGGTTTCAGGTGTGTTCTGAGTTTTTGATTATTGGACCAAGTCAGAGGAGCCCACTCTTAAGTCTCTATGATATTTTGGTCCCTAGATATGACTCGGGGCGCTCCTTCAATGCAAGTCTACAGACAAACTATTACTAAACATACTAAACTGTTCAATAAAAAATAAATAAAATAAAAAACCACCATGTGCTCAAACCATTCTGTTCTCCCTTCACAGCCGAAAAGAATGCATACATAAAATACTGTTGATTTCATCTAAAGGAAAGTTTAACAAAGAAAGTAAGAGAGGGAGAGAAAGAGAAAGAGAGAGAGAGTATATTTAAGTATAAGGTTAAGTTATTGTTATTGAAGTATAAGTTGTTATTGTCGTAAATGTCATTTTTTCTGTTTTATTATATATATATGCCTTTCAAAAGTTTGGGGTCACTTAATGATTCTTTATTATTATTTTTTTCACATTTTAGAATAATAGTAAAGTCAACAAAACTACAGAATAACAGAAATGGTATGTGAAGGTTGAGATTAAAAAAATCCAAATAAAATCAAAACTATAGCTGGGTTTCTATCAAAATGTTTAGCATTTTTAATGCGCATTTCTGAAAATTCGACTAAAAAAAATGCAAAACATTGCACATTTCCATGAACTGTATATGCACATTATCTTGACGGAGCCCACCTTTTTGTCATGGAGCAGCTGAACGAACTCTTTTCTTCGGGGAAAAGATGCGTTTATTTATTTGCTTTAATAAAGCAGTTGAACATTATGTTATTAAATGCTGACAGGAGACGTCACAGAATAAGTGCAATAGCTCACATAATGAGGCCACAAATGGCTATTCCCATTCGCCGACAGCCTCCATACACCTGGGAGCACCCGCTATCAAAACAGTTCTGGTGGATTGTGAGGACCCACTTTATCAACGATCTGAGGGTGAAGCACTTTCGACTAACCAGGGCTACATTTGAAGAATTGTGTGCATTGGTCAGGCCTTGTGTTGAGCCAGTCACTTCAAGCTCTCGCACACCTATACCATCCAACGAGTGCACTGCCATCGCGCTTTACAAATGTCTATGACACGTCATCATTCATAAGTCGTTTCCATCACTTTAATGTGCATTTTAACTCATTCGAAACTCTAGAAAATCCACCTCTTCCAAACACATTAAATTGTATGTGAATTTTGAGAGTTTATTTGCATATCAAGCATTTCCATTCAGGATTTCTTGAAACTTACAGAACTTAAAGGATCTGCTGCTAACGTCTTGGTGCCAGGTACCACAGGACAACTTCAGAGGTTTTGTGGAGTCCATGCCTCAGCAGGAATTTTGAAAATGTGCATAAAAATAGTTGGGCAGAAACACAGCTTATGTTATATTTTAGCATCTTCAAAGTAGCCACACTTTGCCTAGAATTTGCAGAAATGTACTCTTGGCATTTTCTCAACCAACTTCTTGAGGAATCACCCTGGGATGCTTTTTAAACAGTATTGAAGGAGTTACTCAAATACTCAAACCAGCCCATCTGGCACCAACAATCATGCCATGGTCCAAATCACTGAGATCAAATTTTTTCCCCATTCTGATGGTTGATGTTAATATTAACTGAAGCTCCTGACCCGTATCTGCATGATTTTATGCACTGCACTGCTGCCACACGATTGGCTGATTAGATAATCGCATGGATGATTGTTGGTGCTAAATGGGCTGGTTTGAATATTTCTGTAACTACTGATCTCCTGGGATTTTCACGCACAAAAGTCTCTAAAATTTACTCCGAATGGTGCCAAAAACAAAAACCATCCAGTGAGCGGCAGTTCTGCAGATGGAAATACATTGTTGATGAGAGAGGTCAACAGAGAATGGCCAGACTAGTTCGGTAAGTCTATGGTAACTCAGATAACCGCACTGTATAATTGTGGTGAGAAGAATAGCAGCTCAGAATGCTTTTCTGAGATGAAGGTTGGCGCTGTTTTGGCAGCACGAGGGGGACCTACATAATATTAAGCAGGTGGTGTTGTGGTGGCTTGGACTGCCTAATATCATGTAGGTTCCCCTTGTGCCACCAAAACAGCTCTGACCCATCAAGGCATGGACTCCACAAGACCTCTGAAGATGTTCTGTGGTACCTGGCACCAAGACATTAGCAGCAGATCCTTTAAGTCCTGTAAGTTGCGAGGTGGAGCCTCCATGGATCTGACTTGTTGGTCCAGCACATCTCATAGATGTGTATGTGTGTGTGTGTGTGCCACATATATGTAGGCATATTATTATTAATAGCACCTTTTTTTTTTTCCTATCACTGTTTTTAATTTTTATTTGTATTGATGCTTTGACGATATTGTATGCAAAAAAATCATGGCAATTAAGCACTGAAAAAAACACTGACAGTGTGTGTGTGTGAATGTGAGAGAGAGAGAGAGAGAGAGAGAGAGAGAGAGAGAGAGAAATAGGAGGGAATGAGATGGCAATGGTAGATTAGGGCTTTGGGCCTCGACAGTAGGTGGATGATAAGAATGGCATCTTTCACATTCAGATCTAGATGGCAGATTCTGCCAATCTAGCCAGGCGTCCGCGGCAGCCTCTGTATTGTGGTGGGGACTACCAGGTCAGGGGCAGAATAATGGAGTCAGTGAGTGTGGCGGAGAGGGGGGCCTGGGGCAGGTGGCGAGTCGCTATTGAAAGAGACAGGTCAGGGCGGCAGCAAGAGTTCTGGGTCACGGGAACGGTTCCCCAATCTATAGGCAGCTCAAAAACATCTCTCAATGTTGAAGGAGATCATGTGGCACAGGCACCTCCTTGAGCTGCGTCAAGATCCCTCTGGCTTGAATGTGCACAGTATCTCCAACAACAAGCCACCTTTATGCCCATCTAGGTAATTACAGACCACTGGTGAGGATCCATTACTGCTGGACGCAGGCAGAGTCCAGGTGCCCGGTCTATGAGCGTTCAGCCATGCTGGGAGAGGAAACCAGGGGAGCGATCAGGCCTGTCTTACTGGCCTGAAGGCACAACCAGCCCAGAGGAGCATACTATATACTCCACTACACAATGCACAGAGATGGCTTTGTCTTGCCACACACCCACACACACACAAATACACCCTGCACCTGAGGGCTATGTGAGGGTAGTAGATACGTAAAAACACCAGGCAGCCACACTCTGGCGATGATAAGTATCGATGTGATAATGGCCATCAGCACTGGCCACTGACTGCAACTAAGTAAGGGCTTATTACACAGCAACTTAACTAAATAAATACATGGAAATTAAATATTGATTTGAGTTTGAAATTATGTCATTAGCTTCATTGTAGAAACCCTAGAGTGATGAGAGAGATAGAACAGGAGCACAGCTATGTAGAAAACCTAGATTGCCCAGAGGAGTGGTCAGTTATACGGTGTTGCTATAGACAACGGTCACTATGTAAGGGGTCTTCAATCAATATTTTGTGGTTATGATCAGCTGACTGTAGTTTATCCTGCTTATTACACAGTTACTAAGCAAATAAATAATTAAATGGACATCAAATAACGATTTGTTGAAAATACATTACTATGTGAAAAAAAGAGACTGCAGAGTCACCAGAAACAGCTGAATTCAGCCTCAGGTTTGCGTCAGAGTTCGGTTGGTGTTTATATTGCGTAAATGACCGCCTGACTGATTCCTAAATGGACAGGAAATATTGATTTGAGTTTAAACTATAACATTAGCTTACTTTTAGAGATCGCAGAGTGAAACGAGAACAAGAAAGATGACTCGCAATACCTGGATGACTGGCCAAATATCACTTTATCCTCGAATGTGCGGACATTATTCAGACATATTGATTCTAAATGACCAATCAGAATCAAGTATTCCAGAGATCTGTTTAATGGGTAATGTAGATTAGTGATGTACTATAACAACAATACACTCATACAGATGAGCAAAAACACACATCATCGCCCATGACACAACACAAGGCACACTTGCAGCTATCATCAACTTCTACCAGGACACGATAGCAAACTCATAAACGCCAGCATCTTTCGTGCACTGTCGCCCGCTCATCTCCTGATCTCTGACAGGCCCCTGCTATCCTGCTACGCCACACACATAACAAGTGGGCCAGGAAGGAAAAGTGCTCTCGCTGAACAAATGACAGGGTGTTTCTGCTACTGAGTCATAACAAAATATAATCAAAAGAGACTTGTGTTCCAGCTCGCTTTATCATAGGTTCAAATAGATTAAGCGCCTCCTGTCTTCCCTTGCACAATACGCTGTGTAGTCTAGCGGGGCCAGGGTGACGCTTCGGGGACCAGATAGGAGTATCGATAATGCCGGCTGCATGTCTGATTGATTTTGGGAAGCTGAGACAGTGGATCTGCGATTCTTCTTTCTACTGATATGCTGTGTCAAGAAGACGGGCACTGTTTATGGGGGGTTTAGTGTCAGTGCACACATCCGGCTGAGATGGCCATACGGAGCCACGACTCCCTTAGGGGTGGTATATAACACAAAGGACACCACAAAAACACACAGCAGAGTAACAGTCGTAAAAACATAACAGCCAGTCTAGCTGTGATATTTTCATGTGATCTGCCTACAGCACTTACTTTAGCATGTAAAGACCACATGTCCACAAAAGCAGGCATGAGTCACTTAACTGCTGAGCCTAAACAACAGACCTTAGTCATGGTAGAAGGCATCTTTTAAATTGTCTTAATTTTCAATATTTATGTAAATATAAGGCAGTGAAGGACAGATGTAGTCAATATATTAGTGTCGATTGTTCAGATGATGTAACATTGAAAATACATTATGCCAAAAGAAATCCAGTTGACAAAAAACATGGGTTGTGATATTAAGGGTACGTGTACACGACAACGATGTACTAAAAACGGAAAAAATGTTCCTTTGCATTTTTTTAAAAGTTTTGTGTACAGACAACAACATTGTCAAAACGATCCCCGTTCACATGGATCTGCGAAAATGACTAAAAATGCTGTATTATGCATGCCAGGCCAGTAGTCGACGATGTCACTTTGTAAAGTAACACAGAGCGGTGAATACAAACAATGAAGATGGCGAAAGCATCGAGCCATTTTGCCAGGACGGACGATGAGGTTGCTTTATTACTACAATTACTTTGCTGGAGAAGCGCCAATAAACTCAAAATCTTGAGCAGCACAAACACAGTCCTGTAGTCCGCTACTGTAGTTTTTAATGTCTCGTACGTTGTTTTGAAGTACTCGCACGCATGCCTATAGACTGAACTCTCGAGATAATTCAGAAAACTCTGCTATTTTTACCATCACTTTGTCTCCTGCCTTCTTCTGTATTCCCCCTGCTGACTCTTGGGCTGGTAGGAGAGTAAGTTAACATAACAAGCTGTTGATGTCGACTGGTTTTGGATATCAGACAGAACTCTGATATATGGATATCTTCTGATGGAGAGAGAGGTCTTGTGTACACTGGATCTAACATGCATTTTCACTGTCTCATGTTTTCATATTCTAAGCATATAACTGAATATCACATCTCTGTCTATAGGCTATATACATAAGCGGTGGGTGAATGAATTGCAGGGTAAAGGTACATCAAATAAAATTAAGTAAATAAATAAATAACATTTAAAATACAAATAAATTTTTCCCATCTGAATCCATACATTAATTTCAAGATTTTCAAATTGCAGGTTCTGCCTACTGTACAATGTTCACACTCCATACAAAACACTCCAAATTAATAAATTGTTGATTATTGTTATTTGCACAGACAACAGTATTCATACTGATAATTATACATCTCAAATTGATGCCTATCAATCCATCATTCTTTATATAACATGTAATACCCGTGCGCATGACATCATCGTTTTCACAAATTTGCGTTTTTTTATGTTTACACGGAGACGATAATGGCATCGTTTTCAAAAACATGCACTTTGAAACCCGTTTTCAAATGTTTGCGTTTTCAGGCCCCAAAACGGCATTGTCGTGTAAACAAACAGCCAAAACGCATAAAGTTTTCTGTTTTAAGTTGAAAACGTTGTCGTTTAAATGGCCTCACGTGATCTAGAACACTCTATGACCAACCAAGAACATTTTGATAATACAAACACAACCAAAGAACCTTTTAAGTTGAATCTTAATGTACATTGTTTTTGTTTTGTTAAAACCATTTGTATCTGTTGCATTGATAATTCATGATACCTAATGCATTAATTAATGTTAAGAAATAGAACCATATTGTAAAGTGTTACCATATCAATTAAATTAATGCACCAGGTATCATGAATTATCAATGAACAGTATATTTTTACAGCATTTATTAATCTTTGTTGATGTTAGTTATTAAAAAAATAAAATTGTTCATTGTTTGTTCATGTTAGTCCATAGTGCATTAACTAATGTTAACACATACAACTTTTAATTTAAAAAATCTATTACTATATGCTGAAATTAACATTAACTAAGATTAATAAATGCTGTAAAAGTATTGTTCATTGTTAGGTTATGTTAACTATTGTTGTTAACAAATGGAACATTATTGTAAAAAGTGTTACCGCATGTGTTAATCTTGATTAATATAATTTAACAAAAATACAATTGTAAATTGTTAGTTCATGTTAGGTCATACTGCATTATTGTTAACATATACAACTTTACATGTAAAAAAATTATTAGTATGTTAAAATTAACGTTTTGTTTTTAGTTTTTTTTTTTTTTTTTTAATTTAGCATGTTTTGTGTTGTGCATTTGTTTCCTGTGCATTTGTGGATGTCGTGTATTTTGTTGGTTCATGTTTTTCATGTCTTTTATTTTGAAAATCTAGTTCCTGTTTCATGTCATGCGATTTTATGTTTCCCTCCATGTTCATGTGTCTTGTTTTCATTAGTTTATTGTCTCGTTATCTTGTTTAGGGTTCTTAATGTTTATTGGTTATCTTTGTCATGTGTTCTCCCATGTCCATGTATTTAACCCTCGTGTTTTCCATTGTCCAGTGTCAGGTATTGTTGTTGTAACTTTGGTTGTTAATTCAAATTTATGTAAAGTCTATATCTAGCCAAGTTCATGTTTATGTTTTATTTACATTTGTAGTTAGGGTTTATGGATTACACTGTTGGAATAAATTTGCACTTGGGTTCTTTACTTCATGGTCATCGTCTTTGTCATTGCCAGTGCCAGCAAAATCGTTACAGAATACCTGACCCACAAAGATGAACCCAGCAATCCAACTCCCATGCCTACGTCAGGGGAATCATCCCCTGGAGGATTATGTGGAGGACTTTTGCGCTCTGGCATGCCGGGTGGACTTTAATGAGGTTGCCCTCAAAGACATTTTCCGTTTTGGATTAAATGAGCCAATCTCTTTGCTGATGCCAGGCGGTCAGAGTACCCACAACCTGGCTCAGTATATCGACCTCGCCCTGCAGATTATTGGTTCTACGTTCACTGTGGGGGAGGCGGATGCCGAGCCAGAGTTCCACGTCATGGCCGCCAAGCCAGAGTTTCACGTCATGGCCGCCAAGCCAGAGTTCCTCGTCATGGCCGCCAAGCCAGAGTTCCTCGTCATGGTCACTGAGCTAGTGCCATCTTTTGCCCTGGATCCTCAGCCTGCTCCATGTCATGTCACAGCCACGCCTGAGCCTGCTTCATGCCATGTCACAGCAACGCCTCAGCCTGCTTCATGCCATGTCACAGCAATGCCTCAGCCTGTTCCATGCCATGTCAGAGCCACATCTGAGCTATTGGACCTGGAGAAGGTTCCTGCCCTTGTGCCCACCCTACGGATGCTTCCTCAGGATAAAACATGGGGAACTTCCAATCCGCCGAATTTGCCTAGATCCTGCGAGCCCTGGACTCTGCCTTGGTTCTCTGAGCCCTCAGTTTCACCTTGGCTCTATGTCCCTTTGGCTCCACCGTGGTCCTTCGGCCAATCGTCTTCTCCAGGGTCCCTCGTCCCTCCAGCTCTGCCTTGGTCAGTCAGTCACCTGGCTCCGCCTGAGCTCTCCAATCCCACAGCTACCCTTTGTCAATCCGAGCCTGCGGCTTCACCAGGGACCTCCTTCCATATGGCTCCACCTTGGTCCTCAGTCCCACCGGCTCCGCCTCTGTCCTCCGATCCCCCAGCTCCACCTCCGAGCCTTGGGCGCTACTTTGGTTCTCCGAAACCATGGCCCTTTGAGCCGTTGTCTACTCTCCGGGCACCAAGTTCCCTGGTGTTGCCCCTCAAGTCTCTCATGGCCCAGCCTTCCACGGCTCTGCCCCTCGAGCCTCTCAGGGCCCCACTTTCCATTGCCAGGCCATGTCATGTCTTGTCTAGCCACGCTTCAAGAACCACACCCCCCCCCACCTCCTTATAGAACTTTGGATTGATGCCATGTTTTGTGTGTTTGTTCATGTGTTGGGGCGTCGGGTGTGGGGGGGATATGTCATGTGTATTTTGTTGGTTCATGTTTTTCATGTCTTTTATTTTGAAAATCTAGTTCCTGTTTCATGTCATGTGGTTCCCTTGTCATGTAATTTCATGTTTCTCTCCATGTTCATGTGTCTTGTTTTCATTGGTTTATTGTCTCGTTATCTTGTTTAGAGTTCTTAGTGTTTATTGGTTATCTTTGTCATGTGTTCTCCCATATCCATGTATTTAACCCTCATGTTTTCCATTGTCCATTGTCAGGTATTGTTGTTGTAACTTTGGCTGTTAGTTCAAGTTTATGTCAAGCCAAGTTTATGTTTTATTTCCGTTTGTAGTTAGGGTTTATGGATTACACTGTTGGAATAAATTTGCACTTGGGTTCTTTACTTCATGGTCATCATCTTTGTCATTGCCAGTGCCAGCAACATCATTACAGTGGACAATTGATAAAAAGTAAAACATTTAAAAAATGCTTGACGGTAAATGTAAGTGAAACATTTGTGTTTTTTTTTTTTTTTTTAGAGCTGTCAGAATTGGGGGCCTGGGTACCTCAGTGGTAAAGACGCTGGCTATCACCCCTGGAGTTCGATAGTTCGAATCCCAGTGTGTGCTGAGTGACTCCAGCCAGGTCTCCTAAGCAACCAAATTGGCCCGGTTGCAAGGGAGGGTAGAGTCACATGGGGTAACCTTGTTAAGTCTTAACACACTACTTGACTGTTGATATCCTCTATCCTATGATAGCGCTGCGGAGGTTGTTATCTCAGTAAATAAAAGAATCTCTGACAGTGCTTCCCTGTCAGTGATAAAAATGATGGAGAAAGGAGCTCTTAACACTATTTGATGTACAAAACAAACACAGATGGGACATGTTTTAA
The DNA here is from genome assembly GCF_019703515.2 of Myxocyprinus asiaticus. Classification (NCBI taxonomy): domain Eukaryota; kingdom Metazoa; phylum Chordata; class Actinopteri; order Cypriniformes; family Catostomidae; genus Myxocyprinus; species Myxocyprinus asiaticus. The sequence goes on along the minus strand of NC_059374.1, from coordinate 28,009,284 downwards.
AAATCAAGTATTTTTCAGCCTTTGTAAGGCACATTTTAATTACCACAGCAGCACACCAAATCTGATCACCAAAACGCAGAATGAGACGTTTTTGTTTGCAAGTGCTTTTCATGGTGAATTTAAAGCAGCGCACGACGCTAGCGTTGCCCCTTTGACGCGAATCATGAACACAGCTTCACAATTGCTGTAGGAAAGCGGATAGCCACAGTCTAAGGGAAAATTAATATTGTGGAGGATGACAGTTTAAAGGGATTTAATGCCCATTGCAATAATTATGTAACCTATATGGGGACTAGTTCTTTCAATTAGTTAAACTCCCACTTAGACTTTGGGAAATGTTTAATGTTACTTGAATTGGTGCTATTTTATCACATTGTCTTTATATTGTGGAAGGCTTTGTTTGAAAAATGTTAATAAAGCATTATATTTCTACATATTGTTTTGATTTCTTTCCTAAGATGGAAATAAATGCATTTTGACAAGAAATGAAGTATTGTATATATAGTAAAATTTCAGCACTTTCAAAATCTGCGATTAATCGCGTTAACTACACAAAATTATGTGATTAATCGCGATTAAAAAAAATGAATGGACTGACAGCACTAGTTTTTTTTTTTTTTAAGTTCAAAATAAATATATTATCTGCACAAAAAACAACAATAAAAAAACAACTGAACTATGTATCTATTCCTCATAGCCTCATAGCCTCATTGGTGCCGTATGACCATACAGAGTCTACCCTGAGGTCTATAAGCAAGACAGGGACACAGTCCTGAAGAATGGTATATCAGATCCTACAGGACAGCATGGACTAGAGAGGGACAGAGACAAAAAGTTAAATCGCGGCAGAAGAGGGGCATCTCCGCAGGACAAACAGGGCTGTGCAAGTCTTTTGAAGGCACAAAGACAAAGCGATGAGCACTGATAAGAGGAGGCGCCACACTGCTTGAAGCCCTGAGAGCTGAGCAATCACACACAGACTGATAAGCATCAGCCCATAAAGAAGACTCCTGCAGCTCTCCTCCAGACGGGATGGAAAGAAAGAGAGAGGGAGGGGAGATGAGGATGACTGGGAAGAGGGGTTTGCAAGTTCTGTGATAAAGATGGTTACTTTCTTTCTTCTGGAGGTGAGGGTTTAGAGGAGTGGCAATGCAAGATGCTTACGAGACAGTTTTCTTGACAGGAAGTCACTAGATGTAAGGGAACAGCAGGTACATCTGAAGACACCACAAAGAGTCAGCCCTATCTTAAAGATTAAAAAAACTGACAGTGAGATACAGTTAATGTGTTTGTGCAGTAAACATCACAACAGTCGTCACGGCCTACCTTCCACTGACAAATCACATTTAAGAGCTTTGCAAATGCAGCTAGCAAGATGTGCTTTGATTTCAATGAAACATGAAAGACTGTGCCGTACAGGAATATGTATTAGCATACACAGCAGAATATCACACAGTGCAACTGAAAAAGAGCAAAGACTGCAGTGAACTTTGGTTTTCAGCAATTGATTTTCTCTCATTTCGTTTATACAGTCTATCTACATGTAGAGGCTCAAAATGGGGAAGTATCATATTTAGAAGTGCAAGCTTGACCAGATCTCTGTTGATTGGATTATCCTAACATTATAACTGGATGAATGAAAGGAAAAAGAAGTGGAATCAAAATACCTTTAAACAAGATCAGTCTAATCTAATGCAAATGTTACAAAAAGCCTATTAAACGAATGAAACTGGACTGGTGATTTTCTTAAGGCAGAAATGTTTGTAACATACCATGTACTTTAAAGTAAATATGAAATGGTATTCACAACCCATTTTAAATTCAAGTTTACATTGACTTGCCATATCCCAAAGATAATACTTCATTTTCTTTGTATTAAGAAAGTAAATAAGGTCCAGGACTTAGTAAATTAACTTATGACTTGAGGGCAATAGACTGATTCAGAAAAGTCGAGTGAAAGCAAGGATGCTATGCAAAGATGAATCTTGCATAAATCACACTGTTTTCAGAACTTTAAATCCAGTTGAGAAAGCAAAAGAGCCAGTGGTCTTACCTGAGCCAGTATCTATGACTGTGGATTGGCCTCTACAATCTGCCACCAGGCGAGAGGATCCAGGCATGCTAACAGGCTCAGACCGCACCGGCTGGATCCTACAACACGGGGACGAGATATATAGAGAGATTTTGAGTCAGACTCCTATACATTACACTAGCATTAGTTTTTACAGTGTGAGTGTGTTATTGTGGTCAGTCATGCGAAGTGTGTATTAAGTATTTCGCACAAGGCCTTATGGTGTGCGTTGATAAAGTATTTTAAGAATTTCGACTTCCGTGTGCAGACATTTTAGCCAGCCGCATAAAATGATGACTTTAAGACCCAGCAGAAGCCTCTGCAAATTGGTCTCTTCTGCAGTGAAAAGGCCCTGATATACTTATACGAAATCAAAGAACAATGGTGATGTCATTTCAAACAAAATCTGTCCAAAAAGGTGTTTTTATGTTCGTTTCAGTGATTTGTAACAGTTCGCTGGGGCAAACTTTTAACAGGTTGCTAAACACCTTCTTACTGCCATTGGTCCATGTCATTGGAAGGTGTGACCTGAAGCTCCACCTACTTTGTTTACTTTGTTCGATCAGGCAAGATCTGTCAACATAAACACACCAGTGTGCAGAATTATTGGCAAGCTGGTGCAAATGTACCTACATCTGTACGATCGTTCGCATAGAGACATTTTCCAAGACCATGACATGCAATTTTTTTTAATCAGTCTATAAAAGGAATCAAATCTAGTAAAAGAGTAAAAAAATACTCTTCAATGCCCATTCACTCATGTGCCATCTGCAGCGAAAGCCATTCACACATCTGTCTAAAGTAAGATGCCTCTCTTATCATCATTCTTTTGCCTGTATTTTGCCCATTAACACTCTTTTACACAGCTATCTTTGCAGTAGTATCAGTCATCAAAATTTACAATAACAAAGTGAAATCAGCGCATATTATGGCCGCATATAGTGTGTTAGTGCATTAGCGTCATGAATTCAGAATGTAAACTAGACAAATTAAACATTTTCTACTGCATAAACTGCATATTAATTAAAATCATCAGTGAGCGGTTATAAAAGCTTCTTTTACTGACCTCATGTGAATTCTACTAGAATAAGGCATAAAGTCATTGATAACACATTTTAATGTCACATTAGTTTAGGTTTTACATGTAGCGTCCTCATATTTAAATGCTCCTCATAACGCCTTCCACAGCGGTGTGGCGTGTCTGAATGTTCGCAAACAGTATACAATTGATTCTTTTAAGCCCTGAACGAAGACAGAAAAAGAACTGGTCCAGAAGTATATCGGGGCCTTAAGCGGTGATAATCTACTATGGACAGCACCCACTGCTTTTCATCAAGGACTACTGGGCGAATAAAGGCAAAGTCAAGTTTATTGCTATTTTTGCACATTGCAAAGCAAAGAACAAAACAAAATGAGGTTCCTTCAGAAAACTAAAGACTAGAACAGCTACAACAGTAAGTAAAAAAAAGTTATTGCACTAAGAAAGTATTTAAACAATAAGACAGAATTTACATGACAGCTGAAATATGATAGATACAGTATAAGCATTATTGCAACATTACATCACCTAATTAATATTCATGAGCCAAGCTGAAAATGTGTATAATGTGTCCTCCCACTTTTCAGATCATTCCTACACTCCTGGGTGTTAGTACTATGCAAGTGCTTGACTACAGTTGGTCATTGTGTGTATTTAGTGGATTTGTGTGTTGTGGTTAGTAACATAAGTCTATGCTTTCAAACTGTGAAGTCGACGTTGATGATGGTGGCTGGTAATATAAGCAGCATTGTGTGTAAATGCATGTTTAGCTTCGGCACCTGAGGCTGCGCAGGTCCAAGTCGTCTGTGTCAAAATCAAGCAGAGGCTGCTGGGTGTCACTGGGCCCCTGGGACTGTAGTACAGAGGAACTGGATGAGATGACAGTTGTTTGACCTGACGGGTGGATGGTCTTGAACTGAAATTGAGGGCCCATCCAAAGTCTTCTGTGTGGACCGGTGTGGGTCACAATCTCCACCTTTGAAGTATAAATACAGCTGAGCATTTAAAAACAACATGAAATGGCATTTACAACACATTTAAATTACATAATGTTGCTTATGTCAGAGTGAAACAGAACATTCAGTGTTAAATAATGTAAGGTGGGAGTTGATTTTAGACATGGGGATTTGACTGGATGGAAAGATGTGATATTATTGGTTAGTAATCATTTTTTCTGCCCACTCAGCCTTAGTTACTCTTGTCAGCATATGGAGGAGAAAGTTGATTAAAGATTATGAAAACATTTAATTTGAATAACGTGAACTGAAGAATCATTAAATAACTGCAGACAGAAGTCGGTTTACCCAAAAATTAAAATTAATTTATTCCCCCCGACATTGTTACAAACCAGTATGACTTTCTTTCTTTCACAAAACACAAAAGGAAACATTAGGCAAAATCTTCGGGACAGAAAGCCTCAATCACCATTCACTTTCAATGTATGGAATTCTGCCTAACATCTTCTTTTGTGTTCTATGTAAGAAAGAAATTCATACAATTATAAAACATAATAAGGGTGAGTATATGATGATGGAATTATTTTATTATCTCATGTTGTCTTTCAATTCAAACATGGTGACGTCAACAACCATTCCAATATTCACAAAGAAATGAATACACACAAAAGACCGTGTAGGCAAGAGTCGGCTCTCGACCAGCAGTGTCAGTTTAATAAAACAGAACGTGTGTGTGAGCACTAGGGAGGGGAGGGGGCACGTTACATGTGTGTTAGACAGATGCCACTCTTTCTCCCCAGTGGACTGCATTAATGTGGCATAGAAAGACACTTTGTCACTAAAATCACAAGGCATGTGAGAGATAGAGGGAGGAGTGAAAGAGAAGACCATCCATATGGCAGCTTCCCTCTCTGTTCTTGATTTCTCTATCTTTTCTGGTAAAGCATGGCGTGGGGTCAAGTGTTCTGTCCTCTTCCTGTCACATCTGTGTAATGAGGCCAGCAGTATGTGCATGTTCTTTTTCTCCGTAATTAACACCATCGGTGTCGCACAGCCCTGAGAGAAACAGATGCGGTGTTGGCTTTTTGTGTGTTTTTGTGGGGGGCTATGACCAGATGTTGCCCCCACTGCACTCTTTCCATGCTTCGCCTTGAGCCCGACATATTGTGCCTGCCTCACACTGCCAGACTTATTACACACAGGTCGTTGCCGTAGAGGACTGAGCTTTTCATGCTATGTTGCCATAACATGTTACAAACAGGCAGACTAATTGCAATCGCATATAAAGTAGATAAATAGAGCCATCAACAGGGTTTAGGCTGTGTTTAGCTAATAGTGTTAATGGTGTCATTAGAGGCAGGCGAGATGTGATGGGGGATGTATACTGTCATTAATACCGGTGCATTAACAACCTTAAGGTTTAAAAGCTTTGGCAGGGGCCATTCAGGCCACGCAAAGATTTCTAGACACATGCATAATCAAGAAAAATATATCATAAAACATACAGTGCCGTTTAAAACTCTACATTTATCATCTCGGACTCAAAATCTCATTTAAACCTAAAAATAAGAGATGTTTTAGGAATTAGAAAAACAATAAAACAGGAATTTTATTAAATAAAATGGTTAAAAAAAATTAACAATTCAGCACTATTTCTAGGTCTCTAACCAAATAAGTAAATTTATGAAACTGAACTTAACTCGCTTTAGCAAAAAATAATAATAATTAAAAAAAAAAGAATTTCACTCAAATTGCTATGCTGATAATAACATTTGTAATGTGAAAAATTTGCATTAAAAAAATGTGGTCTTTTGACTTTTGGATCCCACTATAAATGTCTTAAGAATCCAAATAGATTACGAAAACAAAAGAAACAGAAATTTATTTTTTCTTGTCTAATAAATCAAGCAATAAAACATAATGGTGCTATGCTTTAGTTTTGAAAACAAAAGGCAGAAGGAAGGATAAAAACCATGACAAGAACCATGTTGGGTCAAACTAAACACAGTTGATAATGGGCAAGAAATTATTCATGACTACTGCCATCTCACAGCCAGAAGAGAAAAGTGATGCATTATCACTGTTCACTGAAATGTGTGACGTGTGTTGCTTGAGTGCTGTTTATTAGAGTTAATGTAAAGCCAATGTAGAGATGAAGGTCATGAGAGGAAGACTCACCTGTGAGAGCCATTCCTCATCTTCCTGGCCACTGTGATCGGATGTCAGGCTGTCATAAGACTCATGTCGTGTGATGGGGCCAGGGCTGCCAGGTGGTACCACTGGATAAAGATAGAGAAAACCAAGGTATTATATGCTGAAGGTGATATGGTTTTAATGGCCGATGCATTCTATTTCGCACAATAACTAATATATATATATATATGTGTGTGTGTGTGTGTGTGTGTGTGTATTAGAGCTGTCAAAATTAATGTGTTAGCCTATGTAATAAATTTTTAAAAATTATAGCATTATTTTTTTTATTGTAATTAAAACATTTACCATTAAAACAGCATTAACCAGCATAAACACTGGTTGGAAGGGTGACACTCTGTAATGTGCCTGCCCGGAATCATTACACTGACGCACACACCACAAACACACACACAACAGTGATTCCGTGGCAGTGATAAAATGATGGAGAAATTAACTCTTAATGCTATTTGTTGTACAAAACAAGTGCATTTTAATTACATTTACATTTACATTTATGCATTTGGCAGACGCTTTTATCCAAAGTGACTTACAGTGCACATATTACAGGGACAATCCCCCTGGAGCAACCTGGAGTTAAGTGCCTTGCTCAAGGACACAATGGTGGTGGCTGTGGGGATTGAACCAACAACCTTTTGCTTACCAGTTCAGTGCTTTAGTCCACCACCACCACCTGTAATTACCACAGAAGCACGCCAAGTCTTAACTATCACCAAAACACAGAATGAGACGTTGTTGTCTGCAAGCGCTTTTCGTGTAGAGTTCAAAGCGGCGCATGAATCATGAACGCAGCTTCACGATTGCTGTAGCAAAGCAGATAGCCACAATCTGCCTGCTGATTAATATTGTGGAGGATAAGAGTTTAAGAGATTTAATGCCCATTGCTATCAGAGTATGTGAGCGGAGTGTAGCAATCGGAATTTTACTGGAGCAAGGAGCGCGTTTCACGAGACTGCGCTCAGCCCCGCTCCGGCCGCTCACAAGGCAGTCACTTTCCGCTCCAAACAGAATGTGCAATGTTTCAAGTGTGGCCACATTAATAGGCTATGTATGTGCTGCTACACTGACAAATATCTGGTGTTGGCGGCTGTATTAGGTCCAAGATTTTAGACAGAGTGGATTATCAGAGATGAGGCAGCTTAAACTTGGTATGATTCGCGAGCTGATGGTGCAGATTCCAACAACAGACTACAGTGGGGTGAGAGCACAGAGGCAGTTCAAAACACAGATTAGTATCCCAGACATGCGTCTGTAAAATAATTTTATTAGGCTACCGCAGACTTCTGTAAGGTTTACCTTCGATTCACACGGGATAAGCAATGACTGTATAAATCCCAGAGATGAGAGTGTCAACTGCATTTACACACTGCTGTCATATGTAACTGACCCATCAGAAAATGTATGCTATTTAGCTGTGCTGATTATGAAGTAAGTATTAAACATGTTCATATGTATCTGGGATTATTAGAAGAAATTTACTTGAATATCTGGCAAAATACAACAGAACTGGTCACATTAGCAAGCCAGTAAACCTACAGTACACTCTTGAATTAAAAATATAGACAATCTTTTCACATTATGTATTTTATTTGTCCCTCTGGAAAATATGTTGCGAAATGCAGGGCTCAACACAATTTATCCCATTCACTCTGCTCAAATCACAAAATTAGCACTTTGTCCTTTTCTAATTTTCCTAATCAAAAGAAATCATGTTTGTTTGTTCCTCATGCATCAGTCCAAATGCAACATCCAGCATTAGATGTAGTTTTGAAGCATATCTTACATTTTCTGTTGTCTTATCAATGACCGACATCCACTTCAGACACTTGGGGAACTTTAGAAACAATGAGTTAAAGGGTTCACAGACTGGACAGTGCAGATTCACTGGCTTTTTACCAACATGTCAAATCGCATGGTATAAGAATAACGGGTTATTTTTACAGAGCGTTTGATGGTAAAAGATGCTATTATCTTTACCGGCGCACGGGATTAAAATAAATGAGAAGCTCAGGTAATTAGCCTGTTACATTACCCCACGTCCCCATATAAAACAATCATGTCCAAATAGGGCAGAGAGAACAAGGCTATTTTTATTAAAGTAGCCTACATCAAGGCATTGTTTGTGCAGCTGTTATTTGCGCAAGAAATATTAGGTTGTATGCCAATATGAAGAGGGATTTTTTTTGTACCTGATGCAAAAAAATAAACAAGAATGCTGACAATGAAATTATGCCTAATTTCTTTCTGATTTCATGCCGCTTCACTCCAACATAGCTCTCGCACTTGAGCGCTCATGAGCAAGGAGGTGAGTGATGACTTTTGAACTTGAGGGTTGGAGTTGAGCGATCGCAAATGAGCGAATATTTGAGCCGAGCGACAACTCACTCCACTCCACTCATATGCTCTGATTGCTATGAATATGCAACCTATGTGGGGACAAGTTCTTTCAATTAGTCAACCTCCCACTTAGGATCGGTGATGATCTGGGGGTGCTTCAGCAAGGCTGGAATCGGGCAGATTTGTCTATGTGAAGGACGTATCAATCAAGCCACGTACAAGGTTATCATGGAAGAAAACTTGCTTCCTTCTGCTCTGACAATGTTCCCCAACTCTGAGGATTGGTTTTTCCAGCAGGACAATGCTCCATGCCACACAGCCAGGTCAATAAAGGTGTGGATGAAGGACCACCGGATCAAGACCCTGTCATGGCCAGCCCAATCTTCAGACCTGAATCCCATTGAAAACCTCTGAAATGTGATCAAGAGGAAGATGGATGGCCACAAGCCATCAAACAACGCCGAGCTGCTTGAATTTTTGCACCAGGAGTGGCATAAAGTCATCCAACAGTAATGTGAAAGACTGGTAAAGAGCATGCCAAGACGCATGAAAGCTGTGATTGAAAATCAGGGTTATTCCACCAAATATTGTTTTCTGAAGTTAAAACATTAGTATTGTGTTGTTTAAAAATGAATATGAACTTATTTTCTTTGCATTATTCGAGGTCTGAAAACACTGCATCTTTTTTGTTATTTTGCCCAGTTTTCATTTTCTGCAAATAAATGCTCTAAATTCCAATATTTGCATTTGGAATTTGGAAGAAATGTTCATTACTTTATAGAATAAAACAAAAATGTTCATTTTACTCAAACTCATACCTATAAATAGTAAATCCAGAGAAACTGATAATTTTGCAGTGGTCTCTTAATTTTTTCCAGAGCTGTATATATATATATGCTGTGTATACACAAAATTATTGAAATTACACACACTTATTTTGCATAATAATTACTTAAAATTCACTTAATAAAATGTAATATGTTTATCATCTGCTAACAATGTTGACAGATTTTGCAATTGATACTAGAAGGAAATAACACTTCTGTAACTTAGCCAAGTTGGCACAATTACCGGGCAATAAACAAGAAATGGGCAAAAATTGGCCGATTAATCTGGCAGGCCAATATATCAGGCTATCACTAGTATATACTAGAAATTGGCTGTGTCTTGGTATGCGTTTATTGTTTGTAAACGTTCTTGACCAAGATGAAAATAATGTGATGTAATGTAGCCTAGTGGTTAAAGATCTGGACTAGTATCCGACTAGTAAAGCCCAAAGTATACTTCGCCTGTCCGCATTCCGCGGCGGTCCGCGCACAGTCCGTGTGACATAATTTTCATCATCAGGAGTGTCCGGACATCCACGCAGAATTTCCACGTGCAGCCAGATTTAAGAGTCCACTAGGTGGCAACATGCACAGTTGGGCTGTAGTGTCAAGTTGTAGTCGAAGAACATATCATTCTCCATCTATGGCTGTCTCTCATTTGGAAGGATGTATCCTGCGGAGGTCGCATTTGTCGGCCGCATACGTCACCGAGGCTGTCTCGTTTCATTTTTTTCATCAATTGTCAATGCCTTTTATGTATATGCACTTACATTTATACAATTGTTAACCTTTTTTGCATTCCCAATAAAAACAAATTAAATAAAAAAAATTAAACGAGACAGCTTCGATGACGTATGCGACCGACAAATGCGACCTCCAGAGGACGCATTCTTCCAAACGAGACACAGCTGTTGTTGTTCTTGCTTCCTCTAATGGCGGATCCTCAGTTTTTCTTCTTCTTTATCCTTCAGAGCAGATGTCCTGTAAATGACATGACTTGGTGCTGCCCTCTATTGTCCGGTAGCGTATAACAAAGCAATTGTACTGTGCATGTGTTGAACGCGTCCATTCGCGCTCATCCGCGTGAGGTATACTTTCAAAGCTGTGCGCACACAACAGTGCACGTGATGGAATGCGCAAAGTGAAGTATACCTGGGCCTTTAGGCTATAGATTTAAACCACATGCGGGTTGATCCATGTACTATCACCATTGTGCCCTTGAGCAAGGCACTAAACTCAGGGTTCTCCATGACGACTGCCTCTGTAATAAGTCTGTAAATCACTTTGCATAGAAGCATCAATGAAAGACCTAATTAGTGATTAGCATTTTTGGGCTGTGGAAAGCTAGCAAAAATATGTATGTTCAGTTATGTGAGAAAGAGACTGATACAGACAGTATGGAACTGTCAACAGCAAAGACAGCATGCGCAGAGACAGATGGAGCACTTGGAGGCATCAGTGAGCAGGTGCCAAGTATTCAGACTAATGTGCACAATCAGTAGTTTCCTCTCCCACCTCCAGGCTAACACATGCCTTTGTTACCAATGTACATAATACAGCAGTGAATAATAATGTTGTCAAGCCCTCATCTGGAGTAAACAAGGGTCTGCCACTCTTGTTCACTCTCCTCCTTTCTATCGGCCTCACAGACAAGCATACACACACACACACCAGGTGTTCGTACACACTTGACGAAGTGTTCCTGCCAGGTTCATGGTGCAGTCACTACTGTCTGCGTAACAGATACACTGACACCTTCACTCGAAGGGGAAATCTGCTCGCTATCCGCCCTACTCAAACATGGTAACACTACCCTCGCCCTTCACTATATCAAGCATGCTGCATTATGCAGACATAAATCGCATAGTGACTTACCGACCTCTGATGGGTCAGAACACAGCCAGACCATGTTACCTCTTAAACACAATCAAGCTCTGCCCTTCCTACCCCCTCTCAATGCCCAGGGGGACAATAAGTGTTGACTAATAAATAATTAAAGCGTAAGAACAGTAGCTGGCTCTGTAGATCACGTTACAGTGGGCTCATAATGGCTGGGTTTAAAAGGTCGAGGGCTCCTGGACTGTTGAGAGCAGTTTATCTGTTGTGAGTTAGAGTGTGAGGAACAGAATATAGACAGGAAACAGGGGCTGACCGCATAAACATGCAGTATCATGGTGACAGCCTGGTTAAAAATTTGCTTTTGCCACCAACACACTAACCATGTGAAAATGACCTTTTAGTTAAATTATGTTTGTTCAGGTGCATAACGGTTTATGCACTGACACCTGGACACAGAATCCAGACCAGGTTTTTGTTGTTACTGCTGTTTTAACAGTGGGTTTTTCCCCCACTCTGCTGTTACAAAAGAATAAAATATGAATAATTAATTTATTCAGTCATTGTTTTGCTTCAGAACCCTGATTTAACAATTAGCAGTGGTCACACTGGGTTTTGAGCATGCAAAATTACTTTGGACACCACAACTGATACGATGTCACGCACGAGGGCTTCTTGTTTTAATAAATAATAAATCACAAATAAGAAATAATATTAGATTTATAGTGTTAAAATTTACCAAGTAGCTGGGGGGCACTGCTGAGTTGCACATGGAGTAGACGTTTCATCGAGCTCCTGTGCACCAAGTTTCTAAACAGTGAAATTACTTGCCGTCCCTAATTTTGTTTTGTGCATTTACAATGGCAGTTTTGATTTAACTTGCATCTTGTACTTGGGTTATATTCTGATGTGCGAAAATGCCTCCAAAAGCCGCAAAAGCCTCGAAAGGTGTTGGGCTTCAGCAGCTGGTTACCGACGACACAGCTAATCAACCTGCTAGTCAGGACTCTATCGACGATGATGTGTCATTGATGTGGGAAAAGATGTCTAACAAGATTCTGGCAACCATCAACAAAAGATTTGACAATTCTGAAGAAAACTTTCGGTCCTTGCAGATGCCGCTGCATGAGTTTTCTGAGAGATTGGAAACTATTGAGGGTCAGGCACAAGATCACGAGGTCCATATATGCTCACTTGAAGCGACTCTCCCAGAAATGCAGCTGATGAATAAAGCCCTTAAAATGAAAATCAACAACTTAGAGGGGCGATCTTGGCGCAACAACATCAAAATACTTGGCATCCTAGAGGGTGAGGAGAAGGGAAGACTGACTGAATTTGTTGCTGCACTGATCCCTAAACTACTGGGTAATGCTCACTTCCAGGGACAGTTGATCATTGATCGAGCTCACTGAGCACTGAAACCAAAGCCACCGGAGGGAGAAAAGCCTTGCATGGTCGTTTTTTTGTGTTCACTTCTACCAGGAAAAGGAATTAATTCTCGGTGAGAGTGCAACTTGGATTTCAATGGTCACAAGGTGTACATCTTTCCAAACTACACTGCCGTGGTGATGGATCAACATCGTGCGTTTAACGAGGTGATGCGTTCACTGAGAGAACTCAAGGTGACACACAGCCTCGGCTTTCCAGTGAAGCTCCACATTCAACATAATGGTCAGTTCAAGATCTTCACGGATCCTGCAGAGGCCACTGAGTTTGTGGGGGCCAAGCTGAAACAGGTGTAGATAAGCAGATGCACAACATGGGTATAAATGCCTAAAGTATTTTACAATGCCCACTGTTCTTGTGTTTTTTCTTTTTTTTTTTCTTACTACTGTATTCGAAAGATACTTGAAAGTGCATACCTTAAGGGACGGTATTATAGAAATAGTTTCGATATTTTCAGCATCATATACTTGGGTGTGGAGTTGAGCGGGACTGTAAGGAGTGAAGAGCTAGAGGTGAATCCTCTCATGCGAGTAGTGGTCCCACTCGTATGGGGAATAAAGTGCTTCATTTTGGGGAAGCATATTATTGTGGGAGGATGTGAGTTGTTTTGAATTGTTTCAAGTTCTGGGATGTTGTATATGTAGGTTATCTCTGTTATCTTGTGTGTATGGGCTGCTTCATTTTCATTTTTGTACTCTTTACATATGTAAATGACATATATAATAATATAAATGGAGGATGTATTACATTGGCTTCTTGGAATGTGCGCTTGGTCATGTCGTAAAAAGGAGTCGGGTATTTGCACACTTTAAATCACTCAAGAGCAGACATAATATTTCTCCAGGAAATGCATATAAGTGCATCTTACCAATGTAGACTGAGAGCCAGTTGGATATCTTAGGTCTATCAGGCCCCATTCAATGCCAAAGCTAGAGGTGTAGCCATTCATTTCCACAAAAATATCCCATTTCGCCTTGCTTCCATGTCTGCAGATCCACAGGGTAGATATTATGATATCATGGCATATTAACCCTCTCTCCAAACTATGCTTAATGTATATGGCCCCAATTTTGATGACCCAGATTTTTTTCATAAAGTTATTCAAATAATTCCAGATGTCAACACTAACAAATGTAATAGTGTATGGAGATTTCAACTGTTACTTAGATCCTTATATGGATACTCTCTTCAAAGCTGCTGCCCGCAATTGTCTCAGTAAAAAAGCTTAACAACCTAATTAAATCTAGCAATATGGTCGACATTTGGAGATTGCAGCATCCAACAGATAGGGACTATTCGTTCTATTCTCATGTTCATAAATCTTACACTAGAGATGACTATTTTTTGGTATCCTCTGAACTCATATCCAATATTAATAACACTAAATATCATAATATATTGATTTCCAATCATAGTTTAGTTACACTTCAACTTGAAGGCATTTTACCGAAGCAGAACTACAGCTGGCGTTTTAACCCACTGCTTATCAAAGACTTAGCATTTAAGCAATATATGACCACAAAAATAGATGAGTTTCTTGAGACGAATGATAATGGAGAGGTCTCAGATTCAATTCTGTGGGATACGATTAAGGCTGTTATGAGGCCATATCATATAATTCGAATCATCAAGAAAACGGACCCTCAGTAGTCGACTCTGTAAGATTGAAAAAGCTTTACCAGTACTTGAACAAGCATACAGAGCGTCTCTTTTACAATCTGATTACAACAAAATCATTATGCTGAAGTACGAGCAGAATTTCATCCTTAGTAAGAAAACAGCAAACCTTCTGCTTAAACTTAAACAAAAGCATTTTGAGCTAATGGACAAGCCTGGGAGGATATTGGCGACAACTGAGGACAGAACAAGCTAGGCAAGCGATTCACAAGGTAAAGTCAATATTTGGCAGCTTAATCACTAACCTTAAAGAGATAAATGATTGTTTCAGGGAATTCTATTCTGAACTATATTCTTCAAAAATTATAGATACAGACACAAATTATGATTTGCTAATTTGAATTTCGCCAAATTAAGTGAATCATCTAGGTATGATCTTGATGTTGAATTTTCAGTTGCAGACAAACTTAATGCTATTCAGGCCTTTCCATCAGGCAAAGCTGCAGGCCCTGATGGGTTTGGCTGTGGATTTTATAAAGCTTTTAATAAGAGGATAGCTCTCCTTATGCTGAGAATGGTGAAAGATTCATTTAAAAAGAAGAAACTCCCTGACTCCTTATATGAGGCAAATATTTGTGTTTTGTTGAAAAAGTGGAAAATAGAGACTGACCTGTCGAGTTACAGGCCTATAGCTCTCTTCAATTTCGATCAAAAAGTTGTAACTAAAATACTAGCTTCCAGGTTAGCACAATACATTTCAACAGTTATCCATCCTAATCAAAATGGGTTTATCCCAGGAAGGTTTTCATTCTCTACTGTCCGCTGCTTCTTAACATCCTTTACACAGACCAATGGTTAGCTGACAAGTCTGCAGCCGTTAACTCATTAGATGCCCAAAAGGCATTTGACCATATAGAATGGCCATACATGTTTGAAGCATTAAAACAGTTTGGGTCAAAATAATTTATTTGTGTTCAACATCGTCCATATTGACAAATGGTGACAGATCTCGTGCCTTTGATTTACATTGTGGCATGCGACAAGGCAACCCTTTATCTGCCCCTATTTTTGACATTGCACTAGAAGCCATAGAAAATAGGGATCAGAGCCCACCCTCATATTCATGGCATTTCATTAGGCAGCACTGAAAGTATTGTAAATTTATATGCAGATGATTTGTTATTATGCATCACTGATCCTGTTGTTTCTGTCCCTAAATTACTGGATTACATTGACTCATTTAGTAGACTTTCAGGATACACAATTAATTGGAGTAAAAGTGAATTTATGCCCCTTACAAAAAATCTAAGCACCGGCTTTTTTAACAACATACCATTCAAATTAGTTGAGGATCACTTAACGTATCTTGGCCTTCAAATCCAAAAAAACGATGATTGATAAACTCAAATTAAACATTGAATGCTGGAGACTACTACCTTTGTCACTATTTGGTCATGTTAACACAATAAAGATGGTTACACTTTCAAGGTTCTTATATATCTTCCAAAACATTCCTATTCATTTGCCTGCAGCATTTTTTAAGCAACTTGATTCAATTATTCTTGCATTTGTTTGGAATTATATAGCAAAAGCCCATCTACAGAAACCCACAGAGTGTGGAGGCCTAGGCCTTCCAAATTTTAAACATTATTATTGGGCAGCAAATGCCAGGGCTCTCACTTTTTGGCAGTGGGGCATTCTGGATGAAATGCTGCCTGATACTTTCCCTCTGTGGGTTAGAGCAGAAGCCATGTCAGTACCAAAATCATCCCTCCCAGCTTTAACCTTCTCAGAAGGGAAACTTGCTAATAAGTTAGTAAGTGGTAATTACGTTCTGAGAAATTCTCTGAAGATTTTGAATAAGATAAAAAGTCTCAATTAATGCACCAATATCACACAATCACTCTTTTGTGCCTTCTCAGATTGAGAGTGTTTTCTGCATGGAGGGAAGGGGAGCTGCGCTGTATAGGTGATCTTTATATAGAAGATCAATTTGCATCTTTTATGCAACTCAAAAATAAGTTCAGTCTTCCTCAGTCCCATTTTTTCTGGTATTTGCAAATTAAAAATTATGTAAAAGAACACATTCCACAGTTTGTAAATAAACCTGAGAATCATGTGATCTATGACCTTTTCTCTTCTAATCTGGAAACTAGGCACCTGGTGTCTCACTTTGTTTGTGCTTTTACAACTTCTGTGAACACTAGTCAACTTAAGGCAGCCTGGTCCAACGAGCTAAATTATGTGGTGTTTAACAAAGTTTGGGAAGAGGGCTTGTCAAGAATAAAGAGTTGTTCTATAAATTCTAGGTATAAATTCATTCAATTTAAAGTTATGCATCGGCTTCATTATTCAAAAACTAAACTGAGTAAAATATTTTCCTCAGTATCGCCACATTGTCACAAGTGCAACATAACAAGGGAACACTAGCACATTTATTTTGGTTCTGTCCTATCCTGCAGAAATTTTGGTCAAACATTTTTTAATTGTTTTCAAAAGCATACAGAGTAGACATCCAACCTGATCAAAATTTGGCAATTTTTGAATTCTCTGGCATGGCAGGCACTCTTCCCCACACTCATCAGCAGGATTTAATGGTGGGCATAATTGCAGCCAAAAAGTTAATAGTCCTCAACTGGAAATCTCTACAAGCTCCGTGTTTTAAGAGATGGTTAAATGAGATGCTCTATATTATTCAGATGGAACAGTTGCGTTTTAGTGAGTCACTCACAAAAACTATTTGAAGCCACATGGAGGCCTTTCTTGGATTATTTGGAAGAACCTTAACGTTTGTACTTTTTAAACCTTTTTCTTTTCTGTTTTCCTCCATGGTGCAAAACAATCATATTGTGAATGTTGTATTTTGAATCTCTTGTATTTTATTAATTTCTTTCTTTGTACTGTACTGCCCCATGAGTCCTGCTGTTATTGCTTGTTTTATTTTGTTTTTGTGTTGTCAATTTTATTTTTATTTTATTTATTTTTTACTTGAAAAATGGTAAATAAAATATATATATAAAAAATATACCAAGTAGCTTTGAAATATGGGCAATGCTTTACAACGAGGTTCCAATTGTTTGGAATGGGTCATGTCATGAGGAATCCTATTTTTCTTGATATTTTGACATATATTTTGACCTCTTGGTCATTCAACTACACAAAAACATGCTGTAAATTTCAAAACTCAAAACTTAATACTCAATGAAATAAAATTATTTATTGAAACCAAGCTGCAAAACCGCCTCATTCTCTACTTCTGCGACTCCCTATGTCACTAGGGGGCTCATTAATTCATGAACGCCTCTACAGCAACAACATCAATGCCTACTTTTACACATCACACCCTTGGCCCCGTCCAGTGGTGCTGAGTTCTGAAACAGAGAGAGAGCAGGACGGACAGGCCTAGTGTGGCCTACTAACTATTCCTGAACACCAAAGGAGACCCATCTGGACTATTTTTAATTATTTTTGTATATAATCATTCACTAGACAGACATTTTTGACCGTCATGCATCTTGCGGCACTTTTAAAAGATGCTGTGTCAAGTTACAACTGAAAAGGAGATCCCATTCCGTTTCATTCAGCTGCGCTGCATCTTGCTGTTTTGAGCACAAATGCATCCTCAATGTGTTCTTGCGCCCATCTGTGCTATTTTTAATTGTTGGTGTATGAAAACATGCACTATATGGACGTCTTTGACCATTTTGATGCATTTCATTAATGAATATTTCAAATGCCATGACTGTTTGATAGGTTATGGTGCTACTGTGCTTGGGTGAACAGTTTAATACAGTATATTTGAATGCAATGTGTTAGATGTGAGTTATGTGTAAACCTATAAATTTTGTTTTATAATGCTGTGGATCTGGTCATTCTCTTCCGATTGACTTTTAAATATGGCTGTAATCGATGGGCTGCATGATGTTAGCAAATTATAACAGTGGGCTTTAACATTAAAGTTTAAAGGGGACACTGAGGCCAAAACCAAAACTTTTCAGACAGAGGGCCAGAGACATGTGGAAAAATGATCAAATAATACTAAACTACGACTGTTTAGGTGTAAAAAAAAACTTTACTAAAATTATCAGTTAACCTCAGGAAAGATAATAAAATTATATATATAAAAAAAGATAATTATTATGTCATGACCGCTTTAACAACTTTGGGTAACATGAATTAACAATGAACAAAACCTTTGGTAGCACTTTATTTTACTGTAATGTTTTACATTCACGTACTATATAATTACAACAATTATAGTAATTACTAGGTACTAACCCTAAAACTAACCCTAACCTTAACCCATTTTAAGTACATGTAGTTCCCTAATATTACTCTACTTTCTTGGGTAAGTACACTTTAAGTATAATGAAAGAACAAATAATGTAAAATAAAGTGCAACCAAATGTTTTTAGCATTTATTCATCTTGATTAATGTTAATTTCATCATGTAATAATACATTATTAAAATCAAAAGTTGTAATTGTCAACATAGTTAATGCATTATAAACCAACATGAACTAACAGGGTTTACAGAACAAAGATTAATAAATGCTGTAAAAAATATATTGTTGATTGTTAGTTCATGATACCTAATGCATTAACTAATGTTAACGAATGGAACCTTATTGTAAAATGTTACAGAAATATGTAGGTCAGTGTGTGACGCTTCAATCTACAATCATGTTTCCGGTCTCCCGCGTTTGGATGCTTTTGAATGGAAGTGAATCGCGTGTGAAGTCTAGTGTGATCAAGCGGCAACCAAACACAGTACAAAAATTGTTTTTTGTAAAAATGTAATCAAAAATGTCCTTAAAAACAAATATTGATATTAATTAATATTATCATGAACTGTAAAGGCCAGACAATATGCAAAATTATTAACATGACATGGCTAAATAGAAACTTAAATTATAAAACATCATAGCCTATGCAATGAATGGGACACTTGTGGATGTGGCTTAACTTGTCTTTGTGTCTCTAAGTTATTATTGTTCATATTATTTGTTTTACTGTATTATTTGTATTTTGCATTGCTTTTTCCTGCAGTCAATGACACAAAGTCTGAAAACAGGCCTTTAAACCAATTTTGTGATAGCGACCCAGCAGTTGAGATACACTGGATTAGAGCCAGGTACAAAGTTTATCAATGTTTGGCTTTATTATTCTTTGTGTATGCATAAAAAAAACACCAACAAGGGTGCATGAAGCCTTTGGGTTTGGTTTACAAAAGCATCCATTAAATGCGAGAGGTAGGTCAATTTTCAAGGTGACAGACAGCAGGATGACCAGGTAGAGCAAAGGAGAAAAATTATTCGCACCATGCCCCAGAGGCTGAGAGAGAATCGAGAACTAAATTAAGCTGATGAGTAAACTTTGCGTACAGTCAGAGGAGTCAAAGTACACTCTAAACACAGCTATAAAAATACTGTCATGGATGTTTGGGTATATTCTGCTCACACCTATACTAATACTGCTAAGTCCTCAGTTTTCCTCAGTATTCCTGAAAAGCGAACAATACCCAGATTAGCTAATGTATCCACTGACAATCTGAAGTGTGCAACCAATGTACATTTTAATATCCCATAATGCCACAGGAGCTGAGTAGCTGCCAGATACAAAATACTGGGGGAAAAACGTCTCAGAACCACAAGTCAGTTGGCTTGTTAAATTGTACTTGCACATAATTGTACATGTAGAACTGTATGTCATACATACACTCACTGAGCACTTCATTAAGAACACCAGTACACCAACTTATTTATGCGATTATCTAGTCAGCCATCTTATGGCAGCAGTGCAATGCCTAAAATCACACAGATACGGGTCAGGAGCATCAGTTAATGTTCACATCAACCATCAGAATAGGGAATAAATGTGATCTCAGTGATTGACCATGGCATGATTGTTGGTTCCAGACGGGCTGATTAGAGTTATTTCAGTAACTCCTGATCTCCTGGGATTTTCACATGCAGCAGTCTCTAGAGTTTACTCAATGGTGCCAAAAACAAAAAACATCCAGTGAGTGGCAGTTCTGGGGACAGAAACGCCTTGTTGATGAGAGAGGTCAACGGAGAATGGCCAGACTGGTTTGAGCAGACAGAAAGGCTACAGTAACTCAGATAACCACTCTGTACAATTGTAGTGAGCAGAATAGCATCTCAGAATGCACAACACGTCGAACTTCGAGGCGGATGGGCTACAACAGCAGAAGACCACGTCGGGTACTTTATTAGAACAATAGTGTTCATAGTATGTCTGGGAATGTACAGTATATCTTCTTAACACCTGCATGCTTAAATAATGTAATTTTTTAATGGCTGTAATTTCATTGTCAAATGCAGTACATACTCTAAAAGTACAAGAATTCGTATGCAGCTATGGTAAATTAATGTGGCGTGCTAAACGCTGGAAATGTCATGGACTGCCTGGTCAAAGGTGGGTGGGCCGTACCTTCCTGCAGCTATGAATAAAAGCCCTCACACCTTTCCTTAAGAAATCCAGGCACATTCATTAGGGAGCTCTCAGACAAACAGCCGCCACTCTCTCTGCTAAACGGCAGCTAATGTCGCAAGCTGAGGATTCCCTGAGCACTGTCAGTGGAACCAAAGGAGCGTCACCGGGCCAGCGTGTCCTTGTTATCTGCTCATCGTCTGGGTATCTTCAGCAGTGGCTGGGTAATACTCCCCTTTCCAAGTGCTGCCAAAGGCTGGGCAGATGAACAGGTGGAGATAGTGACCAAGAAGTGGCGCCACAGTTGCTTTTATCACCAGTCGTGCAGGCTCCAGCTCCTCTGACCCTACCGTCCTCATGCTGCATTTTTAATCAGCCAGGTCATCCAATCTAGAAGCAAGACCAGAGCTGTCAATCACACAGCCCTGCTGCTGCAGGTCTTCATGGTTTGAGGGTAAGCAAGTACCCCGCCTAGCTCTCTTCCGCCATATTTCTTATTATTCTACCATCTTCAGAGTGGCCTTTTACAAAGTAATTACAAAGCAAATGACAGCCTGATAACATTGGTGCCAATTGTGAAGGTATGTCACCTACTTTGTGTTGAATCAAAGGGATAGCTCATTGAAAAAGAAAAACAAATCTGTCATTTACTCACCTTCATGTTGTTTCAAACCCATATGGTATTCTTTCCTCCGTGGAACTCAAAAAAGGAAGAATAAAAGCCTCAGTCACCATTCGCTTGCAATGAAAGTAAATGGTGACTGAGGCTGTCAGTCTCTAATATTCTGCCAAACATCTCCTTGTGTCCCACAGAAGAAAGTCACACAACATGAGGGTGAGTAAATGACGACATACATTTAATTGTTGCTAAAATTCCCCTCTAAAAGAGGCGGTGAAGATTGGTTTTCTCCCCACATTCAAGATTCTTCCTGCATCACTTCCTCTCTGCACTCACAGTGAGGAACCAAAGGTGGCAAGTCGTAGGCGGCCTAGCACACTGAGGGCCGTGGGTCAATGGGCAAACATCCCACATGCATATGCACATACTGTCCTGCACCACTAAAGTCTCAGGTCCATGAAATTTGTGTACAGAGAAGCGTACAGAGCAAAGATCTTTAAATTATTTTAATTAGACATTAATGTTAATGCACTGAGAAAGCTCATTATGCCTTTTTTGGTTGGTCACATCCAAGCCGAGCCGTTGCCATGATCACTCACTCCTTGCTATTTCATCACTCTGACACATGCATGGCGATTAGAGTGACTTCCTGAGAATATTCTACCCGTTAGGCCTTGAGCAGTTGGGCTTCAGTAGCAGAAAGAAATGTGAAGCTTGGCCTGAAGGACCCAGACAGCTAATTACTCATTAATGTTTATGATTATCCAGCTAACGCAACAATGCTCACTTTTTCAAGATATATTAGATGTGTGGTCATACGTGAATTCTCTGCCCTCGAGTTGCGTTCTCTTGCCTTTCATATGTCAACCCAAAGTGCTCCCTTTCTCTGTGCACTTGTTATTAAATTACATGGGTTTAAAACCACACTAATTGGTTTAATCTGAATGCTGGGTTAATTTGGCGCTATGATGAGTTTCAGGGCAGGGATGTTCTATGGAGTGGCAAAGCCCTGATTCACAACACCACCGGAAACTGAAAACCACTTTACCAACTGCTATGTCAAATGGAAAAGTTGGGCTTATCTCCTGTGACCTTTTAAATAACGTAGTGAGAGGCAGGGTAGACAGGAGAGATTGAGAGATTACTGTTCATGTTTCTTGTGTTGTAGTGAGTCTTTTAATGTCTTTTAATGGTGGGTTCCAAGCAGCATGTTGCACCAATAATGTTAAAAACAAACTTCTCCAGTGAGGGAGACAGCAAATAATCAGCAGGTCATTCTATGTTGTACTAACCTTTTTATGAGCTGCATGCTCTATCTCTCACTCATTGTACACACACAAACACACACACACAAACTTACAGCCAACCAGGAGGTACTGATAGTACTGCACGAAGTCTGAGGCCAGCACCAAGGGGTGGTTGCTGCTGAAAGGTGGTTGTAGCTCATTCCACTGCGGTGTCCTACTCAAAACAAACACAGAAATCAATTTAGGAAGTGCATATCAAAGGGCCAGATGTATATAACAGTCTCCAGCTGAACTATAATGGACTCAACTCCCTGTAGCCTAGCGGACCTTCCATTTCACCAGTCTCATGTGGGTTGCACGAGCTATACTGCACGGTACATACAATCATGTAACATTTACAATTATATTAGAGAGCCATTCTAAGAGCAACCCCTGGGTCTTTCTGCCTGTATCCATTTTATAAAGTTGGTCACAAGTTTAACCGTGTTATGACTGAGCTCAGAGTCTGGGTCGGTAACAAGCTGTGACGTTAATCATTTGCTTGCCGTTGATGTGCCCTCATTAAGGCAGAGTATAAGCTGTTTTATGTAAATGCTGTGATAACAGTGGCTTGTGTCAGGTGTTTCTGTCTGACTGAAGGTCAAGTGTAAAAGCAGGTAAAGTGGGCGCGGTGGTGGCAGCCCCGGGGCAGGACCTGGCGAGATTCCAACAGGCTCTCGGACAGGTGTTCAGCTCCAGGGGTGTGTCGTCGCCGATCTTTTGAGCTGTGCTGATTGGCCGAGGCTCTAGCACATGTTCCACCAGGTTTCCGTAGCAACTCAGGATGTAGAGGGATTCAACGACGGCCTGGCGTGACTGATCTAACAGGGAAGAAAAGTCAAAAGCAAGTTAGTTTCTAACATGTTACGATCTCAGCATTACATTTTATCACAGTGATCTCTTTTTTGATTTGTGATAAGTGATTTTTGTGGATTAAAAAAATAAAAAAAATAAAAAAGTTTTATGAATGATAACTTAAAAAAAAAAAAAAAATGGGATTCTGGGGTGGTAATACAGAAGCAACCCAACTCAAGAATTCTATTTTATCTGTTTGTAACATTGGCGATTTTGGTTGGGAAGCTTATGTAATGGCATGTAATGTCATGTATGGCACCTAGAGCTAGAATATAATTATTAATGTTCACACAAAGAAAAACATAATATCATTAAGGTTACATTTATGTCTAAATAATTGTCCCATGTGTATAAGGTTGTAAGCCATGTAAGACCTTTCTCTCTCTTCATGTTGGGGTTGGTGATAAACCAGGAGCGAGAGGAGGCGAAAACTGCAGCTATGCAGAACTCTCCACCACTGGACTTACTGGGGGAGATCTGGGGAGGTGGCTTGGCTTTGCTACAAAAAAGAGAGACACAAATCAGAATAGAGGAAAAAATAAATAAATAAAAAAGTGTAGGGGGACAGAGAAGAAAGAAAGAAAACGGTTTGCTTTTTGGGAATATGATGCCTAGAGTAAAATAACGGAAGAAAATCAAAGCCATATCACTGACAAAGAGAGACACAGTTGGGATGTAAAGAATAAAGACAAAATCCCCTGTGCATGAATGATAACTGAAGCATTTCAGATGAAAATTGCATATTCACAAATAAAACACTGGGTTTATAAAAATAATCATAACACAATCAACATTCATACTTCATGCAAATTGACAAAAAAATAAAATAAAATATTCAACATGATTTTACATTTTTCCAATTTCCTCAGTTCAGTATTTTAATAAGTGTTATTTGAATACTGACTCTCAGTTCAAACACAGGCACAGTTCACATTTTTACAGTTTACATTACAACATTAATGTGGAAGTATATTATCTTGTTTAGTTCTGAATTAACATTTCAGATTGACCGTGGGTCAAGTTAGGGGAAAAGATAATGATAATATATAATAACTCATTTATTATAAATATTTTTTTCAGTTAAATCGCGATAAATCCCAGATTTTGAAATTGCAGAAATTTGGCACTATATATACTTCTCTTCCTGTCAAAATGTATTTATTTCCATCTTAGAAGAGAAAACAAAACAAAATGTAACAATATAATGCTTTATTCACATTTTCCAAACAAAGCCTTCCACAGTATTAAGATAGAAATGCACTAAAAAATAACACCAATTAAAGTAACATTGAACATTTCCCAAAGTCTAAGAGAGGTTGACTTATTGAAAGAACTAGTCTCCCCATATGTTCCATATTCATTGCAATTGGCATTAAATCTCTTAAACACAAATCCTCAATAATATGCCGATAGACTGTGGCTATCTGCTTTTCTACAGCAATCTTGAAGCCGAGTTCATGATTTGTGTCAGGGTGACAGCACCGCTTTGAACTCCAAATGAAGAGCGCTTGCAGACAAAAACGTCTCAGTCTGCATTTTGGTGATAGTTAAATAGCGTGTTACGATAGTGGCACTTATAGAATGTCTATGGGCCACCGTGTTATGCTATTTTATGCTAAGCTTGTAGGCTCTCCTTGGTAGAAGGGCTCTGGTGTGTGTGTGTGTGTGTTTTGTGAAGTGTGCGTCAGTGTAAAGACTCCAGGCAGACACAATACAAAGGTTTCGGCCTTCCAACAAACGTTTATGCTGGTTTATGTTGTATTAACGGTAAATGCATTAATTGTGATTAAGAAAAATGTACGCATTCAACTTTGTATTTTTATTAATAGCATGCGTTAAAGCGTTATTTCTGACAGCTCTAATATATATATATATCTTTTTAAACAACCTTTTTCCGGTATTGAAATTTGACTTGCATTCATTTTTGGCATTAAATGCTTATTGGGCAAAACTGTTATGTAAAATTATTATTTTTGTTTTTTTTACTAAAAGTTCATTTTTATAATGCAAATACAATTATACCAAAGTTATCAAAATCAGAAAAATTTGGCCTCACTGAATCTATATCTGATCTCGTTTTATATTTCTGTTCAGCAGGTATAATGCTGCTGTAAAAGCTAAACACATCCAGGAGTCTAGCTGGTGTAGATGACACATAATGGCAGTGATTTGCTTATAAATCTGCTTCAAATAGAAGCTCTTATGCTGCTTTGGAAGGCCTCACTCTAGTCTTCCCATTTATATATATATATATATACACAGTTGTGCTCAAAAGTTTGTATACCCTGGCAGAAATTGTGAAATTTTGGCATTGATTTTGAAAATATGACTGTTCTTTTAAGGATAGTGATCATATGAAGCCATTTATTATCACATAGATGGCTCCTTTTTAAATCATACTGATAACAGAAATCACCCAAATGGCCCTGATCAAAAGTTTACATACCCTTGAATGTTTGGCCTTGTTACAGACACACAAGGTGACACACACAGGTTAAAATGGCAATTAAAGGTTAATTTCCCACACCTGTGGCTTTTTAAATTGCAATTAGTGTCTGTGTATAAATAGTCAATGAGTTTGTTAGCTCTCACATGGATGCACTGAGCAGGCTAGACACTGAGCCATGGGGAGCAGAAAAGAACTGTCAAAAGACCTGCGTAACAAGGTAATGAAATTTATAAAGATGGAAAAGGATATAAAAAGATATCCAAAGCCTTGAAAATGCCAATCAGTACTGTTCAATCACTTATTAAGAAGTGGAAAATTCGGGGATCTCTTGATACCAAGCCAAGGTCATGTAGACCAAGAAAGATTTCAGCCAAGGGGGCAATACACAATATTAAGAACTAAGGGTATGCAGACTTTTGAATAGGGGTCATTTCATTTTTTGCTTTGTTGCCATGTTTTGTTTTATGATTGTGCCATTCTGTTATAACCAACAGTTGAATATGAATCCCATAAGAAATAAAAGAAATGTGTTTTGCCTGCTTACTCATGTTTTCTTTAAAAATGGTACATATATTACCAATTCTCCAAGGGTATGCAAACATACCCTTAGTTCTTAATACTGTGTATTGCCCCTTTTAGCATCAATGACAGTGTGCAGTCTTTTGTAATAGTTGTCTATGAGGCCCCAAATTCTTGCAGGTGGTATAGCTGCCCATTCATCTTGGCAAAATGCCTCCAGGTCATGCAAATTCTTTGGTCGTCTTGCATGAACCGCACGTTTGAGATCTCCCCATAGTGGCTCGATGATATTAAGGTCAGGAGACTGTGATGGCCACTCCAGAACCTTAACCTTTTTCTGCTGTCACCACTGGAGGGTCAACTTGGCCTTGTGCTTAGGGTCATTGTCGTGCTGGAAAGTCCAAGAGTGTCCCATGCGCAGCTTTCATGCAGAAGAATGCAAATTGTCTGCCAGTATTTTTTGATAACATGCTGCATTCATCTTGCCATCAATTTTCACAAGATTCCCAAACATCAGTGAGCCACCACCATGCTTCACAGTGGGGATGGTATTCTTTTCACTATAGGTCTTGTTGATTCCTCTCCAAACATAGCGCTTATGGTTGTGACATAAAGCTCTATTTTGGTCTCGTCACTCCAAAATACCGTATCCAGAAGCTGTGAGGCATGTCAAGGTGTTGTTGGGCATATTGTAACTGGGCTTTTTTGTGGCATTGGCACAGTAAATGCTTCTTTCTGGCAACTCGACCATGCAGCTCATTTTTGTTCAAGAATCGTCGTATTGTGCTCCTTGAAACAACCACACCATCTTTTTCCAGAGCAGCCTGTATTTCTCCTGAGGTAACCTGTGGGTTTTTCTTTGTATCCCGAATAATTCTTCTGGCAGTTGTGGCTGAAATCTTTCTTGGTCTACCTGACCTTGGCTTGGTATCAAGAGATCCCTGAATTTTCCACTTCTTAATAAGTGACTGAACAGTACTGACTAGCATTTTCCAGGCTTTGGATATCTTTTAATATCCTTTTCCATCTTTATAAATTTCATTACCTTGTTACGCAGGTCTTTTGACAGTTCTTTTCTGCTCCTCATGGCTCAGTATCTAGCCTGCTCAATGCATCCACGTGAGAGCCAACAAACTCATTGATTATTTATACACAGACACTAATTGCAATTTAAAAAGCCACAGGTGTGGGAAATTAACCTTTAATTGCCATTTAAACCTGTGTGTGTCACCTTGTGTGTCTGTAACAAGGCCAAACATTCAAGGGTACGTAAACTTTTGATCAGGGCCATTTGGGTGATTTCTGTTATGATATAAAAAGGAGCCAAACAACTATGTGATGATAAATGGCTTTATTTGATCACTATCCTTAAATAAAAGACTGTTTTTTTGCATGATCAGTCATATTTTCAAAATCAATGCCAAAATTTCACAATTTCTGCCAGGGTATGCAAACTTATATAAATATATATATATATATATATATATATATATATATATACACATACATACACACACACATATATATATACACACACACACCGATCAGCCACAACATTAAAACAACCTGCCTAATATTGGTTAGGTCCCCATCGTGCCACCAAAACAGCTCTGACCAGTCGAGGCATGGACTCCATAAGACCTCTGAAGGTGTCCTGTGGTATCTGGCACCAAGAGTTTAGCAGCAGATCCTTTAACCATTTCATGAGTAGGGTCTCCTGCAGTGCCCCTTGGAGTGAGTTATGTTTGCATGTGACACTGCACAGCCAGTAGAGGGGGGCAGAGTGTAGACGAGTATTTTTTATTTTTTTTTATTGTAATTTTTTATTTCTTGTCGTATAATATAGTAAACATGAGAACAAATGGGTTATGTCTGCTGTGCTTTATTTGTTTTATTTTGTTTTTATAGCTGTAAAAAAACAAATGAACAAATAATATCAGCAGTTCGGTTTGCCTATATGCACTGTTTGACTTCTCAGACATTGTGTGTGTGTGTGTGTGTGACAAGTGCTAATGTAAATAGACTTGGCTGCGTGCTTCAGATAATCACACTCGAACAGCATGTTTCCACTGTGAGTATACAAGTTTTAAACTGTGGTCGTGGTGCTTTTGTGATAGTTTGGCTGTCTGTTTCAGAAAACAAATGTATTATATGCCTGAAAAGACTGTTTGAGTCGCTGTTTGTGTGAATGAAAACCGTATCTGCACCTAATAATAAGCAGACGTGGCTGCGTGCATGAAAAGATTGCATTTAGATATGATGGCTGTGCATATACAAACTGTGAACTGTCATCGTGGTACTTTGGTGACAATTAGGCTGTTTGTTATATAAAATAAACATATTAAGAAAATTCTCTTTGAGTAGCTGTTTTTTTTTAATGAATTACATCCACTACTAATGTAAACAAATGGCAGCACGCATCGAAGGAAGATCGCGTTTGATGTATTGACTGCGTATAAGAGCTATAAACTTTTTATCGTGGTACTTTGGTGACGTGTTGGATGTATGTATATAAAATAAAATTATTCTGTGGTTTAAAACACTGTATGAATAAAATGTTTGAATAGATATAAATTACAGACACTTGACAGGCGTAGCTTATGTTGGCACGAAAGCCGACATAATTTGAATCTGGCAGCTTGTAATGTAACTGGATGTTGCAGAAATACATATGTGTGACGCTACTCTGCGGGGCCCAGTTATTAACCATCACATATGTGTGCCGATACGTATGAAAGGGTTAAGTCCTGTAAATTGCATGAGGGGGACCTACACAATATTAGCCAGGTGGTTTTAATGTTGTGGTTGAACTGCCTAATATCATGTAGGTCCCCCTCGTGCCGCCAAAAAAGCTCTGACCCATCAAGGCATGGACTCCACAAGATCTCAGAATAGCATTCTGAGATTTTATTCTTCTCACCACAATTGTACAGAGCAGTTATCGGAGTAGTTCGAACCAGTCTGGCCATTCTCTATTGACCACTCTCATCAACAAGGCATTTCCGTCTGCAGAACTGCACCTCACTGGATGTGTTTTGTTTTTGGCACCATTCTGAGTAAATTCTAGAGACTGTTGTGTGTGAAAATCCTAGGTGATCAGCAGTTACAGAAATACTCAAACCAGTCCGCCTTGCACCAATAATCATCCATGCGATTATCTAATCAGCCAATCATGTGGCAGCAGTGCATAAAATCAAGCATATACGGGTCAGAAGCTTCAGTTAATATTCATATCATCCATCAGAATGGGGAAAAAATGTGATCTCAGTGATTTGGAGTGTGGCATGATTGTCGGTGTCAGATGGGCTGGTTTGAGTATTTATATAACTGATGATCTCCTAGGATTTTCACACGCAACAGTCTCTAGAATTTACTTCGAATGGTGCCAAAAAAAAAATTATCCAGTGTGTGGCAGTTTTGTGGACGGAAATGCCTTGTTGATGAGAGAGGTCAACAGAGAATGGCCAGACTGGTCTGTGTGCGCGTGCGTGCGTGTAAAAAAATAAATAAAAAATAGGGGCAATTGAACTATTCTTTCCTGCAGTGGTATTTTGAAGAAGCCATTGAGAGAAAACAGTTGTGTGCCATGATAAGGGCTCACATATAGAATTCATCCTAGAACAGTAGCCGTGTGGTATCATTGTCCGACTCCTGCATTAAACCGCACTGTAAAACATACCCTCTATATCTCAAATGTATAAGAGACCCCCAAAACACTGAATACTAGCCGTTTCACACAAAACCAGATTCCAGATACTATCAGCCATGCACACACACAAATATGCACAAATGGATGTGATTTGGAACCAGCTAACTAAAAATACTTATTGTGCATTAAAAGAGCAGAAAACTCTGAAAGAAACCTGGCAATTGTAATTAAATTGTTTTAGAGCGTGAAGTCTGGACTGGGAGTTAATGTGGATGGATTGTCCAGCGTTTGAACCGGGACTCTCCAGCCTTGCATTACACTAATAAGTGTTGAGTAACCTGTTGCTGAGCTGCACTCTCACTCTGTCACTTCCTTTAAAACTGTCATCAAGTCGTAAATTACTCTCAGGACATGTAGTGATGTTGACATCTTTGTTTGGCCAACACCAGTCGAGGGTTGTTGGTTGGATAGGACTAAAAACTAAAAAATATAAAAGTAAAGAAAAGCTGGGAGAGATATCGGCATGTGTTTATTGGTGTTGGATGGAGGCTGCACTGAATAACTAAATATCTGCAGTGCAGTGTGCACTGTTGTTAGGGCGATACGAGCGGATTGTCAAGATATTGCCTTGGCCGGAGTAGCTATGGGTATCACTGTCTGTCAGTGCTGAAAAGGGGATACAGTGCTAAAGAAACACGCAAAGCCGCCACAGGATGTGAAGAGTCAAGTACAGTGAAGTGCACATTTTCCTCTTTCTCCCTCCAGATTCCTAAGCGGGCCTGTTATAATGAGGAAAAAGGACAGCAGACAGTTTTGAAGTCAGATAGCTTCACATACCCCCCTCTTTTAGAAAAGTTTCTTCCTTTGCCCTGACCATCAATGACCGTAGTCACTGACCGAAAAAACTGTGAAGAGTGTAGCTCATAGAAGCCTTTAAATCCTTCCTGCCAACCACAGAGTTCAAGGCAACAGGGGAAATGAATGAGCTTTGCAGGTTACCAGGCACGGAGGCAGATGAAGTGTTAGAGGTACGGGATTGAGCACCAATCAATCAAATGTGACAAAAACAAAACATATTGCGGCATTAAAATTAATTTGTAAAGTTAAATACAATTAACACAAGTATTGCTATTCAACCAAAATGCAAAACTCTGTTTTATAACTTGTTTTATTTGTAAGGATGTCCTTATAGACCCTTCGTAAAGCTAGACTGCAAGGGTTTTCATGTAATGATAAAGATATGCTATTTCCTCATTCACTTTTACTGACTTCTACTTCCATGGCTCTACGATGACGCAAAGCAGGAAGTTCAGCGCTTGTTGTGCAAAGCACTGAATTCCAACGAAGTTGAATGAAAACCAAGCGAGTTAAACATTGCAATACTTCACTGTTTTGAATCGCAATAAACTAAACATCACATTGTATTGCAACCCAAATACCAATATAATATCAAATCACAAGGTCCCTCCTGATTCCTGTCCCTATAAAGAGCTAGTGTTTTGTTGGATGGTGTTTGAAATGGCTGACACTCTCTCTTGATGGAAAAACTTAAAGGATGGGTGCACAGCTGTTTTTAATAGTAAAAGAAAAACGACTTCAATGTGACTTAAACATTTATTTCTCTAAATTCACAGGGTGACAGTGTCCGCAACAGAGTTGAGAGGAAGTGAGACGAAACCGTATCCTTTTCTAAATGTCTTTCTGTTTAAGTACTAAGTGCTTTGCATAATAAATCTGGAAATAAGATTATTCTTAAAGACACGTTTCAAGGTATATAATGTCATGCCAGTAATGATGATGAGACCAAAAACACTGCAAAGAGCCAGTCTCAGCTAAAAGCTGGGCATGGCTTCAGCCTCTTAGCCCAGTAAGCTGAGCGTGCCGCTCTTCTGCCAGTGTCATTCTGAAGCTCGCCAAGTATAATAAGAGTTCTGTGAAGAGGCTTTGGTCAACAGATGACTTGGTCAACGTGTTCTTATTTGAGTGCACTGTGTGGATGGTTGGTGATACTTTTTAAGCACTTTACACTTGTGTTGCATTTGAATTTACTTTAGACCAACCGCTCGAGATGTTCTGTCTGTATTGTAAATCACTCTTTTCCTTTTGGTATCACTTAAAGTGGCTAGAGAGTAGACTCAAGTTGCAGTGATTCAGCAGATCATTTGAGTGAAAAGATTATTCTAAATAAATACTGGCATAGGGAGCAGCTTACAAAAAACACCCATCCTAAAATCAATAAATTATGAAACAAACAAATTTAGCGAGATGGAGAGACGGAAGACGGACGTTGCTAAACAAAAGCCAAATTTATCTTATAATTTCTCTTTTTTCCCCCAAATGGCATTTTCCCTGCTGCTTCTTAAGACTTTAGAATTTTTTCTCTCTTTCTCTCTCTCTAATTCACTGAAAAGACTCCTTGCATGTCATTTCCGCTTTTAATTTAACATATGAGGACTCTTGACTTGAGCTAATAGCTTTTCCTCAAGGGCATAATTCAGTCTGTGATGTCCACCATCAAAGCCGCTCCGTGGTACAGTTCAAGGTACAGACGAGGCGCCATCGGTGGGAGGCAGCCTCCATTTGCAGCAAACAAATACTGTACAACAGAGCTCTGTCTCTTATTTTGGTCGTTTATAGGAATGAATATCTCATTCCAAATTATTGGGGAACAACTAACCATAAAACGTATGCTACATTTTATTGACAACTGTGATGTTTTCACAAAGTAGGTAAAACTTTGTATCTACACACTTGCTGTGACAAGCTGACCATATGGCTGGTGTACATCAGGCAATGGGGCCTGTGTTACAGCACAGGGTTTTGCAAAATGCAGACATATTTCTCAACAACTTTTTCTTGACATAGCTAAGGCACTCAGCCACGATGCACACAGCCATTTCGGAGGCCGGCATCAAAAACTGAGAGGAACCAAAACTTTTCCCCTCCATTTCCAGTGTTCCACCTCATTGGAATATCTTTAAAGAGAGTACCTTCTTCGCCATGACTTTCCTTTTCCTTAGAAAAATGCCGGCAAATATGTGTTCCCCAGGTGTCACTACAGCTGTCTTTGATATATATATATATATATATATATATATATATATATATATATATATACACACACATACACACATTCATTAGTGCTGTCAGTCAGTTAAAATTTTAATTGCGATTAATCACATAATTTTTTGTAGTTAATCACGATTAATCACAGATTTTCAAAGTACTGAAATTTGACTCTAAATATACTTCTTTTCCTGTCAAAATACATTTATTTCCTTCTTTGGAAGAAGAACAAAAGAAAATGTAACAACATTTTCCAAACAAAGCCTTCCACAGTATAAAGATAGAAATGCACTAAAACAGCACCAATTCAAGTAACACTGAACGTTTCAATGAAAGTGGGAGTTTGACCAATTGAAAGAACTAGTCCCAACATAGCTTTCATATTCATTGTAATGGGTGTGAAATCTCTTGAACTCTCATCATCCACAATATTAATCAGCCGGCAGACTGAAGCTATCTGCTTCATCATTCGTAAAGCCACGTTTATGATTCACATCAGTGCCAGCATGAAGCGCCACTTTGAACTTCACATGAAAAGCGCTTGCAGACAAAAATGTCTCATCACAGTGTTTATGCTAGTTTATGCTGTAAAACTTAAATGCATTAATCGCGATTAAGAAAAAATAAACATGTTCAACTTTTTTAATTTAACGCATGCGTTAACGTGAAAATTTTGACAGCTCTCATATATACTGTATATATACATATTCACAAGTCTCCAAGTTTTAAGTGTTGTGCATCTTTATTCTGTTCACTTCACAAATGTCATATACTGTAGCTTTAAACTTCACTTCTAAATTGCATTGGTCCAGATTACTGATATTCTGACAAGAGCTATGTTATACTATATTTTTAAATACTTTTTTTTTTTTTAAGTTAATGCATACACCAGCATCAAAAAACTTTGACTTGAAAAATTGTGACATCTATTTATTCCATATACATAGCTTAAAACCTTTTTCTAAAGTATGTGTGATTTCTCTGCTATTCTCACAACACCTTTTTCGCAGCCCCAAATTCATTTATCTACAGTATGTCCTTGTGTATCCTTATGTTTTAGCATTTGTGTTAAGCTGAAATTTGCCTCTTTTTTTTTTCTTTTGCAAGTCTTCTGTTTTGGATTTTGTTCTACATTTATCCATACCTCTCTGACTGGATGCTGATCACTTTGCTCCCTTTCATTTGTCTGCATTTATATTGATGTTAAGCTTACTTTTTATATCACTTACACTACCGTTCAAAAGTTTGGGGTCACTTGCCTGAAATGTTTCTCATGATCTTAAGAAATCTTTTGATCTGAAGGCGTGTGCTTAAATGTTTGAAATTAGTTTTGTAGACAAAAATATAATTGTGCCACCATATTAATTTATTTAATTATAAAACTAAAATGCTATAAAAAAATAAATAAAAAAAAAGTTTTTGAAATGGATGACTTGGACCGAATAATTAAGAAAAGCAGCCACTAAGTGCCCAGCACATAGATGGAAACTCCTTCAATACTGTTTAAAAAGCATCCCAGGGTGATACCTCAAGAAGTTGGTTGAGGAAATGCCAATAGTACATTTCTGCAAAATCTAGGCAAAGTGTGGCCACTTTGAAGATGCTAAAATATAACATAGTTTTGATTTATTTTGAATTTCTTTAGTCACAACATAATTCCCATAGCTCCATTTCTATTATTCCATAGTTGTGATGACTTTACTATTATTCTAAAATGTGAAAAAATAAAACAAAGAATGAGTAAGTGACCCTAAACTTTTGAATGGTAGTGTATGTAAATAAAAGAAAGAAATAAACTAATAAAAATTAAATCTAAATCTAGATCAATGATAAATCTCAGATTAAATGTACAGTGCAATTTGCTCAGTCAAGAGGAAGGCACAATTCTCATGTTAATAATGAGGCTTTGAAAAACACGATTCCTATGTGATCACAAAAGAACAGGGCAGGGAAAAAGATCTAATTTAAAAGTATGCAAGGACGCCACAACAAAATTTAAAACCCAAGCCAGAGGAACTCTGGTACTGTACTGTGTAAGGACAGCAGCACATGTGATTCATTTTTTGGGGTGAGAGAAGCAGGGAATTAAAGAGGATAAAATTCCTGTCTTTGAGGCTATACCTAACAGAATCTTTCATAATGCTACCAAGACTCTTGTTTCAAAAGAATGCAGACACAGAAATTGTAATAAATTTAAGGACTCTATATCCACAGCCCAATTGAGAGTTCTATGTTAAAGCTGCTTTTTTTTAGCTAAACACACGACTAAAAAAAATAAAAGATAGCTAGTTTGGATACTTATCTTCAAAGAAGGGCTGTGAATTATACAAGAACATCAGCTTAAATCAACTAGTGCAAATACAAAAAATGGTATTCAGTTATTAAAAAAAAGTTATAAACTTCTCAACTTTATGATATTATAAAATTTTCTGCCTTTATCTTTCCATTCTTTTGAAAAATATGCATTACTTCAAAAATAATCTGCCTTTCAATCATAAAGTAACTTCTTAAACTTGGCATCTAATAAAACTGAAGAGACTCTCCGTGTTTTCTCCATATACACTCAAGCCAATGATTATACCATTATCCAATTACTTTATAAAATTGTCACAACAAATTAAAGGGCAAAGCGGATGAATGACTACGACCGCATCGCACATATCTGACGAGCAGTCTGCGACAGTTGTGCACAGTATACTGATCATTTTTTCACCCTTATTCCAAAAGTCACAAGCCAATAAAATCATAATGACAGCAACTTGAATGTGAACACAAAGGCATTTTTTAAATAAACAATCTGTCTTCTTTGTTTGGGAAAAATGAAGCAGGAAAAGAGGAAATCACTTTGAAGAGAAGGTTAGTTTAAACCGCAGAATGAACTGGCAAACAGAGCACTGATGTTGTCTAACATGCCAAAGCACCATATATTGTGATGAACTCTAGTCCAAAAACTATTTTCTCTCTCCCATGAATTTGGTGACACCAAAGCAGAATATTCTAACTTAAATGAAAGGCTGATGTCTTAGAGCTTTACTTACAACAAACAAAAACAATTTTTTCTTCTAATTTCTACTACTCTTAACTTTCTTCTCCATTGTCATGTGATGTAATCTTTTTAAATTACCTGCATTTGCAAATTGCATAATGGCTTTTTATGTAACTTACATTGCAGTATTACTTAACAATCTTTTCTGGCCATAGGAAATGTGGCAGTACAGTCAAACCGCAAAATCCACATACAGAAACAGAACAAAAAAGGAACAATAAAAAGCACATCTCTTGGTTCTTCCCCCAGCGTGCTAGAATAAACAAAACAAAAATGAAAACATTCTTGTAAATGAATGAAAGATTAAATAAATGCAGTTGTTTGCTGAAACGTCGACAAAAGCATGCTGGGAGTGAATTGGAAAAACTCACCATGGAGTTTTAATGGAAAAACATCCTGCCCCAAAGAGGTAGGGTCTTCATGATGGGACAGATACACAGAGATAGATGGAAAAGGTATTATTATTGATTTGATTGGGCAAACAGTTTGCATAGATATTTTTAATAACACAACTTTAAAGCCAAAACATTTTATGTTTTACTATGTCTATATTTCCAGACCAGATCTAAATTTTATATATATATATATATATATATATATATATATATATATATATATATATATATACACACACACACACACACACACACACACACACACACAGTACAACAGGGCTAAAACCACACCTTAAAGTACATTTTATAAACATAAAATGTATCAAGATTGAAAAAACGAATGTCTTTTTATTGAATATTGTTAGAGCAACATAATTTGTGTTAAAGGAAATAATAGCGGAAGGTTGCTTATTTTTTTTTAAAGGTGGTGAGGGAGCCTTTTACTCCACACTTGGGGTAAAAGTTCCACACACTCAGGGTAGAAGGCCCACAGGAGGATTAATGTAATATCGTGTAAATATTACAATAGTTAAATTTTTTTAACTTTTGAGATAGCAAGATTTTGAGTCACAAATTAAGATAATACTTATTCAAAATTCCACTTCAGGAAAGGGTTAAGTATTGTTAATTTCAGTCACATTCAGCATTTCATAACATCTCAAGTATTCTATAAACAAATGAATCTTCATTGTGATTGGATCCGTCAATGTGAGCCCACTTTGAACATTTTTCATAACAAATCTATTTGTCCCACTTAAGAAAAACAATGAGTTTTATGGGGGCCTTTAGCCCCTTCAATAGGTGGGCTTTTTACCTGAAATACTATCTTTTTACTTACTGGATAGTTTTAAAAAAAACTTTTGATTTAGTCACCTTGAACAAAACTGAAAATGACAAATAAGTATTATGTCTTAAAATATGTGATAATTTCAGGAATTCTTATTAGGTACATACATTTGCAACATTTAAAAAAAAAAAAATTAAATATTAGATCAAATTACCTCGTAATCAAACTTCATGGATCAGGAATATTTTGCAGCGCATAATGACAAACAGGTGTTAAGGAAAGTACTGTGGTAGTTTTGTTGCTGTTAAGTGTTTTGGGAGAAATTAAATCAAAAGTGCCTTTTTCTCTGCAGGGCCTTTATCCCCATTGTGCCCTAAAATTATTAGCAACTTATTAGCAACATAGGCTGTCTCTCGTTTGGAAGGATGCGTCCTCCAGAAGTCGCATTTGTCGGCCGCAGACGTCATCGAGGCTGTCTCGTTTCAGAAAAGCAAGTAGGACACTTCGAATGCAGCCTTCGAATGCGACCTTCTTTCATGGGAATTCGGAGGATGCATGAGGTGTATCCTTCGTGGGCACTCACAACCCACAATTCTTTGCTTCAATGGAAATGTCTAATAAAATGACGCCAATTTCCCCGTAAATAAGATGTTCAAACGCAAGAAATGTTAATTCCCAAGTTGAAGTACCTCAGTAGATGGGTGCAGAGTATATAATATGTATAATTATATTAATATATAATTAAAATAAAGTATTAGACTAAAAGTACACCTGTAAAATCTATTTTCTTTTCTCTTTACATCATTAGAACTCTCCTAAAATTTACCTCATACATTCCCTTCCAGAGGGACTTTGTTCCCTTCTCACTCAAAGTGCTCGCACTTGTTAAAGAGTGGCGTGCTGTCATAGTAACCATGTTACATTCCGTTTCCATTTGTCCTACGAAGGCCGTCTCATTTAAACGAGATTTGTTTAAAGGAGGACGCTCGATATACTGCAGCCTTCAAAGGACGCGTCCTACTTAGCATGCAGCCTTCCAAATGAGACACAGCCATACACTCAGTGAGCACTTTATTAGGAACACCTGTTCACCTACTTATTCATGCAATTATCTAATCATCCAATCGTGTGGCAGCAGTGCAATGCATAAAATCATGCATTCAGTTAATTTTCACATCAACATCATTCAGAATGGGGAAATAATGTGATCTCAGTGATTTCGACATTGGCATGATTGTTGGTGCCAATGTCACTGGTTTGAATATTTCTGCTACTGCTAATGTCCTGAGACTTACACGCACAACTGTCTCTAGAGTTTACTCGGAATGGTGCAAAAAACAAAAAACATCCAGTGAGCGGCAGCTCTGCAGACGGAAACGCCTTGTTGATGAGAGAGGTCAACGGAGAATGGCCAGACTGGTTCGAGCTGACAGAAAGGCTACGGTAACTCAGATAACCACTCTGTACAATTGTAGAGAGCAGAATAGCATCTCAGAATGCACAACACATCGAAACGTAAGGCAGATGGGCTACAACAGCAGAAGACCACGTTCTGCACTTTATTAGGACCATTGTGTTCCTAATAAAGTGCTCAGTGAGTGCAAATAGTTAGCTCAATTTTCATCAAATGTCTGAGGATAAACTCAAACACTGGTGGCATTTAGGAGTGAAAGAGCATGAGGGTCAATCTATTCTGACATTTCAATAGAATTTAAACAAACAGTGAGGTTTAAGTGTTCGTCTTTAAAATGAGATGTGAGTGTCTTTGTTGAAGAGTTAGTAGAAAGGAGAGGGGGAGTGGATCCCTGATCTACATCCAAAGCAATGGATTACTGTAAACATTTACAGCCAATAATGCTTTCCCAATAGCAATAATGGAGATAAAATCCAAATTTGTAACCCTCTAGCACAAGAAGTCATACAAATGACAGTCCACTGAATTATTTTTCTATTCAATAGAGCTGAATTGCAGTCTGTGAAACAAAACCTTTTAGTTTTACACAGATCCTGAATCTTTCCTGTTTTATTCTGGCAAATATAGATTAATTATCGTGAAAGAGAGATCTGCACAACATGATGAACAATAGTCAGGGTAAGTTTAGTGTATAATTGCAATTGTGTTTGACATTTTGTAAAATTAATTAATTGTATTGCACACAGGGCTTTAGATACTCAAACATCACAGCCAACATACACAATCAAACCGGCAGGTTGCCTGGTTGTGTCTCAAGTGGCACAGTACTGTTCTCTCATTGAGTGAGACACTCCAGCTGAATGGATTCAGTAAATATCCAGCTGTGAAAATGGACGGATGCAAGTGTTAAATAAATGTGTTTCCATGGAGATGGAAACCCATTAAAGCCCAGGTTTGTTTAGCAGCATTGATGATTATTTTGGTGTTTCTGTGATTCTGAGATAAGTTAGTGTGGTTGTAAGATCTAAAATATCTAAAAGATAATAATAAAAAACATTGAATTGCACAACCTCTGTACTGAAAAAGTAGGACAACATCATATTATACATCACATGACACACTCATGCACTTTTAATAAGATCAGACCTGAATCCAAACCATAACAATAACATAAAAGCAAGTCAAAAAGCAGATTGCATCCAAATCCGTAAAGTGCTACGAGGGTCTTTATTACTGAGAAATGTTTACAGGGAAACAATGATCACACAGGATGCCTTTTAACAGGAAGCAAAGAGTCACATGATGACAGCCAGTGGTCATCGAGGGCAACAACCCCACTTCAACAGAATAATCTTTCACACGTTTATCTCTC
Organism: Myxocyprinus asiaticus; assembly: GCF_019703515.2. NCBI lineage: Eukaryota > Metazoa > Chordata > Actinopteri > Cypriniformes > Catostomidae > Myxocyprinus > Myxocyprinus asiaticus. Next base: position 27,969,034 of record NC_059374.1, on the reverse strand, counting down.
TGCTCATGAGCCTAATGCTGCATTTCCAAAGCCATTAAAATAAGGTGATTTGCGCAAATGCTTTACGGCATGATATTTCACATGGCTTGGTAGCACCCATGCCCTCTAAGCTATTCCTACCGTCATTACTGCACTATGAGACAATGGCCCAAAAGCAGCTCAATTCATGTATTACACTAAGCCTACCATATCTGTGAGGTCAGAGAAGCCCCCCTTGTGCCGATCTGATCCAACCATCCACCACCCCACACATGCTCTTCTGTATTAGGCAAGAGCACTATCAGAGGGATTCACGTCATTTTAGCACCATCACTACAGTCTTATTGTACTAAATATGTCAGTAAGCAAATGGGACTGGGCTGGCTGATGAAGTGACTCTGATGGAGGAATTAAAGGTGGAAAAGAATTTAGCAGACACTCAGGACTGACATTAATGACCAAGAGCTCATTGTACTGGATGATCTAACAGCTGAAATCAAGAGAATAGTTGAGATGGTTCATAGAAAAGAAAGGTCACATAATTTTTTAAACTTTGCTGGATATATGCAGCTTTAAAAAGAAATTATCCAGTTGGAAATTTTGAAAAAAGCGCACAGACACATGCACAAGTTCACGACACTTTTTCAGTGTGCCTGATATCAACATAAAGTGACACAGATGAGAAGAATACGCATGTAAATCTTGATACAGCTATTCCACTTAAATAATGGAGAATTCTGTTCTAGACGTCATGTTTGCACTTCGATTAAATGCAAACTATAATTGGCAGAAACAATACACCACTTTCTTTTTGTTCTTATACTTTTCTCCACTTTATTACTTTATTATCATGCAGTAACACACTGATGTAATGATTGATGTATGCAGTCATGAAATCAGAGACCCTTCACTTGAAATCTCAACACAAGTTATTAAAAGATGCATATTACTAGGTGTAAATTGCTATGTCCCTATACACTTGTCATCGGATAGCCAGAAACACGTCTTAATACCAGGCAATAAACAGGTCACACACACAGAGCTGAAGAGTGAGAGTGAGGGAGAGTGGTCAAAACTGATGTGCCAGGTTATAATGGTTTTCTTGTTTCTTTTTTGTCTGTCAAAATGACAGACAGCATTTGGAATTATCCGTCAACGTTTGAAAAAAATAATCTGTAAATGACAGAGAATGTTCGGTTAACACAACCCCTAACTAAGACTGACAGTGTGAGTCACTTCAGTCAGAGGCTGCCAGTCCAAAACATCTCCTTTTTGTGTTCCACAGCAGAACGTAAGCCAAGGTTTGAAACAACATGAGTAAGTAAAAATGAATTTTTAATTTTGGGTGAACTAATTCTTTAACTGAGAGGTCTATCTCCTTTTCAGGCTTAAAAACAAGTGTCTGTAGCTCCTATTTAAGTATTAGGGTGGCTACACACTAGAGCTGACCCTAAGGTTCAAGAATACTGCAAATTAATTTATTTCAAATAGGGTGGTGTGTCGCAAGGCAGCTCTCAAATACAATGATAAATGGAGTAAAGTTTAACTTTGCAGCAAAACACTCTGACGAAAGCATCCATTGACCAATGAGGATTTCAGAGAAGTGGGTTGAGCTTTCAGAAATCAAATTTGCTGTATTCCCACTTTGTATCAAACTAAACAGGCTTTTTTAAGCATTCCTATAGGTCAAACACTCCGTCACAGATTTCTCTAGTGTGTAAGCGCCCTTACCTTAGCATTAATATTGCACTATCCTTGAATTATAGATCTAAAAAAGTCAGTATCAAAACACACACTGGTTGTAGCTGTGGCCTAGCGGTTAACACACATGCTTTCTGTTGTGCTATGATGCTCATGTGGGAAAATCTGGCCTGCATTGTGTCCCACTTACCTTTAGCCCCATTACATATCTCTCTCTTCTAATGGCCTGAGAGATACTCTACCCAATTATGTGAACTCAAGCACTTCTAGCTACACAAGCTTGATTTTGTCGCAAGGGTGCTATAGCAGAGATTGGTGTAAACTTTCATCTTCTACTGTCAGTTTTCTCTTTCAGGTCAGCTACTGTCATGGTGAAACAACAGTTTGAAAAGAATCTTGCAGGGCAAGACATTTGACGGTAACTCTATTGCCCTCTTGAGTAGTGACTGCCACAGTAACGGAAGAACACAGTATAAGTATGCACAACATGACTGCATGCATGCAATGCTTTGGCCATGCATTTGCATCTTCATTTGCGTACTTGCATAGAGCATGTTTCTGGCCTAACACGAGAAGTGACAAAAAGTAACAAATGACAAATAAAAGCATCTCCTTTAGGAAAGGCTTAAAGGGAGTTTCCAAAACCGTTCCACCAAAAGGTGATCAAATCAAGACTAATAGTGTGCTCCATAGCCATGATTGCCAACAAAGATCTGTTCATACAGGTATAAATAAATCTGTACAGTGTGTAAAAACACACGCACAAAAACAATCACCTCAACAGCCCACACAGGGGTACAGATGGTGCTCGACTCCCGTACAGCCAATTTGAGTGTGCCCAGTATCAGTTCCATGGAGGTAAAAAATCTCAGGAGGGGTTCTGCTTTTCCAAAACGTCCAGTTGCATTAATACCGAGACTCTGTCTGTAAGGCGGATGTCCCTCCGTTGTGGTGACCAGGTCCTCTACTCTCAGATGTGCAGCACTCAGAGCAGTGGCTGGGGAATGGCAGAGTTTTTTGGGCATGTTGATGGGCAAGGAGGATATGAGCTAAGACAGGAGGGTGCAGGGAAACAGCTGACTGACTGACATACACAACATGCACAACATGGGCCATCTCTTGTCAGCCACCACATATGCTAGCCTCAGCTAAAAAGAGAGAGACAGATTGAGAGAGAAATAGTAAATGTATTGGGACTGCAACTTGAGGACAGGGCACCATTATGACTTCTGCTCTGTCAGTGCAATAGCACAATGTGTAGTCTTAGACTAGGCATGTCTGTAGAAACAAGTCATGTAAATGGTGAGTGAGAGCATACACGGTCTGCACGCCCAAAGAGCAAACTAAACACAACACTGAATTATTCAAACTTCAAACTGATGCTTCTGATGAACCGATGATACTTAAAAATCGCACTGGCCCAAAACTAGATGAGCAAGGGCACTTAAAACAACCTTAGTGCAAAGTGTTCTGCATGACAATGAGCTGCAGGGCCTTGTATAAATCTACCACATCTGCCTACTCATTGACCCGGTGTGCCACAGTTTCGTTAGCGAATTTCCAATTCAAACTTTCCATTTAAATAAAAATAAACAATTGGAATAAGTCATAATTATGTTGAGTCAGTATGTAAATGTGTTCTGCAGTCATCGATATGGCAACCAGTCTTTGCCGCTGTGTTCATATTACATGGAGAGCGACCGCATGCTATGTCCAGTAAATTTAATACATCTGGTTTGGGGATAACGACTGCATACAGCAAAGATCCATATGCGGGAGAAAGCAGGTTTGCATGTTTGTGTGCATTTAAGCAATCATTTGGCAAATGACGGTTTGATGACACTTAAGTATGTCCTGTACAAGTCAAGAGTTCATGCAAAATCATGGTGCGTTTCACATTTCTGACACAATCTCTGACACGGTTCTTGCAAATGAGAAATGGGTGAATGCTTTTGCCCGCAAGGCTTGAAAGATTAATAGTCTTGGACCCACTTGTCTTTAACTACTAGGCTATGTCCTTAGTATTACAATAAGTACATTGCATCAAATGTGTACATTTTGTAATGTAAGTAGTTAAAACACAGAATATAAAGTAGGATCAACACTATCTATTAAGATATAACTAGCATAAAAAGGTGGTAAAAGTGGGCAAGTAATTTATATTGAGGACTCTTCTTTGTTTTTTAGTGCCAACATACCAAATGGCACAGATACTGTACATAGGCAGTAATGACCAAAACCAGTAGTTTAAACAGGTGGAAAAGTACTTATTTAGTGAGTATACATTCTAATTGTTGGGCGCACCAGGCCAGGCCTCTCCTGTTTCTAATAAACAAACAATCTGACCTCAAGTATCAACAGAATTAAATTAGCTCATTCTATGATTAAATGAACAACACTGCAGTAGAAATCAAAAGACATTAAAGACTTAATAACTAGGTAGCTCACTGGGAAAGTTTAAGATCATAATATGTCTTGCACTTCAGTTGGAATTCAGTTACAATACTGAAATCAATATATAGTGCAGTATTGCAAGATATTTGCCAATACCAAATCTTACCAAATACCTTGAAGTATTAAAGAATGTGTAGAAACCCACCCAGTGCGCTTGGTGATGGTGCCCAAGGTCATCGGCTGCTTGATCTGTGCCAGAGGAAGCACAACAATCAAACTGGGTAGTGGGGACAGGCGTGGATTACCCATGTTGTTGTTAGTGAAGTTGTTGTAAGATTCTTGACTAGTGAGTTTGGCTGTGAAGAAAAGGAAAAAATAAACTGTGAGTTTATATTTAAATTAACATTATGTAGGTTCAAAACTCAGAGGCACTTTAGAACAAAATCATAAAGCTTACACATCTCTTACAATAATAAAAAAAAAAGCTGTAAGCTCATATAATGCTCTTCTATATTTACCCCTGTACTGATTGGCACTAACTAGCTCAACATGCAGTCCTGTCTACACCAATCAACAGCCTCTTTGAACTGTACAAGTTCAGTCATCATACTTATGTTTAACACATTTTATTTAAATTTACACTTTGTCTAAAAATATTTTATACACCTTATAGTTCTGGTCTTGGATGTGTATGACTGCACAACACATACTGAGGCCAACTATTAACCTTAGCAGATAAGTTTTACATGTCAGGGACTACATCTTCTGGTGGAAAGATGGCACTGAATTCTCTTTTAAAAAAAAAAAAAGTGTGTAATGAAACTTTGTGTTCTTAAATGTTTTGTTATGTAGTAACTTTTTCATTAAAACATAATATAGTCCTGGCTGAAGGGGTTGCAACACCGTTTTACCTTATTTAACCTTAATCGTTAATTAATTAACCTTAATTTTTAGGGAAACAAACATAAATGACAAAGGTCTCTACAGCTCTCCCCGAATTATTGCTTTATATTGGTTGTTTGTTGTCACGTGCCACTTTTTATTCACCAACAAATAAAGTATTTTTTTCAGTTTTGAACATATTTCCATCCACTTTTCAAAAAGAAAAAATAACAAACCTTTATATTGTGCATGCTATGCACACTCCACAAACATTGAACAAAAAGTTGAAGATTTCTTTTTTTTTTTTTTTTTTAACTCCATTATTTTTTCCCTTTCAACATTAAATTCTTTGGACCAACCCAATAATCTCAGCGAACATTTCCTTGTTTCTATTGTAATATCATGGGGAAGAGGGTATTCAGACAGCAGGAGAAATACCTAAGACACAAAACAATGATTATCTGGGGGCAAAAGCACAGAGAACATCCGTGCCACAGTGTTGGAGGGGTTTTAGATCATTAGTCAGCCTCTCTGTCTCTCTCTAATACCCAGAAACGCTGTCTTTGTGCTTAACCAAAATGAGGCCATTTAGGTCTCATGGCCCTCGATAAAGGCCGGCTTTGGCTGGAGACATTACACAAACCCCTGCGCCATTCCACACAGGGCCCAGATCTCAAGGGCCCTTCACATTTCAAAACCACTACACCCCAAGCGCAGCCACCTTTTGTGTGCAAGAGCAGCAGAAAAGAAAAGGAATTTGAACAGGAAGCAGCCTGAAAACCCATAATGGTGCTTCTGATGGACAAAGAAGAGGAGTAGAGGAAGAAAAATCTTAATGAATTTAGCATCTTTCCAAGAAGGACACACTCTCCTGCTCTGCAGTCTCTGCACACTTTTAACCCCCTGTAAATCAAAAACCTGACTAGCATGTAAATACAAACACAAACAGTGTTACACCGGCAAAGCCTAAGTCCTAAAAAAGCATGCGCCTCGCTTAGATATTGTTCGGATGTGGTGGATAATGTGGAACTCATCACGGAATGACAAAAACCCAAGTGTGGTAGGCTTGGCTGAAACCCTCAAGAATGGCACGCCCGAGGTAGGCAAGGCGCCTGGCCAGTCAAAACGATACTGCTTATGGTGCCGTCATTTGATTAATGACTCATGTGTGATGGTCTGCGCAGTGATACTTGACAAGCCAATGGAAAGAAGATCCATGAATGCAAATCCACAGCCGTCGCAGGCCTAACTCCAAGAGGCCGGTCAGGTCACCCTGTCACCTGACCCCTCTGTTCAAGCTCACTCTGAACCATTTGCATTTTCTTCTAATGGCACAGACCTGGGCATCCTGTCACTGATATCTTGTTTTTCTCGCCCATGCGTTTCTATTTGCATCTAATAAAGCAATGAACACAACCAATCCATCTAGGTGATTTGCAAGAAAAATAAAAAATAAAAACAAGAGGTACACATGCAATCCTCAGGCTGCGAGGCTGTTAAGAGAAAGATGTACAGTCTAATCAATGGGTTATACTATTTAAAACCTTGGTGTTGATCATTTAGCGACAAAATATTGTTAATATATTGTCAAAAAACTTCCAGGGGACAGAAAACTAGAGGTAGCCATATATAACGGTTTTAACGATTAATTAATTAATTAATTAATTTAACGCTGGCAGTTGTTTTTGGAACTATCGGTTATCTGCAAAAATCTATGCCAATAGTTTTTTTCTTATTTCCTCTGTGATCGATTTTTCAGTTAGAATAGTTAGTTCTACAGTATAACAGCAGCCTTTAGAGGTGAAATAAACAATCATGTTGCAATTTGCTGTTTCTAAATCTTTCATCATTGACAATATCCCTCCACATTTTTATCCTCACTTTAATGCATATTTTATTATACTGATTAAATAATCAAGTGTTCAAAATTTAAGCGAAGACATGCAATTTTCTTTGCATGTCCTCGCTTCAATTTTGAACACTTGATTATTGGACAATATTCTAACTGACATAAGACATAATGGAAATGTCCCCCAACAGTACATACATAGTGTCTCCAACTTCATATCTTGTAAATAATAATAAACCTTATTCCTCATTAACCCTCATCTGGTGAAATATATATATGTATATATATATACACACACACACAAACAGTATACAGTATATACATACACACATTTACAAAACTCTTCATCTGGTGAATATATAGGCTATTAAAGGCTTGATATGGTAAATACTTAAATATAGAGCATTGTAATGGAGCGAAGTCTCCATCCCTAGTGAATTTCAGGCTATTTCATAGTTAAAAGTCCCACATTATGGACCAAATCTAAAATAAACTCTCGTTATGATTGGGATTTTGGTTGACTGATAAACTGCATCTTGTAGACTCTATGCATGTGCCCGTCACAGTAAGGAACAACAAAGTTTTCTTTCTTTTTACTATCGGCCTATTAATCTGTTATCAGCCTTTTCCACCACCTTAGTTATCGATATCAGCAAAATCCACTTTTGGTTGGCCTCTACAAAAAACCTTCATGGGTTGTAGGGCTGGGTATCGATACACATTTCCCGTTTTGATTTGATTCCGATTAACAAGCTCTCCTTTGGATTTTTATATTATTTTATTCTATTCTAATTCTGATTAGTTTGGGTTTATTTCAGTTATAATGTCCAATTCAATTCCTATTTATTTAGCAGATATATTAATCAACAACTAAAACTGAAGCAAACTTTAAAGTAAAACATCAATCTTGGGATTTTAAGAATCGAAAGCGGGTTACTACAAATGAAGTATGCTGTCATCGCTGACCGAGTTCTATTAAAAAATTTAGCCTTGACTGGCCCCAATGTGAATAACATTCCTAGGGGCAGAATATCACACGACATGCTAAGTGTCAAAGGCTGAGAAATTACTTGGCTTTAGTCCGGTCTGGTGGAGCATCTGCGGAAGACCTGCATTCCTAGAAAAGTTGTGCTTTCCCAGTTTGGGAATACTTTGATATATTCTGTTTCACCAATTCATGTCTTTCGTGCTCGTCCAGGTTTCCCAGACATGTTCCTGTAAGAGTGTAGTTCACAGGAGGTAGGGATTAAGACAGGAAGGGGGAGGAGGGAAACGAGGGATGAGTGGAAAGGAAAAGGAACAATGGCCGTGCCGCCACACTCAGGGGGAAGGCACTGTCATGTCAAGTCTGCCTGTGCCAATTCCCAGAGCCATCATCATTAAAATACACACTTTCAGAGGAGGAGGGGGGGAGAAGGAGAGGCCAGAAAAAGCTGGATAAAAGCAATCCCGGTGGACAAAGTGAAAACAAATTAAAGGAACCATTATAAAACACAGATGCTGCAAAGAAAATAAACTTCACAAGATTTACTGTTTTCAGAAGAAATCGGACATTGGTGGAAAAGCCATCAGTAGCCATATCTGGTGGACTGCCTTTGCCTCTGCTTTTACAGTATCTGCTAGCTGCTATTTTCAGGATTGCAGTGGGGTCAAGCAAGCCAGCTTATGTGAAAATGGCTTTTCCCCAACCACCAGTGAATGAGAGTGCTTTTAAAGTGACAGCAGAGATTTCCCCCTGCAAAGTTTTTGGGTTGCTGTACATGCTTTTCCTGTAGTACGGCATCCACTTTAATGAGCAGAAACAGTATATGAAACTTCCTGACTGTTACCAGACTTTGTGCCGAACAACTATTTTCACTGCAAGGATGGTAGACCTCAAACTGCACAAAAAAAGTATGTTTTCTATTTGCCTCGCTCCATCTACTGATTTCATTGCAGAAGTTGCCGCCTGATTACAAGCCATTACATCATGACAAAAAATGCATGATCATACAATTCTGCATAATAGCAAAATAGGTACTTCTCAAAGAAAATATGAAAGCACTCAGGCCCATAATTTATTAAACAAAGTATGTCCAAACGTCCCTCTATGAGGCTGTCTGAAATCAGATACAATACTTTACAACATGTCAGCGTTTACAACTCATCAGAGGAGCACCTTGGTGACAGTGGGAATCTGCAGTCTTCTTTGGCTCAGATAACAGTCTTACTGAAACCATATGTGAGTGAGATTGTTTGCAGGCAATTGCATGTGTGTGTGTGTGTGTGTGTGTGAGGAGGAAGCTGTGGATCTTTCACCTCAGACAAGCAGACTTCGCAAACAGTGCATGAGAAGATGAACAGGAAGGCATCCACCAACGCAATCAATGCACCTCAGCATGTGGCTCTGATCAAGAGCACGTAATCTGATCATGTCAATTTACTTATTGGTGAGTGGGGACCATATTCTCTGCTCCTAGTCATGAACTTTGGCATGTCATTTTAGACATGTCTAAATTAAACCCTAAGCTGGTCTGTTGTCAGAAAAGGTACGTTTTACTGAATAAAATAATACAGTAAATACATAAATAAATATAGTTTGGTTATATAAGGCCTATATATATATATATATATATATATATATATATATATATATATATACACACTAACGTTCAAAAGTTTAGGGTCACTGACTTGTTCTTTATTTTTTTTTCACATTTTAGAATAATAGTAAAGTCATCACAACTATGGAATAATAGAAATGGAAATATGGGAATTAGGTTGTGACTAAAGAAAATCCAAAATAAATCAAAACTATGTTATATTGTAGCATCTTCAAAATGGCAACACTTTGCCTAGAAATTTGCAGAAATTTACTCGGCATTTTCTCAACCAATTTCTTGAGGTATCACCCTGGGATGCTTCTTAAACAGTATTGAAGGAGTTCCCATCTATATGCGGGGCACTTAGTGGCTGCTTTTCTTAATTATTCTGTCCAAGTCATCCATTTCAAAAACCTTTTTTTTTTTTTTTTTTATAAAATTTTAGTTTTGTAATTAAATAAATTAATATGTTGGCACAATTAATATGTTGACCCCAAACTTTTGAACGGTAGTGTATGTATGTATATATATATATATATATATATATATATATATATATATATATATATATCAAACTCAGTGCCTCTTTGCTTGACATCATGGGAAAATCAAAAGAAATCAGCCAACACCTCAGAAAACAAATTGTGGACCCCCACAAGTCTGGTTCATCCTTGGGAACAATTTCCAAACGCCTCAAGGCACCACGTTCATCTGTACAAACAACAGTACGCAAGTATAAACACCATGGGACCACGCAGCCGTCATACTGCTCAGGAAGGAGACACATTCTGTCTCCTAGAGATGAACGTAGTTTGGTGCAAAAAGTGTAAATAAATCCCAGAACAACAGCAAAGGACCTCGTGAAGATGCTGGAGGAAACAGGTAGACAAGTATCTATATACACAGTAAAACGAGTCCTATATCGTCATAACCTGAATGCTGATGCCAATGCCAAGCCAGTGCTGCAAAACCACCAGAAAAAAGCCAGACTACAGTTTGCAAGTGCACATGGGGACAAAGATCTTTCTTTTTGGAGAAATGTCCTCTGGTCTGATGAAATTTTTTTTGCATTTTTTGGCCATAATGCCCATTGTTATGTTTGGAGGAAAAAGGCTGAGGCTTGCAAGCCAAAGAACACATCCCAACCATGAAGCATGGGGGTGGCAGCATCATGTTGTGGGGGTGCTTAGATGCAGGAGGGACTGGTGTACTTCACAAAATAGATGGCATCATGAGGAAGGAAATTTATGTGGATATATTGAAGCAGCAGCTCAAGACATCAGCCATGAAGTTAAAGCTCGGACGCAAATGAGTCTTCCAAATGGACAATGACTCCAAGCATACCTCCAAAGTTGTGGCAAAATGGCTTAAGGACAACAAATTCAAGGTATTGCAGTGGCCATCACAAAGCCCTGACGTCAATCCGATAGAAAATTTGTGGGCAGAACTGAAAAAGCGTGAGCGAGCAAGGAGGCCTACAAACCTGACTCAGTTACACGAGTTCTGTCTAGAGGAATTGGCCAAAATTCCAGCAATTAATTGTGAGAAGCTTGTAGAAGGCAACCCAAAATGTTTGACCCAAGTTAAACAATTTAAAGGCAATGCTACCACATACTAACAAAGTGTATGTAAACTTCTGACCCACTGGGAATGTGATGAAAAAAATAAAAGCTGAAATAAATAATTCTCTCTACTATTGTTCTGATATTTCACATTCTTAAAATAAAATTGTGATCCTAACTGACAGGGAATTTATTCAACAAATAATGTCAGGAATTGTGAAAAAATGAGTTTAAATGTATTTGGCTAAGGTGTATGTAAACTTCTGACTTCAACTGTGTGTGTGTGTGTATATATATATATATATATATATATATATATATATATATATATATATATATATATATATATATATATATATGTATGTATGTATGTATGTATATATATATATATATATATATATATATATATATATATATATATATACACATACATACATACATACATACATATACACACACACACACACACACATACACACACAGTTGTGGTCAAAAGTTTGCATACCCTGGCAGAAATTGTGAAATTTTGTGCTCCTTGAAACAACCACAACATCTTTTTCCAGAGCAGCCTGTATTTCTCCTGAGGTAACCTGTGGGTTTTTCTTTGTATCCTGAACAATTCATCTGGCAGTTGTGGCTGAAATCTTTCTTGGTCTACCTGACCTTGGCTTGGTATCAAGAGATCCTAGAATTTTCCACTTCTTAATAAGTGATTGAACAGTACTGACTGGCATTTTCAAGGCTTTGGATGTCTTTTTATATCCTTTTCCATCTTTATAAAGTTCCATTACCTTGTTACGCAGGTCTTTTGACAATTCCTTTCTGCTCCCCATAGCTCAGTATCTAGCCTGCGAGAGCTAACAAACTCATTGACTATTTATACACAGACACTAATTGCAATTTAAAAAGCCACAGGTGTGGGAAATTAACCTTTAATTGCCATTTAAACCTGTGTGTGTCACCTTGTGTGTCTGTAACAAGGCCAAACTTTCAAGGGTATGTAAACTTTTGATCAGGGGCATTTGGGTGATTTTTGTTATCATTATGATTTATAAAGGAGCCAAACAACTATGTGATGATAAATGGCTTCATATGATCACTATCCTTAAATAAAATATTTTTTTGCATGATCAGTCGTATTTTCAAAATCAGTGCCAAAATTTCACAATTTCTGCCAGGGTATGCAAACTTTTGAGCACAACTGTGTATATATATATATATATATATATATATATATATATATACACACATACACACACACACACCGATCAGCCCCAACATTAAAACCACTTGCCTAATATTGTGTAGGTCCCCCTCGTGCCGCCAAAACAGCGCCAACCCGCATCTCAGAATAGCATTCTGAGATTATATTCTTCTCACCACAATTGGACAGAGCGGTTATCTGAGTTACCGTAGACTTTGTCAGTTCGAATCAGTCTGGCCATTCTCTGTTGACCTCTCTCATCAACAAGGCATTTCCATCCACAGAACTGTCACTTACTGGATGTTTTTTGTTTTTGGCACCATTCTGAGTAAATTCTAGAGACTGTTGTGTGTGAAAATCCCAGAAGATCAGCAGTTACAGAAATACTCAAACCAGCCCATCTTGCACCAACAATCATGCCACGGTCCAAATCACTGAGATCACATTTTTTTCCCCATTCTGATGGTTGATGTGAACATTAACTGAAGCTCCTGACCCGTATCTGCTTGATGTTATGCACTGCACTGCTGCCACATGATTGGCTGATTAGATAATCGCATGGATGACTGCTGGTGTCAGATGGGCTGGTTTGAGTTTTTCTGTAACACAAGAAACAAGGGGGACCTACACAATATTAGTTGGTGGTTTTAATGTTGTGGCTGGTCGGTGTGTGTGTGTGTGTGTGTGTGTGTGTGTGTATATATATATATATATATATATATATATATATATATATACACACACACACACACACACACACACACACACATATAACAGAAACCCAATTTATAAAGGAAAATTACTGTATGTGGACACCAAAAATTAACATTGTGTCATCATTTACTAATTTAGTTCCAAACCTGTGTGACTTTCTCTCCTCTGCAGAATGGCAGCCTCAGTCACCATTCACTTTTATTATATAGAAAAAAACAATACTGCCAACATCTTTTGTTTCCCACGTTAGAAAGTCATATGGGTTTGTGACAACATGAGGTTGAGTAAATGATGACAGAATTTTCATTTTTTGGTGAACTATCCATTTACTAATCAATTATATTTTACAAAAAGCAATAAGATCATATTATAATAGCATCTAATTAAGTTAAACGAGGGAAAAAGAATACTTCAAAAGCAGTGCAACTAAACCACAGTGCTGCAGCCGCTGAACGAAAAGGAAATGTATCAGAATTTCCTGCTTCTTGTACCTGTGCCATGGACATGTTAAACAGTATGGACAAATCATGTATCCTTTAAAAAAAAATTCTAAGCCTCGAAATTAATCAAAATTTCCAAGACCTCAAATGCTCTATTACATTTCCAAAAACACAAGCCGTAAGCCCACCCTGCTTGGACCTAGGACTATTTTCTAACTCATTAATGTAATTAAAATATCCAGTATCCTTCAACATCTACCCTGTGGAACTGCCAAAGCTCATAATTATAACCAACGTCCAATAACAAAGGTGGTTTTGAACTGAAAGAAGGCTGTATTAAATATTATAATCAAAGAGTCTACAATAAGAAATTAATGCTAGACATTTCATTACACTGGCAAATATGGCAAATATACTTAATATGGCAAAATATGCACATCCACCAGCTTTAACTATAAAGTAATATAACCCATATATTTGCTAACCATAAAATTAAATTGTACAAATGCAAACATGTCACTGTTTTTATTTGCTCAGTGCCATTTGTGGTTTTAGTTTAAGTTATACATTAAAAAGAGCTTTAAAATTATTTTGTCCATGTAAAAGTACTCAAAATCAACATTTAAATCTTTAAAAGTTAAACACATCTTAATGACATAAGAAAATATTACAAAATAACACAATATACAAATATTAATTCAGAAATAATATTTCAAAGAATTTCATGCTTGCTGGCATGGAATGCTGCATTGCACCATGGTACAGAGAAAATGTTACTGTGGGACAGTGTAGGGTCTCGGGTCATGAGAAGTGTCAAAATCACATTTCCTCACAGTGGGAAAGGGCAGCGTATCATCATGGCTCACTCTGCCTGATAAAGACACACCAGCCCACTCGAAAAGCTTTCGCATGAGAGCGAAACCATCAAAAAATATATCAAGCCACCCAGGCCAAAACACAGGACAGCCCCAATGAGATAGTAGTAGTAGTATCTTTATTGATCCCCCATAGGAGAATTGTAGTTTGACACAGAAGCATAAGTATGATCAGATAACAGAATAGATAAAAATATTTCTATAAATACCTATATAAATATAAAATAAAAATATGAAATAAATAACTATAACACTAAAAGATCAATAAAAAGAATATATACATGTGCAAGTACTCAATATTTTATATATTCGCTTACTTCCAATCACTATATTTCATACATATACATATCCCTTAAAATAACAATTTCTATGATTAGTGGTGAGTGGTACTGCAACTCAAGTCAGTGGATTGAGAGGAGATACTGGGTACCGTGGCATTATAGTCTAATAGCTGATGGCACAAAAGAACCCCCCAAGCGTTTTGAGGCATGTGGCTGGATATATCTGTGGCTAAACTTGCTCTTGAGCTGGCTAAGCTCAGCATAAAGAGGATGTGATGTATTGGCCACCTCCTCTACACTGTCCAGTTCTATCCCCCCCACAGAGATTGGGGACTCTTACTACGTCAAAAGTCCACCACCAGCTCCCTGGTTTTCCTAATGTTGAGCTGATGATTACTTTCGCACCATCCTATAAAAGTCTCAATCAGATCTCTATACTCCTCATCCTTATCATCTGTAATACAGCCGACAATGGAGGAGTCATCTGAGAACTTCTGTATGTGACACGTTCCCGAATCAAAGCTGAAATCAGAAGTGTAGAGAGTGAATAAGAATGGTGACAATACAGTTCCCTGTGGTACACCAGTATTGCACGATGTTTACAATTACTGTGCCAGGAGGCAAAACATCTAGTATGTTACTAGGAGAAGCTAAATAAAAATGATCAGAAGTCCTATGATTTCTTTTAAAGTAAAATATATAGTATAGAATCTAAAAATATAAGAAAAAAATAAAATATATGATTACACATTAGAAACTAATATTATAAAAGTGCCCAGTGAAATAGGAAAAACAACTTGAAAATAATATAATTTAATGTAATATAATATAATATAATATAACATTAATATAATATAATATAATATAATATATCTACCAATGACAAGGAAATATTCACAAGTGTATAAATAACAAAAATAAAATAAAGAATAACAAATCAATTTTAAATAAAATAAAATGATAATCAGTTTCTAAAATTCAAACATAATATTAAAAGATTAATAAATAACATCAAAACAATATTAAAAGATCTTGTCAGGCAAATTATATAAAAATCTAAAATAAATGGTGTGTCTTTAAAGCAGAAGCCACAGAGGAAACACTGCTGTTTGCTTTTAAGAGGAGGCCATTCATAAAAATTCAGGACAAATTACTGAGTAACTCCAGCCCTTTAGCTGGATTAGATTCATATCAAGACATAACGTAGTGGCATGATTCAGTCCTAAGTATTTTTCCTCTCTCTGTCAGGAGAAGAACAAGGACTGGCGGCTTCATCTGAAACTGGACAGTCACAAAAAGCTGAGAACATAGCGCCACACAGAGGTCTTGATAGTTACTGCATTCAGTCACTCTGCAGAAATACACAACACTTTGTCACAAGAGTAATAAATCTTTAGGATAGGGAGTCTGAATAGGACAATACTTTGATACCTGGTCTGATTGCACAACTGTTGTTTGGTGAGAGGAGCTGAGCTTTATCTTTAATGTCGGAGAAGAGAGCCACAGTGACTTGACTCAAAGTTGCTGTGATGGAATTTAAGTGTGTGCGCAGTGTACCACAAACAGGGGAGGAGGCAGTTTGCGATTACATAGAGTGTGTTTGCTGGCCCTGCTCGTGCAGATCAGATCTGCTCATCTGTCTATTTGTCCGACACACACACACACACACATACACACACACATACATACACAAAGTAAACAAAAAGATCTATTGATTGTAAATGATTCAGCACAGAACAAAGTGAGTGTGACACATGCTTTACCACCACTCTAGCTGACATGAAAGCAAAGACTTCTTGCTATATAGGCACTAAAGCCCTAACAACAAGAATTAACCATTAAATGGAAGATGTAAAATCGTTTAATCCCATACTTAATTTGCAGCTGAACATCAGATATATGGCTTGAACGCTATACACAAATATACAGTGGGTTTTCAAAAGCCCACTTGTGAAAATTAATCAACTACAAAGGACTATTTTTCATTACAACTTATATTATCAGCATAGAAATTTGAGTGAAAAGGTGAATTAAAAAAAATAACATGAATGTCAAAATTTCTTAGTATTTAGCATGTTTCCCTTTTGCTTTAATGACAGCATGCAGTTGAGCTGGTATGAACTCCACAAGTTTGTGCAAAACCTGATGATCCATATTATTCCAGCATGATCTGAGAATTTTCCAAAGAGTAATTCAATGGAAGCAAGGAAATCTGATCTTTTGTAAAAAGGAGTTATCATCAATCCCACAAATTTGCTTATTTAATTAGTGACCAAGAGATGCAGAGTGCAGAATCTAAAATATTTCTTATTCATTTTATGTCTTAATGTTTCATTGTTTAAATTTTTTTAAATCCTAAAACTTAATTTAGCCATTTAAATGAGATTCTGACATGTAGACTCCGACCTTTGAACTGCACTGTTATGCATATGTTATGAACTAAAACACACAAAAACGTATTTGACACAAAGTAGAGTTTCCGTGGATGGATGATGTGCACATTTGGTCAGCATCATCTTTCACAGTTTCTTTTTAAATCTTTTGTGTTTTTGCATTACCATGATGAATAACACAAACAGGCGCTTTCACAGATAAAACAAAACCCAAACAAGCTGTAAGATGACTTTTAAATGGCTCAAAAGGAAGTATCCCTTTTTCAACAGTGGATTAACAGTTTCCTGTTGCACCTTTTTTTTTTTTTACTTTCAAAATAGTCAATGAACATATGCTAAACAGAATCAAACAAGAAACACTGAAAAAAAAAAATCTTGTTAGCTCAAAGCTGATGAGCCACAGCAGTCCAGACAACCCAGCATAGGTTAGCATCTGCCAGGCCGGAAAAAAAAGAAGCTTTTCCATTGCACTCCTTACATCCTCACACACAGCTATACAACAAGGCTAACAAAACCAAATGAAAGAGGTCATAGCGTACAAAAACAATGGCACTTGAAAAAGCATCAACTTTCACTTTACTGGTTATAAAGACAGATTGAACAATTTACCAAAAAGGTATCTCCTAAACTTAAAACTAATGAATTAACTGTGTGTTAGCACTGAACAAAGAAGGACTTGTTGAATTATCTAACAATACTATGACTCTCAGGCGAGGGGGGATGTGGCTCCTAAAATAGAAAGGAAAAAAATCCACAATTAAACTGAGAGAGAAGAAAGCCCAATTGTGGTTTCTATTTTTCCAGAGTGCCAGTTTTGAAGGATGTGTACTTCTCTAGTTCCTTCCCTAAATCAATGAGTTGTCACAGGAGACAATTGCGAACCTACTGTTGTGGCTACTGCGCTGCAGAATTTCTTATCAACCATATATTTCTGCCACCTCCTTTCACGTTCATGGTCCCAAAATGTAACATAACAGACGGAAAAGCAAACAGAAAGTGACGCTGATAGCTTTTTGTCTTATTGTGTCTGACAACTAATATTTGTGATAAAGTTTGCGGAAAAGGATTTAATAGTTTAAGAACTACAAAAACAATTTTGACGATTTTGTGATGACGAAACATGCTGTTTCCTTGGATGGAAATGAAAAAGAAATGTATTTTGGCAGAAATCTTTTTGTCATTATATTGTTTAGCAAATAAATGGTGCTGTCTTTCTAAGTTTAATGTGAGAATGGATGCCAACTAAGATACATATTAGGAGAATTCCTTTTGTTTACTTGAGAGTTTGGAGTGGAAGGTAACATATTATTTAGAGAGAGAGTAGTGCAGTGTAAGTGTGGTCCTCAGTGTGCATTTGTAATATATCCGAATGCCAAAAAAGTAGTATAAAAATTAAGCGAAACAATTCAATGACTGGTTTGAAAATTATAAAGTATGTGCATTATAGGTGAGTCGCTCAAGGGCTCCAGCTCTAAGTGTGAGCCCATAGGAGAGGCCCTCAGGGACCACAGAAAAGTGCAGACCACTTTGTCTCTCTCCCCCAAACCGTTTAATCTTAATTCAAAAGCCACATCCTGCTATCCTCCCATCTTTTGGCTTAAGGAATTATGGATTGATCCTTGAGGTTATAAAATACGGACAGTCCAAGGCTGGCTCTAAGGCTCTCTGTTCCAGGCTGCTGTTTCTTAGATTCCTCCATCCTGTTCCCAGCCCAAAAAATATCACCTCAGAACTCCATTGTCACAGTGGCTCAGCGGGCTGAGGCTGATGGGACTAATTGTTGACAGGTGGTTCTAATTCCCTACTTTGAAAAGTGAGTCTGATTTACGACAGGGATTTTGAGCGCCACTTTCACAGCTGCTGGTAACCATTCCTACACGAGACGCCATTCATTCCCGCACTGTGATGTCACAGCCTAGCTCGACTCAAAGTGGAAACAGATAAAAGTTTTAGAAATTTGCTTTGAGACAGCACCAAAAAGATGAGTTATGGGTAGAGCTGGCAAACGGAATGAACATTTTATTGAAATTATTGCATGTTATGGTGATTAGTTTTTAGAATTAATTGCAAATAATCACATATATCAATATTTCCTGAACAGCGCCCACCAAATAAAGATAATTCAACATTACATTTTTATTGCAGATAGGGCTGTCAATCGATTAAATATTTGAATCAAATGTATTACATGATATGCCGATTAACCAATCAATCGCTAATAATCACATATATCAATATTTGTTCATTAAGATAATTCAAAGACATTACATTATTACGGCAGAAAGCTTTAAAGAGACATTACAAAAAGTGGCTTTAGAAGTCTATTTATTGTTTTTATTTCCAGATCATTGAACATACTGACTGCAGGCTCACTTCAATTGTTCCCACTGTAGTAAAATTCCTTATTTATTCCTAATTTACGTAGAGGTCAGCGAGCATGATTAATTGCATTCATATTTTAAAATGTAATTTATTAAGATATCGATTGACAGCCCTGTCTACCAGAATAATGTCATGTTGAATTTTCTTCATTTGGGTTGGGTTATTGATATATGTGACATGACCTGCGATTATTTTGATATAAATTTTCATTTTCATTGACAGCTCTACCAATACCAATTTTGTGACAGTGTGGCTATTGACACACTCTAAACTCTTTTTTCCTCTCTTTTCTAATTAATCACATTAAATGAACAGGTTAAAATGAAAGCCCTAGTTATGGGTGAATGCAAGAAGCCAGACAGGATGCTGGAAATATTAAACAGGAAGCACCGCTGGAAGTGAGGCGGCCAGCGCTTCAGCCATAGTGTGGTAAAGCTAGATAGATGACTTCGGGTGAGAGTAAGCAAGCGTCTATTGAACCTTTTGAGGGGCTTTGCAAACACCCTATAGGCAACCAGATTCTCTATAGTCAATATCAGTGTGGCGCATTCAGCATGTACTGATTACACGCTGAATGCGCTGAACGGGGTATTGATTAATCAGACCTCTGTTTTGTGGACTGGAGGGTGCTGATGGGTAAACAGCATTGACAGGCATGTGAGCTCCTGTGGCAATCAGCACAGAGATGAGAAAAGTGTGTGTGGGTGTTTATGTACGTAACGGTCAGACGTGGTCAGTAAGGTGTTTGCAGCCAGAGACAGTGTTTGATAAACATCACACAGTATTGTGACAGAGCTCAATGGGTTCAACCACAAGGTCTGTTGGGGTGACTTGATTAACCCCAAATGACTAGTACGGAAGAAACTGACTTACCAAATGGAGGTAACAAGCCTTCATATAGCGTTTAAATGTAAAATAATTGTGTGTTTAAGAATAAAGTGTGTTTGTGTTTGCTCACCATGTAGCGGTGATCCAGAAGGGCTATTAGAGAGGCCGGAAATGGGGCTGCATCGGCCGCCCTGTTTGCTGCTCAGCTCCTGTTCAATCTCCTCCAGTCCGGCGCTTTTCTGGAAACGGCTCATACGATTGACCACACGTGGAGACATGTGAGTGCGTGCACACGGCGCTCCGCCGTACGGGTTGATGGGAAAGACATGAGAGGTGCCACGAAGAGTGCTGATGACGACCCAGCGACAGTCATGGCTGAAGCAGATATCCTGAACCTAGAGCGGTAGGAAAGAGAGGAAAGGATCTAAAAACCTTGTGACTACGGAAAAAAACTGGATGTACAAACACAACAGGTGTACAAAGCATATAGTTTATTAAAACATCATTACAGGAGATTGGTTGAGAGTAGGGGATTGGTGTTTTTTTTAACAACTTTATAGCAATGCCTTTATTTCTTCATTTTTAGAGGCTTAAGGAATGCAACCTACTTTGTCTTTTCTTCTTGTAACTCGTAGGTGTCAATATATTTTCATAAAGTTTCTGGCAAAGAAGAACAGATAAAATCCCCTAAAAATGTGTCAGAATGGTTGAAAAAGAATGAGAGAAAGGTGTTGATAATCACACCAACATGTTGGTTGGAGAGGTTCTGAGCTAATCACCAGATCTAGGTTATCGACATGAAAAACCTCAATTTCAAACCACTGACCTCAAAGTACCTGGCCTTTGTATTTACAAACATCTTACCACACCTTACCACAGCTTAAAGCACATCCTGTGTATTCTGAAGGAAAAAGTATACTTTGGTTGTCCGTGTTGCTGATCGATCCGTGCACAGTATGCAGTAGGGCAGTCTTTGTGCATCTGCCTGCCATTGACTGTACTAAAAGAGGGTGTGTCTCAATCAGCTCCCTAGTTCAGCAGTCAGGACACTGATCAGGGAGGCGGCCATTTATAGCGCTCAATCACCAAATTGTTTGAGTGCACTGAAACGTACACACCCTAAAAATTCATAGAATTCACCGTAAAAACCAGGAAGCACTGTTGCTCACTGTGTTCCTTTACCAGAAACGTTGTCATGTCTTCTGAAGTCTTTCAAGTCGGTCATATACCTTTCATAATAACACTGTATGTTTGAATATCTACGACAAAAATGCACAACAGTGTCATTTATAAAGCGATGTTGTTGATGAAAACCAGCTGTGTTTTAACATGCAAGCTCATAATCGTGTCGCAGGTGATTGAGTCATAAGTGTCCCAATGTTCAGTGGATGAACACCCTTGCCATTGCCCAAATTCGTGTTTACGATATACTGATTTATGCCATAGGGAGCTAGGGAGTTGATTGAGACACACCCAGAGTATCAAAAAGCAGTTGTAATGCGAATGCGTTGAACGTGTTCGTATTCGCTCGTGGTCAAGAGAGTATACATTGAACGACAACGCGGTCGACCATGTGCAATTCAATCTGGATAATTAATATGGATAATCTGCGATCTTGTTATCTGCTATCACTGGCCTTTGTCCCCATGAATTAAATGGATGAAAATGGGTGCTGTCATGTCCCAATTTTTCGACACCTCACATCTTGTGTGTTGTATTTTTAAGATGCTGTTACTCTTGGCCTTACCATACGGCACTAGGCCATCAGAGCAAGGTACACCTAATGGCTTTTTTACAGCACTTTTTAATGGTTAGTCATCAGCTACTGGAATGCGGCTGTCTGGAGATCTATCTGATTCTAGGCCATTCTGCATTATCTGTCTAAGATCAGTTTTATGGTGAATACACCAATTCAGAGATGAGCGATCACTCAAGATCAGTGACCACTTCCTGCTCAGAGGTGATGCCATTCCATAGTTTGTTTGTTTTTTGTCATATAGCGGCTGATCCACTTTGTTATCAGCAAAAGAGATGCAGAAATGAGATTCATCAGGTGACCAAATAAAAGGAGTGCAAATGGAATTTTCAATTGAGTTAAAAGGATGGTTCGTGCGAAAGTTTTAATTCTGTCATGATTTACTCATCCCGTATAACTTTCTCTCTTATGCAGAACCCAAAAGATGTTTTAATGAATATCGTGGTCCAACTTTTCAATACAGTGGCTGTTGACTGCGACTTTAAAGCTTAAAAAAAGGACTACAAAGTATCAAAAATAGTCCATGCGGCTTGTGAAACTTTTGGTCATTTTGTAAGTTTTAAAGTGAGCCACTATCAAATGCCATTGTACTCAAATGATTGGACTGGTGTATTCATTAAACCATCTCTTTCGTATTCCGCATAAGAAAAAAGTCGTGTTTGGATCAACATAAGGGTGAGTACAACATGACAATTTTCATTTTTGAGTGAACTATCCCTTTCATTACACACAGGAGAGGGAACACATCAAATGAGCTGTTTAGTCAGTCATGTGGTGCTCAAAACAGCTAAAACCGTGTATGGCTTCAGGCAATGTCGGCCATCAGTGGTGGCTTATTTACCTTCATGCACAGAAAGGTCAGTCCTGAGAGCAGACTGGTAGTCAGAACAAGCACAGTCAGCCAGCCAGCCAGATAAAGCCGGGTGCCTGTGTCCGCCCACAAGGCATTATCACTACTTTTATTTGTTCAGCTCAAGATAAATAATCTTGGAGGGTGCTTGCTTTCTGCAGTTTGTGCTGTTTACAATGCCAGATCAAAGCCAACGCATGGCCAGGCAGCAAACCTGGCATGAGCCGGTGACACATTAACCACCTTTCTCATCTCAGCAGAGCTGTAGGCCAACTGGCCCCTGTGCTCACAGAGGAGGGGAAAATGAGAATGTTTTACACACTCGGTTCCAGCTCCCTGCCATGCCTGGAGGTGCAGGCTAAGGTTATCACACCTTCACAATAAGGAGAAGGAGCGAGGAGAACTTAAACATCACCCACAGGCCTGTAATTGTGCATTTTGTGACCCGGCACAGAGTGCACTTGAAGGGTAAAGGGACAAAGCAATATATCAAAAAAGAAAAGCAATAAACCTACTCAAATAGCCATTATATAGAAAGGGCAATACGAGTTAAAAACTACAAGTCTTCCTTATAGACATAACACCTGACTTTGCTCTCAGAGGGCAAATAATATATGGCTGAAGTTTTTATTCCAGTGTTGTGTTAATATTTGTAATGTAAAAAGGATTTGCACTGGAGAAAATTTGTCTAGCATGCATTTAGAGATCAGACAGAATGTGTCAGTGCATATGTGAGAGTGTGAGTTCTATGAACTAGAGCAGAGATCGGGTTTGTGTGCGTATCCAAACATGACACAAGCCGAGTAAGTAAGGGTCTAGGCCCTTTCGGGATTAATATTAGTTCTACTTAAGCAAATAAAACCTTACAATTTACCAGCTAAAGGAGATATTTTAGGGGAACAGCTGCAAGACTAAATGGATGAAACAGCATTTAGGAGAGAGGAAACCTAAATCACTGCAGTTAATTTCCAAACTGATTTGTGCAGTAACCTAATAGATCATAAAAGTGGGGGTCTGGGTAGCTCAGCAATTATTGACGCTGACTACTACTCCTGGAGTCGCTAGTTCGAATCCAGGGCATGCTGAGTGACTCCAGCCAGGTCTCCTAAGCAACCAAATTGGCCCGGTTGCCAGGGAGGGTAGAGTCACATGGGGTAACTTCCTCGTGGTCACTATAATGTGTTGAGTTGTGCATGGATTCCGCTGAGAATAGCATGAAGTCTCCACACGCGCTATGTCTCTGAGGTAACGTGCTCAACAAGCCACGTGATAAGATGCACGGGTTGACAGTCTCAGACACGGAGGCAACTGAGATTTGTCCTCCGCCACCCGGATTGAGGCAAGTCACTACGCCACCACGAGGACTTAGAGTGCACTGGGAATTGGGCATTCCAAATTTGGGCGAAAAAAGGGAGGGAAAAAATATAGATCATAAAAGTACATAACACTTAAGCACCCAGATAGATTACCAAGCCTTGGCAGTCACTACTGATCAAATCATGTCCTTAGATGTCCCCTTAAACTATTTAACCTGAAAAATCTAAAAAAAAAAAATAATAATTTTTTAAAAGCATGTACATTATATAGTCTCTACAGACTTTTGAAGATGTTTTGAAAATTACAAAGACATATAAAAACAAAACAAACAGAAAATCATCTAAGTTTTAGTTTATATGAAATGTCACAGAGTGATGGCTGGGTCCTGATTTGTGACATGCTATATTTCTTCTAAATCTATTTTAACCAACATTTTTCTAATTCTTGTATAATTTTGTGTATGCTGTTTTTATGACTTTACATTAATTGAGAGACCACATACATAAATATTTGTACTTTTACAATGTTTGTAAAAAATAAAAATGTCATTTTATTTTTTATTATACATTTGTAATATATCTACTTAAAAATACACTCACTGAGCACTTTATAAGGAACACCTGTACACCTACTTATTCATACGATTATCTAATCAGACAATCGTGTGGCAGCAGTGCAATGCATAAAATCATTCAGATACGGGTCAGGAGCTTCAGTTTATGTTCACATTAACCATCAGAATGGTCTCAGTAACTTCAGATGTCCAATTCTGTATGAAATATACCTTAAAAGGATAGTTCATCAAACTCACCCTTATGCCATCCCAGACGTGTATGACTGTCTGTCTTCTGCTGAACACAAACAAAGATTTTATGAAGAATTTCTCAGCTCTGTTGGTCCTCACAATGCAAGTGAATGGGTAGCAAAACTTTGAAGCTCCAAAAGCACATAAAGGCAGCATAAAGTAATCCATGTCTTCAGAAGCAATATGATAGGTGTGGGTGAGAAACAGATCAATTTTTAAGTTCTTTTTTTACTATCAATTTCCACTTTCACTTTCTTCTTTTGTTTTGGCAATTCACATTCTTCGTGCATATCGCCATCTACTGGGCAGGGAGGAGAATTAAAAGTAAAAAAAGGACTTAAATATTTATCTCCTATCATATTGCTTCTGATGAAACAGATTTAACCACTGGAGACTTATGGATTACTTTTATGCTGCCTTTATGTGCTTTTTGGAGCTTCAAAATGTTGGACTCATTTGCTGCATTTGAAACCGCGTACTGTCACAGCATGTACTGTATTTGATGAAGGACGCATTTATCTGCTGGCGAAACAGTACATTCTTTAAGGTATGCATGAGAGTAGTATGAATAGATTTCGGACATACTTCATCCAAGGACGCTGGCATTTTCTCGTGACCTGAATATATGACGTAATAACAAAAGCCGCAAAACTATCTGCTTTGGTTTTGTTAAACAAGCACCATTTATGCACAAGGAACAATTATCTTGGTAAATATAGCACTTACAGTTGAGTAGAGGCATCCGCCTCACGATTCACCACAGTTCCTTTAAATCCAGTGTTTTGAACTTGACATCGCCTCAGCTCCCAAGGGATTATGGGATCGTTAAGTGTCCAGAATATCCGTACTTCAGAATCTTGCCGGAAATAGTAGGTCATCCGGGTATTTATCGCTTACTGCTTCATGAATACTGTGGATTCGGACATACTATTTTTGGCATACTATATCTAGTAGGGAAGTATGGATATTCGGATGAAGCAATTCACTTGCATTGTGAGGACCTACAGAGCTGAGATATTCTTCTAAAAATCTTCATCTGTAGAAGAAAGTAAGTCAAACACATCTGGGATTGCATGAGAGTTAGTAAATGATGAGAAAATATTTGGGTGAACTATCCCTTTAGAATGATTCTGGACTTATAATTCATAAAGCTGTGTTAAAATGAAAAAAAAAAAAAAAAAAAAAAAAAATGGAGGCACTTCTGTCCTTCCAACAGCCAATTTACAGGAATTCAAAAGAGAGTGGTACAAAGATGCAGAATGTTGTATTATAGTGACCCTCTGGGAATGTCCTCTGGCCACGACCACATAGCCTAAGATATCGAAGGTGTTGCAAGCCCCAAGCTTGACCCTGAGGTGTAACAGTAAAAGCTCTGGTCAGGAACACAATCTAAGCTTTCACCAGCTGTCTGAGGTATTTTTAGCAACTTTTAAGAAAACTTTTCTTTTTTTGCAGTCTTGGTGATTGAAAACACATTGGCAAGACTAATAGTTTCATGTCTTCGGATACCAGAGTGTTGAAAACTAAACGTGGGAGCCACAGGGGAGGAAGTTTTAGAATAAGCAAAGACTAACTGCTGAGAGCACAAATATTTAATGTGGGTGCACAATTTTGTTTTGTACTGGGGGCAAAAGTTCTCCAAGTACAAAAAATGCATGTGCTGTTACAGTGGAAAGCTCTTATGTTCTTAACCTGATGAAGAGTTGAACAGTAACTAGATCTTCAAATAACCAAAAAAAAAAAAAGGAAAAAAAAGCATGTTAATGGACACTAAAAAAACAAAAGGAAAACAATTTTATTTACTGAAATAAAGCTGAAAAACTGAAAGAAAACTAAAACTACATTTGCATGACTCCAAAAAAAAAAAAATAATGACCACAAATTTGTGTTTTTTAAAATACACAGTAGATTACAATATGTGAAACCTTTACAACCTGTCTTGATTAAACATGACAGTGCCACTACTGCAGATAGCAATAACACTGGACACTCTATAAGAAATTTAACAACGTTAAACAGATTTAAATGAAATCAGTTAAAACATTAACTTTGGCAGCCAAAAATACTAAAAATAAACAATGAAAGAACTAAAACTAAACTAAAACTAACAATCATAGTGTGAAAACTAAATTGAAATGGACACATTGAAAATAAAAAAGGCTAAATTAAAAAATCTAAAATCTAATAACCCTAACACACATTGCACTACATACTTCAAAAGAGCCAGAGACATTGCAGACAGCAGTGTTGTCTTCTGCTGTGTGTGAAGCTCAGTGGTACCAAGACTTATTACTTTTGACAGTATTTAGATAACACACAGAGATTCACAGACGATGAAAAGCATGTTCATATTGTGCATTTCCAGAGACGTATAAGCACAAGATACCCTAAACAGCTGTGGGTGGCCTAAAAAGACTTTACATGATTATGCTAATGATTAAAAGAGTCTGGAAAGGAAATATTTCATCTCAATAACTCCCCCGAAAATAGCGTGAGTGTACATAAGCATGTGTGTGTGAGCAAGGGATGGGAGGGGGAGCTTTGAAGTTTGACTTAATATCCCACACTGCCCATGTATTATTTGAACACAAGACAGTTCTTTTTGTTGTTGATAAATCCAGCATTTGGAGGACACAAGTTTACGTGTCAGAGTTTGTGCATGCATTATAAAGTTAGAGGATGAAAAAAAGGAATAGCTTTTATGTAAATGTGTGTGTGCGTGTGTGCTCGCACTTGTGGGTAGTTGACGCATAATGAGTTCATGGTTTTATCAAGATTTTAGATTCAAATTTATATGAATGTATAAAGGAAAGTGTTTATCTTAGGTCATATAACTGATATAAAAATTTCAACATTGTTAAACATCTTTTTGCCTTCACTGGTTCATTTTAAAGGGGTCATGAAGTGCTATTTTTTGTAATTTAATTATCTTCCCTGAGGTCCAATGATAATTAATTTTTTTTGCACCAAAACAGTCACAATTTAGTAATATGATCATTTTCCACCCTGTTTTTGGCCCTCTGTCTGAAACACTTGGTTTTAGCCTAAGCACCTCCTTAAAACTTCAACTTAAACGCCCACTGTTATGATTGGTTAACATCATGTAACCCCTCAAATTCAACTCAATCGGAAGAGAATGAACCTCAACATCATAAAACAAATTTGCAGGGTTTACACATAATGTACATCCAACACATTGCATCTTAATATATTAAACTGTTCATCTCAAGCACGGCAGCACCATAAACTATCAAACAGTCATGACACTGCATCTTTTAAAAGTGGCCAAGGGTGTGATGACGCCTGTTGTGGGATGTGTAAATACAAATGAGCAATGTTTCATGACGTCACGAACAGACAGATTTCAAAACAAGGCATTTCAGCAGGGTGGCAACTATAAATGCTCTTTTTAGACTTGGGAGGAAGTTTTGAGTTCTAAAATATACAGTATGTTTTTATAGTACAGTTACCTCTTATGTCTAAGTATCAAGAAAAAACTGATTCTCCATTTCATGACCCCTTTAAAATTATCCTGCAGTGTGAAAAAAACAAAAAAAGTACAATTATTCCATGTAGTCTGAATTAATATGGTCATAAAAAACTGCATGAATAATAATTACAAAAGTATTAGAACATTTTTTGTAATTAGTTTTTGATGGATTATAGCACGTCACACTGCAGGATATGTCAACAACCAAACATATTTCATGTTAACTACCCATGTGTACACATACTATTCTTACCTTAGCCTCGGTCTCTCCTCTGTGAAGGGTATACAAATGATGAACCGCACTCTGGGAAGACGCCCATGGGTGAGTCAAGATTTGAAAAACGTGAAAGTCATGGCCGAGAGTGTCTGCAGTCACCAGCAGCATACCTGCACATCAGAGCAGAATTATCCATCATTTATCAATTCACAATAGGGGTTTTGTGGAAACCTTCACTGAAATAAAAAAAAAATAAATAAAAAGCCAATGCTTCTCATGGTTGTGGTAACACAGGAAGGGGTCATTTAGACTGAATGTTTTATTGCAAAAAAACAAACTTGAAATATAACATCTTAAGATGCGTTTTTAAAAGTTTAATTCTTTTTAACTTGACACAGTGTCTAAACAAATGGCACTGAAAAACAGAATGACATTGGTCAAAGACGTCCATCTAGTGCATGCTTATACAGAAAAAACACTGAAATATTGCGCAGGCGGACACAAAAAATTGTTTGTCGTAAATAGTGCCTAAATGTTGAACTATCTTTGGAATTTACCATTTGAGGGCTGGTATTGTGATCAAAATTAATTAAATTGGCAGACTGGAAGTTGAGCCGTGGTGCTCATGTGGCCGACATGAGCTCGAATCTTGCTTCCGTCATTTCCGTCATTGTGCCAAAAACAAAAAACATCCAGTGAGCAGCAGTTCTGCGGACGAAAACACCTTGTTGATGAGAGAGGTCAACTGAGCATGGCCAGAACTGTTCAAGCTGACAGAAACACTACAGTAACTCATATAACCACTCTGTACAATTGTAGTGAGTAGAATACCATCTCATAAAGGCTTGAGTCGGATGGGGTACAAAAGCAGAGGATCACGTCGGGCACTTTATTAGGACCATAGTGTTCCTAATAATGTGCTCAGTGAGTGTATATTGTTTGCTACAGTGTTTAACTTGCTTGATGAGAAACAATTCTGGGCTTAAACCAGACCGAGTATAAAAAAATAAAATAAAAAAAAGATGGCACCCAGGCTGCTTTCAAGGACTGAACATTTCATGAGACACGTTTACATGGTTGTAAATGGCAATGGTGTTCCATAGCCCTTCCACTGCAATTTGTGTTCTAGAATTAAATGCATGCCAAGATCATCCTCCAGCTGTCAGTGCCAGAGAGTATGTGGATCTGTTTTAAACACAACCGCATGAGAACCCAAGTGGAACCTCTGATGACAGAGCCTCTCATTTTCCTAGTTTTATTTGAAGTTAGTGAAACTACAAAAAGTATAAGCTCTTACTGTAAACAACACACTTACTAAACCACACCAGAATAAAAAAAACTAAATCTAACCTTCATGAAAATGCAAATCTGCATACATCTCATTCCTAAAAGCAGTGTGACAGCTCTCATTTTTTCATACACATGAAAGTCAGGTCACCACTGCTTTGAAAACTTTCTCCAAGACTGAGATTTATAGGGACAGTTCGCCCAAACATGACAGTTCTGTCATCATTTTCTCACCATCATGTTGTTCCAAACCTGTATGACTTTTTTCCTTCTATGGAATACAATGGGAGATGTTAGGCAGAATGTTAGCCTCGATCACCATTCATTTTCTTGTATAGAAAAAAAAAAAGTCTGAAAGTGAATGGTGACTGAGGCTAACATTCTTCCTAACATCTCCTTTTGGATTCCATTGAAAAAAATGATGGAAGAAATATGGGTTTGCAAAACCATGAGGGTTAGAACATGATGACAGAATCTCCATTTTTGGGCGAACTATTCCTTTATGAAGGATTTAGCCTCTGCTTCTCAAATGTACTGTTGCTTTTACATGCCAATAACTAGAGATTTTCCAATGCTGAATCTAACGCTAAGATCACAGAGGGGTTTAATTTGTGGCGAGTCTTTATTGGGTGGTCTGACATGCAAAAAAGGACAACAATGGAATAGAGGAAGTTGTAGATGAGCTCATCCACTCTATTTTTGCCCACATGGTATTTTTGTTTTCACACTTAGAAATATAATCTGCTTTAGGTGTGGCTTTGCCATCTCATTGAGCGGTAAGACAGGAAGCAAAGGAAGACAGACTGTGGCAGCGAAGGAAGGGTCACGCTGCGATTGCGCCTAAGAAAAAGAAAAACAGAGTCGGCCAGTGAATTAGACAGTGGTTAGCTATTTATGCAGTATCAGAAGACTAAACCAAGTTACGGCCTGGCCATAAACTAACCCACGCCCCAAATGAGGTGCCAAGCCACAAGAAGCATTTGCGTCAACTGGGAATACATGGAAAAGAGTGCCTTCTAATTATAGAGGCTACAAACGGAAGCGTAGAGTGATTAGGAGTTTAGGCGCTGCGGTATGTTTATCTGGGAGCTTCCTCTCCCTCACCCCGCCACCCTGCCGCTCGCTCATGCTCACCCTGGCTTTGACAGATGAGGCTTGGCCAGCTTGTAGGGACATAAGTTTGCTGATGGTACACACTGTTCTCCAAAAGCCATTGGAGACTGGAAACCCAGCGCTGGGGCTTTTGTGGCCTTGTTGAAATACAGAGCCTCGTGGAGAGGCGTCAGTTGGTTAGGCTGTGGGAAGCTAAATTAAAAAGGAGCACTTCTCCATGCTGGTAAGCTGCCATAAAATTTCAGGAACCTGAGATGTTTAAGCAATCTCTGACATATCCAATTTATATCACCTTGTCAAAGCGGTTACTGAATTAATCCAGAGACTATTTAGCAGAGACATGCCAATTCTATTAAACATATAACATTTGGAACGCCCAAAGGTCAACGGATATAGAGAGGAAATCCCACCTTACAGGTAAAAGAGCCAATCAACTTTTAGATACAGACATCTCCTGTCAATCAACTCATGAACGAGCATGCACATTAGCTATACAAATTGCGTTTTTTTTAGCGTAATCTGAGGTAAAGCAGCACAATTTATGATACCAGTGCTGTCAGATTTTACTGCTGATTTGAAATATGTTCTTTGATCATAATCTTGGCCAACCGTTTTGGAGATTTCTGTCTTTCCCCAAGTAGATAGGAGCTGCACATGCATGCCGTTTGTTTACATAGAAAAATAGCTGCTGGATGGCGTTCCAAAGATGGCTGCAGAGTGGACTGACTTGTTAAAAAGACTTTGATTAATCTCACTGACCTGGAATATGAATTCTGTCATGTCCATCTCAAAATGAACCGAGAACAGTTACCGTGTTATGTAATGTTGTACTAAGGCTCCTGAGACTTAAATCAGGCAGTGCAGTTAGTGACTGGTGATTCATATGACAATGTGTAGTTAAGGTTAGGTCAGTACATGATGGGATTTGTTGTAAATTGTGGTGAATTTTATAAATATATATAAAAAGAATGAATTAAATATCAAATGTCTTGTTTGTTTAGAATTTTTACTTAATATTTAATTAAGACCAATTATTGAATTGCATTTATGCCTCTAAAAATTATTTGAAAAGTCATTAAGAATTTTGTGTAAAAATGTCCTTTTGCAAGAACTGAATTAAATGTATTATATTTGTTGTTATATCTTCTTTGTTGAAATCTGATATGATCTCATAATTTGGCAACAGGCTGATGACAGTAAAAGCAATAAAAATTGCACTTCTTTTTTCCAAATATTTCTTCATCAAAAGTAAGAATCATTAATGGAATCCTTAATGGAACTGTTAGGAACGGTTAAATTCCTTAAAATTCCGATTCCTATTCATATGAGCCTTAAAAAGCAGTGACCATGGCTTCCCTTTTCATTCATTCTGCTAAATCCTATATCAAAGCAACAGCCATGTTTTATTTCAAAAGTGTCCGAGTCATTCTGCCTGACCAACTCCGATGATCTCAGCAGCCCAACCAGCGCTGAGGCCTCCAACTTGGCAAAGTCAGAGAACTGAAACAAAAGTATCTCGTTCAAATTAACAACACTTGCCTAAGACCTTTGAAAAAAAGAGGAAATCTCAAATTATAAACATGTGGATAAACCTTAAAGGGAGGACGCTGGGAATTGGTGCACTAATAGCAGAGAGATGAACTCTGCGCAATTTCCAAAGAAAAAAGAACAAATAAACATAACAATCAATGAGCTTTGTCTTTGCGGTTGCCTGCATTAGTTGTAAAAGCACGACCCTGCGAGTAAATGCTTACGTATATGCGTGTATTTGTGGTCCTATGTGATTCCACTGGATGGCCTCTCTCGTCATGCTGCACTTATGGAGGTGTTTATGAAAGCTGTGGAACACACACACACACAGGGTTGCACATCTCACATCAAAGCCACCCACTCAAGCCTGGAGTAAGCAACACTCACTTAGTCCAGAGGCCACCCTCACTCCAGCCATCAGATAACAGTATTAAGGAGAGGAGGAGACCAGCATGGGTCAACATTCAGTCAATAACTTGTTAATCTTTTACAGACTACTTCTAAAAGCTAGGCTGTTTGATCCCAACCTGGAGGCGGCTTTTGAGAGTGTGTGTGTGTGGAGCCGAGGATGGGGTGACGGATTGGGGCCTGGCACGGTGACTGTGCAGTGTTTCGCGGTGAGCAAAGCAGATGTAATACCGTCTCCACTTTCCATTCCTCCGGGCTGCAGGGATGACTGCTGCGGATTCCAGTGGGGCTCGCATGCACATCACACAGCGTTGTGCGGCTACGGATACTGTTTATCTAGGCACGTTGGTACCAAGGATATGCTCTTTAAACATGGCACACTGCTCCTGTGGGCAGGCTGGCTTGGAGAGGCACTCAGCACTCTTAGCTACGAAACCACATCCACAATTCAATTGAGAGCTTTGAGGAAGGGAGGGGAAAAAACTAAGTGGGAGGAGGAAAAAGGGTGCCCACGGTTCATTTGATCCACATTCAAGTGTAACGAAGGAGAATGTTTATGTATTTGCTTTACAGCCAAACCACCTGTAAGCGCTTGAATATTAATAGATCATAAAGGCCTTTTCTCGGCAGGAGGCAATCATTACTTTCATACAACACTTCAACGAAATTTGGCTTCTAGAGAATCAGTGTAACCAAGGTGACAATGAGGTCATGTCCATTAAGTATGGCAGGCAGTGTAGGTTATCGTTAGGCCCGTACTAAGTTGACACTTTTTCACGTTTTCCGTGATTATTCGTGGGGCGGAAATCTGCGGCATGGATTTAAATATGGTAAAATGTGCTGAACAGTAATTTGAGTACCTAACCCTAACTGGTACTTTGGAAATATTTAGCAGATTCTGTACATGTCTTGTTAGGTGTTCTTGCAAGCCTCACAATTACTATTGCTCATACATAAGATTAAGGGGTTTTAAAAATAATTCAGCTGTAAATTACACAGCTTGTTGAGGAGAGGTGTGCAATACATTTTTTGTAAGTGATCAGACTAATGATTTTTGTCTTGCACAGGAAAAGCTGTCTAAAAATAAATCCATACTTACTCTAAAGGAGTAAGCCACATCTAGCCATATCTAGGGATGAGAATAATTGACTTGGTTCCCAGTAAGGAATCACCTAGCAACCACTCATAACACCATACCAACCACCTTGCAACACCCTAGCAATGCACTAAAAACTATTCCGAACAGCCTAGCACCCAATCTTGTTATCACCTACTGCTTTCTAGAAAATTCTATGCAGGCCTGAAGTCATTCCAGTAGGTTCTCACTATCCACGTTTCCACTATCATGCCAAATGAGGGCATGCTCGTGCGTGCCAGGGCCAGTTGCATTCCCACTGTTATTTTCTGGGCTTCATCATGCCTCCTCGGGCTTCTTCAGAACCAAAGGCCAAGCACCCTGGCCCGCCAATTACCCTTGGACCACAGAAGGCCAACTGGGCGGGGTGTGTGACGTTGGCACTAGGGCTGCGTATAAAGGGCAAGTTTTAGGGCAACACTGCAGGACTACTGGCCCGATGGTGGGAATGCAGATCGATTTTGGTCTCTTGGCTCGAGGTCCGAGGCTATTGGCCCCAGCTGACCAGTTGATAGCCCTGGCTCGCAGCGGCCTAATGTTGGTAAATCAGCTATTGTGGATCTGTCTAAGGTCACAAAATGCAATTGATGTTTGACAGCAGTACAAATCTATTTTACGCTCAGTGGTGGAAAAGTGCAATCTCCTTTAAAAGCTTAGTCAGTCTAAAACAGGCCTTTGTGTGATTTTTTTTAAAAGCTTAAAATAAATTAGTTAAACCGCAATCTCTAGATAAGAGTCTGTCTGTAGACAATAGAAGTATGGAAAGAGAGTAATCCTTTCTCAGGAAACAGACAGTCACTATAATCTCTATCCATTTCAGTGCAAGCTTTTATTTTACAGCATTCTGTTAGCTAATTAATCCTCTGAAACATTTACCACAGCAAATAAGATTTCACAATTCTTCATGCTGTACTTCAGTGATCATGCTGTTAATTTGAGAGATGAGCTTACAATTTTCTTAGGACAATGCATGATTCATCGTAGCTGAGGTGTTTGGAAACAAATGTTTAATGGTGGTTAGAGCCAACCGGCTCAGCAAACTAACACAACTGCTAAAAAGCCTCTGAGTGTAAAGGCATTAAACTGTCAGCAAATATGTAGTCCACAAAAGCAATCTTTCCTACAAAAACAAGCTTGAAACTAGTGGTGAACAAAAGAAGGATCTCTAGTCAGGTCAAGAGTCTGTGAAGAGTAATGGAAGGGGGGAGACCAGGGAGGATGTTTCCATTGAAGCCTTGAAACCAAAGCGTCTGACCAATGTTTTACAGCTACAAACTTAGGTACCAATGTCCCAAGACACTGGTTTTACCACCTTTTGGAAACATTATTAAAAAACAGCCCAGAGCAGGCTTTTAGTTTTCTTGTAATAACAGTTAATATGTCTGGAATTGAATATTTTCAACACACTGAATCGCCTCTGCTGATTCTTTGTGGTGATACAAGGTTGTTGATACAAGGATGAATTATACACATTTATACAGATATACACATTTAAGGCCAAATTTATACCCTCCATAATGTATTGTCTGTTAGTTATCATGCTACAACCTACAAAGTAGGTCTTGGTCACACCCTCTACTTAATGTCAAGTTTTAAGCTTAGCTCAGGAAAAATGTAAACGTTAGGGAAATACATTTTTAAACGAGTTAAATAAATTAATATGAATAACATATTAATAAATAAACATATGAATAAAGAAATGTGTGCACACATAATTTAAGAAAAAAAAAAAAACATATATACATACCTAACAACAAATAAAGAGATTTTCTAAAAGAACAGAAAATGTTAAAAAAAGAGTGAGTGAGTGGCCAGGGAATTTATTAGAGCAGGGATTTTAACAGCTATTGTGCAATATTTTTTATTGCTGGAAAAAAGTATTTTAAAGATAATCACACAAAAAAAGTACTTTATATATTAAAAGTATATACAGTATATGCACATTATCAGATTTCATAATGCCATTATAAAAGAGCTCATGCTCCATGCAAATTCCACTAATGTCCCACTCTTCGCTTGCAATATGAATTAACAGGCGAGATTTTAGCCTGGACCCTTAATCCCTCCTGATCGTCCAACTGTGCTTAGGCACGCCGCAGAATGGAATCTGATACACAGCCAAAGCTCCATTTAAAACACAAAGATTTGTGTGTGAATCTTACCAAATTACACAGATTCTAAACCCCACAAACAAGCTTTCAAAGAAGCAGAGGACTTCAGATACATCCTTAATTGCTACCTCTGTGTGAAGACAAACTTATTTCATAGTTAATGAATTCTCAAGAAACAGTTTTTTAGGAGTTTTAAAAGCTACACTGTGTAACTTTTGGCCCTCTTGCGGTTGAAGCATAAAACTGCAAGTTACTTGCGGAGGAACAATTTATGCAAGTTGTGATTCGGTACTGTTCTTCTGCGCAGATGAATCTCATGGTTTGAGGAGATATTTACCGACTAAGTTG
Source organism: Myxocyprinus asiaticus (assembly GCF_019703515.2). Lineage (NCBI taxonomy): Eukaryota > Metazoa > Chordata > Actinopteri > Cypriniformes > Catostomidae > Myxocyprinus > Myxocyprinus asiaticus. The sequence continues at coordinate 27,932,601 of NC_059374.1, read as the reverse complement.
GAGCCATGACACTATTTTCATGTTGATATTATGATATTTCTTTAAACATTCATAACCGATATATTACTTTGAGGAAGATAAACAAAACTCTTAATTATATTTCAACACTTTAATCTCTGAGGCATATCCAATATTAAAGGCTTATAACACTTAAAAAAAAACAAAAAACGAGGGTCAATTGTTTGGTATCATTGTAAAGAAAATGTTACATTTTTAATGATATAGATTGTGATACATTCTGAGACTCTCAGCCTAATAAACTGCTTAAAAAAAATATATATATATAAAATTCACAAAAAAACTTGAGCCAAAAATTTACTATTTTTCTGATTTGACATTATATATCTCTGGGTATAAATTAGGTGGCTCCGAAAATCTGTTTGTTCCCAATCATGTAAACTGTAACTGAGAAGAAAATTGTGTTGATACGACAAAGCAATCAAAAGTTATAGCATTACAAATATATTTTATCAGTGTCCAAAAAACATCTCCAAGTGACCAAAAGCCTCTCCAAACAAATAAAACATAATAAAAGTACATAAGATATAATTACACATGCAAACACAACAATGACTAATGGTTGACATCGCATGCAAACATGATTTTAGTAATGAGATTTCACAGAATGAGTGCCTTTTGACTCAATGAGTCTGCTTCATTGAGTCAGTGTGGCCATATGTAACATTGTGCTTCGTGTGGATTATCTAATGATGTATGCATCCCATTACATTGTGTGTGGGCTCCTTTGAAAGATAATCACCTCTTCCAAATAATGGTATGTAATATTTTATGTTCTGTTAATTTTTCGTCAATTTATAAGCGAAACCGTGACATATAAGCAACACCAGTTCACATGTAACATAGCTATTACTCGCTATATTTTTGTCTGTGAGTAAAACAAATAGGCTGGTTATATTATACTCTTAGAGCTTTGTAACAACATATGACACATGGCTATTTGATCAGTCTGATGTTTTTACTGATTACAATAATATGTACAGTGCAATTTTATTTATTGATTTGTCTGCAAATTTCAAAGCAATTGTCCAGTTTTGGTCATAATGCCTACAGACACTGGAAAGTAGAGCTTCTGAGCTTAAAGGGTTAATATGAATATTCAAGTGTTTATCCACTACACAATACACATTTATGTTTGTATTGTGAAATGCATTTAAATCACTGAGTTCAACTGAAGACTACATTTTTATTACAATCTCTATCCTCAGTTGTAAATGCAAGTGAACCGTAATACTACTTAGGTCTACGCAGTGCAAACAATAAGACTGTAATAAAAAAACGCAAAATGAGGATTTCATAATGATGAAATATATTTTATTGAACATGAAAAAAATATACAGAAATATGCAATATAACAATGAGAGATGTTAACATGCTAAACAAATGTATTTACATACATTAGTGTGCTATGAAATTGGTACATTTTAAACAACTTGAGATGAGCATACATTTTCATGAGGATCTACCTTATACCTATAGTGGCTTTTAGATCTGTTTAAACAGACTATCTGTTAAAAGGAAAAAATGGTAAGTGTCCGCACACTGTTTTACTTTATTGGGTTACACTTGCTTGCAAAGTTTAGACCATTAGGTCTAGGTCTATTTTTTTTCTACTAAAAGGACCATGTAAAGTGACAACAACTCATGCATTTCTGTGACTGGCGTAAAATAAAAATTAAGAAAACAGTGGCACACACACACTTTGGAAATCTCGAAACTGCAGCAATGTTATAAATTACTCAGATGTCATGAATATTAGAAAACACGTAACAGTAACTTCACCCAAAAAAACTAAACTAAATTTAACAGATCTTGATCGATTTGCATTTCATTAAAGCATAACAACCAATATAAGCTTCAACAACCCTACCAGAAAACATATCCAAGCATTATAGCTGGTAAACAACTTCACCAAACGGTTAAACATCCATTAGGAGAGTCATTTCACAGCACTGCTAAACAGCTGTTGCACGCGCTTCCCGCTTCCACCGACACTCAGCCAACACAGCGTGACCATCTTTCTGAGCATACGGACATGACGTAACCATGCAGGGACAAATTACGTATGCCTGCGATTCCGCACCAAATCAAACCTATTGCAGGCTTACCGTAGTAAATCGGGGTAAGATAAGAACAGGGTTTTGATCATGGATATTTTTATATACTCACTCAATAATAAACTTTTGTTAATTGTAACCAAAATCTTACATAGTGCAGCTTTAACAAAAATATATAAGACCAAAGTCTGAGACCACTAGTGAAAGTTTGTTGCATTTTTCTAATTTAATTGAAAACTTTTCATTACAAATTATTTATGAGCATATCAATGTGTTAAGTGTATCAGGTGTTAAGTGTAATTAAAAAAGAATAAGAATTTCCAGTGCCCTTTAATAACAACATGCACTCAAATTGGCATGGACTTTACAAGTTTGTATAATACCTGATGATTCATGTTACCCAAACATGATTTCATTATGTTACAAATACCTTTTCTACAAAGGAGTTAACTGGGTCAGTGTCACAAAGCTGCTTTCATTTGATTAGTGGCATTTTTTTTTTTAAATGTGCGCACCTTAAATATTTATTTATTTATTAAAAACCTTATCTCAAGAATTAAATGAAAAAATGTGGTGTCAGACTTTTGGATCTAGCCTTGGTTATCTATGTAAAACCTCTCTTTTTTATAAGTTCTTGTTTTTCATAAGAATTCAATAGAAAAGGTCTTTTTTGTCTTTCTTATTAACATTAACTTATTTAAAACACTCCAGATGCTGGCTGTTTGTTTGTGACACAATAATCACATCTACAAAAGACAGACAGGCTCTTCAGGTAACCCTTCCCGTTAAAGAGCCCCCTAGCAAACGCTTTCCAAAATGAACTGGGCTGAACTACAGTAAGCTGCCTTGCGAGAGCAGATTCCTTGATGCTTATCAGTTCTGTGTTTGAGTGGAATTACAGGGAGTCTCATGGGCCATAAGACCTGTCCACCCTCAAACTGCACGTGACTGTACCCTTACACCAATTATCGAATAAGGCTTGGAAATAATACCAGTGTATAAAAAGCTGGTGTGTTTTTTTTTTTTTTTAAATACTTGCTCCTATCCAAGCTTTTCCACGTTCAATACAAGTTAAGCTGAATTGACAACGTTTGTGGCATAATGTTGATTACCACAAAAAATAATTACGACTTGTCCTACTTTTTTTTTTTTTTTAAGCAAAAAACTGGGTTACAGTGAGGCACTTACAATGGAAGTGAATGGGGCCAATCCGTAATCTTCAAAATACTCACAATTTTACATCTCAGTGCCATGGCGACGCAAAACCGTAAACCAGAAGTCGTGGATAATTAGATGTGATCTAGGATCTTTACACAGCTTTATACATTGCATGCCACTGAAGTAACTGTAGGTCCATCTCTCACAGCCTCATTTTAATTTTAGTCAAAAATCAGATATGGTGCTGCTGTGAATAAGGTCTACTCAGAAGAGCTGTTAAAAAACGATCATTTTGCAATTCCATTTGTTGACACTAGCGGCACAGAAATTACACACTTAAGCAGCAACATCCTCAAAAGGGAGAAAAGAGCAGAGGAGGACAGAAAGAGAAAATCAGATACTCTGGATGAAGTGAGTCCTGCGCACCACTTCTCAGAGCAGCATCCTTTAATTACGCATCTATGAATAGAACCTCCAACACCACAGCATAAGTGCCAGCTACCCGTCTGGCCACCATTTTCTACCCTCACCCTTCTGTTGTCTGTCCAACACACACTATTGAGATGTACTTCTTACATAACTGCTTTATGCTTTTTTTGTTCTGCACGTTCCAGTCAATCTCGAGTCGCCACATTTTTTTCTTTTCAAGCTGGCCTTTTCCCTCTGTGAAATCAAAACACTCCAAATGGAGCTGTGGTTGGCCCTGTGGCTGGAGTGACACTTTCCACTGTGGCTTTGAACAGTTCATTTCGGACAATTCCGGAAAAGCAGCAGAGGCTAAACTTCTCGCAAGTTAAAATGTTTTTGATCATGTATCTAATGATGTCAGGAACCTAAATTAAAGCATAGATGTGAATGCCGCTCTTGGGGAATGCTCGGCTTGACCTCGTTAGTCAGCATCTAGAGGCTCTTTTCTGAATCAAGGACTAAGGGGATTTCTTCCAGCCATTTTGGTGCCAAACAATTTCATAACTCAAAACAATTATTCTAGCCCTTTCGATTTATGCCTGAGCAAATGAGGTGATAACAGACACATTCCATTATTTCTGAATAAAGCTGACAGGTGGAAGGTTAAACTGTTTGAAGTTTACAGCACCCCGCTGTTATCTTAAACAAGCTGCCCAGAGCACTCTCCACATGAGGGCAGAGGACGTCCGACAAAGGGCCGCGCTGGAGCTTAGCACTCTGGGGACCTAGGCTGGGGCCTCCCTGGGCTGGGACAACAATCTTCAGTGAAAGAGTAACTAAATATTACACCATCCCATTATATGAGAGAGTGACCAAAAGTCGTGATTATCACACACACACGTCAGATTTCCACAATAAGTATTTCTTCTCTTGGACAATATTTTTTATGTTGGAAAGAAATAAACTCTCGCTAGTTCGAATCCCATGGCGTGCTGAGTGACTCTAGCCAGGTCTCCTAAGCAAACAAATTGGCCCGGTTGCTAGGGAGGGTAGAGTCACATGGGGTAACCTCCCCCTAATGTGGTTCATTCTCGGTGGGGCACGTGGTGAGTTGAGCGTGGATGCCGCGGTGGATGGCGTGAAGCCTCCACACATGCTATGTCTCCGTGGCAAAGCGCTCAGCAAGCCACATGATAAGATGCACGGGTTGACGATCTCAGACGCAGAGGCAACTGGGATTCGTCCTCCGCCACCCGGACTGAGGCGACCACGAGGATTTAAAAGCACATTGGGAATTGGCCATTCCAAATAAAAATAAAAAAAAGTAAAAAAATTAATAAAAGAAAGAAATAAACACACTGAGCACTTTAATAGGAACACTTTGGTCCAAATAAAGTGCCCGACGTGGTCTTCTGCTGTTGTAGCCCATCCGCCTCAAGGTTCGACGTGTTGTGTATTCTGAGATGCTATTCTGCTCACTACAATTGTACAGAGTGGTTATCTGAGTTACCGTAGCCTTTCTGTCAGCTCAAACCAGTCTGGCCATTGTCCGTTGACCTCTCATCAACAAGGCGTTTCCATCCGCAGAACTGCCGCTCACTGGTTTTTTTTTGTTTTTGGCACCATTCTGAGTAAACTCTAGACTGTTGTGCATGAAAATCCCAGGAGATCAGCAGTTACAGAAATATTCAAACCAGCCTGTCTGAAACCAACAATAATGCCATGGTCGAAATCACTGAGATCACATTTTTTCCCCCATTCTGATGGTTGATGTGAACATTAACTGAAGCTCCTGGCCTGTATCTGCATGATTTTATACACTGCATTGCTGCCACATGATTAGCTGATTAGATAATCGCATGAATAAGCAGGTGTTCAGGTGTTCCTAATTAAGTGCTCAGTGAGTGTATATTTATATTTTTCTTCAACATTAAGTTCTTTACACTTAGGTTTTAAAGCAGTAACAGACAGAAATTTTACTACTATAATTTAACTCCATGGCAGCTATAAATTCATAAATGCACGTTTGTTGGGAAATGATGACATACAGTGATTTGTTTATAATTTTCCACCCATTTTAACTCATGCTTCCCTGACTATCACAAATAATTATTTAATATAGACCTTCAACAAATTTTATAAGATCTAAGAAAAAAATCTGCACGATTTGCACTAATATTTGTCAAAGTAATGTCCTTGATCTCTTGTTTAGTGTCAGGCCTTGATTGTTGATGGTATGTTTGCCTTGTTCTGCATTCCATAGCAAATTTCTGTAACTGACTTATACAGATTAAAATGACTGCAGGGTTGACAGTCACTGTGTAGTTGACCAACTGAGGTCTGCTCCACACATGCTAATGGGGCAAAGGTTGCTTGCTGCTCTAAGGTCTAAAGTTTAACCAAGAGCACCACCTAGAGAAAAACATGTTCTGTCCAGTGCCAGGACAATTTAATTAAGTAAATTCACAGCATTTTTAGAATCTTTGCATCTTATACAGAATTCGGCAAGTGCTTTAATCAAAAGCAGTGGAATGTAATAGATGTTAAAGAACTAGAAACCTAGTTCTATAATGTTCATAAGCAATATAAGAGCATGCTACTTCCTAACTGAGAGGAATGGCTGATGAGTGTTTAGTACATTAGCACAAAAACAATCTACAAATACCAAAAGCTAAAGTAACAAGCCCTATTATCTTTACCCAGTAGAAAATAAAAGGCTCAAATGTTGCTCTTTAATAGCTCACAAGAAGAGTTCTCACCAAGATTAAACTTGGTCTTAGATGATTTTATTAAAGTTTATTAAGAGAAAATCTGATAAGCAGCAAACATAACAGTGATTTTCCTATAGGTCATCACAACTTCCTTACATATAACTATTCACTTATTCAACAATCACAATTCACAGCAAGATTAGTCCTTTGTAAATGCAAGAAATCATCTACTGAGATTGTCACGCCAAATCTCAGTTAAACAGTCGATTCTGGACATGTGTTCTTTCTCTGAAGAAAAATCTAGCTATAGCTTTCATATTTTTGCTTTTTTTTATTTAATTTTCAAAAACTATTCTTTGCATATATCCTCTTTATAAATGACTACACCCAAGCTCAATCATGGCTCATGAGTTTTGTTTCTTGTTGGCATCAGTTCAATACTGTGTGGTTAAGGTAAAACATCAATCAGGAATGCTTAGATATACTAAGATGCAACTTTTCCATATCTTTTAAAAATATGATGCACAAAACATCCAAACCTGGAGGTGTATGCACGTAAACAATAATTAATTCTCAATGGAGTCTCCTATAGTGCACATTAGTAAGGAAGACAGATATCTGAAGGATTTCATTCAGGACAATGTGCTTTCAGCACCTTCTTATTAGGAGGGCCCTCAACCTGTGACACACATCTTACAATGAGCCATTGTGACTGGACTGGATATCCGGAGAAACAAACATGACTATAACTAAAATTGAAAAGTGATCATCAAAATAAGCCAGGACACTCGTTCAAGGTCAGGTTGAGGACATTCTTGTCCTGGTTTTATTATATTCTTCCAGAAAATCCATCAAATGGTTGGAGCCACGGCCTAGCAGTTAGCACAGTGCACTAGACACATTGAGGTGTGGTGCTCATGTAAGAGACACCGGTTCAAATCCAACTTGCACTATGTCTCCATTAATAAAGAGTGACAAAAAAGCACAGCAGGTGGTGAATAACGTCCCTGATGATGACTAAAACATGTTGTGACATGTTGTTTGATGAATTATGAAGCTGTCCCACACCTTCTGAATAGAGTGAGGACTTCTCGGGTCTTTTCATCTTTGGGGGTTGAAACTGTACCTGTTCAGTGCTTGGGGTATTTCATCTAATAGAGACCATGGGCTTTTTTTGACCTCTGTCTCTTCTTCAGAAGACATTAGCAAGATCAATGAGCACTAAAGTTTCTTCAGAGTGTTAACTCTGTAAAGAGGGAAGAAAAAGAGAAGGACTGGTGAAGAGGAAAATGAGGTAAAAAATGGCAGTGACTGATGAACTAGCATGTCAAAGAAGGATCTAGCCCTTGTGCTTGAGGGCAGGTTCACCAGCCGATGACTTACGATGGCTGCTTCTCTGAACAACAGATCTAAACACAATCTCAAGGGCCAAGCAGACAGTGTCTCTTGGGGAACAAAATAAGGTGACAAAAGGGTGACATGCCTGACACATTCACCTCCTCCTTAAATGGGTCTGTGGTGATGTGGGCGTGGCCGGGCGAAGTCTGTGGAGAGCGAGGCTGGGAGAGGAAGAACGGTAAGGATTGACACTTGTAGGAAATTATTTCTAACAGCTGTTCTGTGTTTCATTGAGAGCTGAAGATGGATAAAAAGGGTATCCAGACTGCTGGAGGGGAGAGAGAGAGAGACACACAATGCTGACTGTGTGGTCATAAATTTTATGTTGTGCTGAAAAGCAGTTTGTTGGTTGATGCTGAAAAGTGTAGAAATAAAACTCACGCTGGATTGTTTGGAGGATGGAAACGTAGTCATGCAGTCCTCGTCGCTGGCCGAAATCTTCAAGACCCTCGCCGGCATCCATCAGGCTCAACATCAGGCCCTGCTTGAACTACGCATGGAACAGGAGCATTGATTCCAGGCGCTGGTCAAGGCTCAAGCAGAGGACCGGCAGGTGTTATGGAGCTTAGTACCCCAGGACGGATCTTCCACCACGACCCCAGCCGCGACTACGGACACGCTCGCTAAGATGGGACCGCAAGATGACCCTGAGGCTTACATTGAGATGCTAGAGCGGATGGCCGAGGCGTGGAAGTGGCGAACACCCAGTGGGTGGTCCACCTACTGCCACTGCTGACTGGGGAAGCCCAACTTGCGGCCTATCAACTTCCAGACAACAACCTCCTGGTGTACGAGGATCTGAAAAGAGCCATCTTGCAGTGGGTCGACCGTAGCCCGGAGCAACAGCTTTCCGGTCACTGACGCTTGGTGTGCATGCCCGCCTTCCCGTTCGCCTTCTCCCGACAGCTCCGTGACGCCTGCCGAAGGTGGATGCTGGCTGAAGATCACTATGCTGAGGAGATACTCGATCTGGTGGTACTGGAACAGTTCATCGCCCGGCTACCAAAAGGGACAGCAGAGTGTGTCCAGTGCCACCGACCGGCGTTGCTGGATGGGGCGGTCCAGCTGGCTGAGGACCATATGGTGGTGTATTCGGAGGCTGGTGAGCCACCTTCTCTCTCTCTCTCTCTATCTCTCTCTCTCTCTCTCTCTCTCTCTCTCTCTCTCTCTCTCTCTCTCTCTCTCCTCCCTCCCCCTCATCCTGTCCCTGTTCCCCAGAAATGGGGAATTCCTACCTCACAACCGGTCTCTCTGTCCCGTGGGCCGTTTATCTCACCGGTTTCCCCTAACCCTCTCTGCTCTCCCCCACAGGCTGGTGAATCCGCTGCTGCGGTGTGGGCATGAAGTCTGGACCAGCAGTCTGTCGGAGCTGCAGGGAACCTGGCATTTCCAGGACCAATGCCCCATGATGGAGGTGGAGACATTGGTCCGGGTCCCCGATGCACCACAGGTCACCCCTAATTGAGCAGAGGTGTACCGGATACCTGTGAGTATTAAGGGGGGTATATATCAAGCCTTGGTGGATTCAGGTTGTAATCAAACCTCCATTCACCAAAGCTTGGTTCAATCCGAGGCTTTGGAAACAAGCCAGCGGGTGAAAGTAAGGTGTGTGCACGGGGACATCCAAAATTACCCTGTAGTGACGGTCACTATTCAATTTCACGGACAAAAACATAGTGTTGAGGCTGAGGTTAATTCACGCCTCACCCATACACTAATCTTGGAAACTAATTGGCCGGCATTTACTACCTTATTAAGGGGAATGTGTGTGGATGGGTCCTGCAACAAAGCATATCAGTGTGTGGTGTGTGACTCGCTGGCTGGGGAGGCGGGGCCAGGGCCGTCTACGTCAGCTCCACGTCAGGAGGATGTAAGGGAGGGGGAAGTCAATGACTGTCAGCTGGTGAATCCGCTGGCCACCCCAAGAGTGCCAATGCATCCCCTTCCATTGATTGAGGTCCCCTTCAAAAGAACTGGTATGAACCTCATCGGGCCATTAGAGCGGATGGCACGCGGGCATTGCTTTGTGTTGGTTCTGGTGGAATATGCAACGCGATATCTGGAAACAGTGCCTCTGCGCAACATCTCAGCACATAGTGTTGCGGAGGCACTCTTTAGAGCAATCTCCCGAGTGGGGATTCCAAAAGAAATCCTCACAGATCAGGGCATGTTTGTATCACGTACACTACGCAAACGGCCGCTCATGCATTCCCCTGACTTCTCTCTCCATTTTTTGTTGGACTTGGGGTTGGGGCCTGTATTATCCCAGGTAGTGGAGGGGGAGGAATGCCCCGTGCTGTACATTAGACGAAAGCTCTCGGTGCGAGAGAATAAGTACAGCACGATAGAGGAGGAGTGCCTGGCCATCATATGGGTGGTCCTCACCCTCCGGTACTACCTGATTGGGAGGGCCTTCACCCTCTGTTCGGACCATGCCCCACTTCAATGGCTCCATCTCATGTAGGATGCCAACGTGTGGATCACCTGTTGGTATCTGGCTCTCCAGCCTTTTAAGTTCGAGGTGGTTAACAGGCCAAGGGTGCAGGTGGCTGTGGCGGATTTCCTCTCTAGAAATGGGGAGGGGGGGGGGGGGGGGTGAGTAAGTCGTAGGGCGGATGGCACCCCGGCCTGAGTCGGGCGATGGGGGTATGTGGTGATTTAGCCGTGGCCGATCGATGTCTGTGGAGAGCGAGGCCGGGAGAGGAAGAACGGTAAGTATTGACACCTGTGGGAAATTATCTCTAACAGCTGTTCTGTGTTTCAGTGAGAGCTGGAGAGAGATAAAAAGGGTGTCCAGACTGCCGGATGGGAGAGAGATGCATGATGCTGACTATGTGTGATTCTGTTTGAGCTGAAAAGCCATTTGTTTGTGTGTTACACTGAAAGAGTGTTGAAATAAAAAGACTCACGTTGGATTGTTCACCCAGCTCCCGCTTCCCCTTCAGAGAGTTAAAGAAACTTGTCACAGGGTCAGATTCTACATTTCTGTAGCATTTAATGTCTGAAGTCCACTTATAATGTTAGACAAGGTTTCTCATACCTAAACAATGATAAATTCGCTTTACATTACCATTTTCCACCCTTTCTCTGACTATTAGAATTAAACAGCCTGTTTTTCCCTATTTCACCTTGAAGAATTGACCTTAAACACCTTTAGTGTTTGAGAAACATTGCTGGTTATTGACATTACAATGGCCAGTGCAATTTGACCTCTAGGTGCCGGTATGTAAATATCAGTGCACATGGTTCAGATGTCAATACTGTGAAGACTTCTGAATGACCCATTTTTGCAGCTTGGTTTCCATAAATGACCTGGGTGGACTGGTGAGGAGCTTTGCACTGTGAATATGAGAGTATATGTATATAATACATCAAACTATTTTATTTATAAAGAGCATGGAATATCCATAATAAAGTGGGGTACAAACATTTGAGAAATGCTACGAAGCTTCATCCATTTCCAATTTAATTTTGTAACTTCTTGGTATTTAGTATTTCCCCCTTTTGGTTTAATGAGAGCATACACACACATATATACTCAACAGGTTAGTGAAAAAGCTGCTGATCCATGTCATCTCAGCATGATTTGAGAATTGTCCAAAGACCATTTTGTGTGCTTCAAAGTAAGCACAAAGGAGTTAACACCGTCAAAACACAAATTTGCTTACATTTGTTTAGTGACCTAAAATAGTGCAGAATATACATTTTACGTTAAAAAATATTTTAAAATTTTTTTTTAATGATAAACTTTGTTATTTCTGTTTTAAAAAAGAAGGCATCAGACTTTTGTACCATACGGTATGGCCGCTTAAAGAGCAATTACAAAGTATATTTAATAAAAAAGTGCAAGCAAATGCCTGTCGCCCAAGTGTCTGGGAGCTTTGTGCTTTGGTAGGACTCAGTGAGGCATCACAGTGAGGTGTTCACTTACCGCTTGGATTAAACGCCATGCAGGATATAGGCTTATCATGTGCTGGAAAATGTGCAATCACTCCCTCTCCATCTGAGTCCTCGCTAACTAGGACCTGAAATACAAACACACAGAAAAAAACACAGTACAGCTACAGTAAGTTGATTGAGTCACATAAATACAGGCTGACTTCTTGTTTACCTCACGTCTCAGTGTTTTAGACACACAGTTGGTCATTTGCGCTACAACGGCCTGTGCAATCTGATCTTCACAGTTATGTACGATGTAATCACTTTAACGAATATGTGGTTTGGCATTTTGTTTAAACAAAGTGTGTTCCAAGTTATGTTCCATTGTACTGACCAAAAAAATTAGACAAAACGTTTTTCATGTCATTTTGATGATTGTCACCCATTCGCCGTTTTATATTATTCAGCCCTAAACATGTTGCGGGTGACTGACAATTATTCTCCTGTCCACGTTATTGTACAAAGGAAGAAAGACACATGGTCTGCTAAGAGTTTTATTATGGAATTCACACAAACATTCTATAAAATATGTTTTCTTCAAAGAAATTAATGTGATGATTAATGTGATCAATGTGCAGACTCTGCCAAGCCTCACAGTGCAACAGCTCTGCATCAGACAGGAAGAAAAGTGATGTGTTGAAGGAGTTTAAGCACACACTCACAGCAGGAGGAAACTCTAGTGTCTCTCCCCATTTTGATATCCAAAAAAGATTAAGATATATGAGCGATAACATGGATCTGTAATTCAGCCCTTTATGCGTTACTACAGACAACTACCACAGGGATATTTAGAAATTAATTTCTTGCATGTAGAAAAAAGTTAGAAAGAAATAGCTTTTTCTATATTATTATTATTTTATGGAAGGAACGAAGGAACGAAGGAAGGAAGGAAGGAAAGAAGGAAAGAAAGAAGGAAGGAAGGAAAGAAAGAAAGAAAGAAATAAAGAAAGAAAAAGAAAAGGAGAGTTGCTCCGCAAGAGGCTATTCTCTGGTCAGTGGCCCTCTGTTAAGTTTGCTCATGAAAGAGATTATAACTAAGCCCAGACATGAGACAGCCAGAGAGAAGAGTGATAAATCTAGTGTAGTGTTGCATTAAGAAGCAAGGCAGCTTTTAATAGGATCCAGTCCAAACAGAAAACAGCCTTGCTCTAAAACCCAGAGATTTATTTTGAACTGCAAAAAAATGCCCCATGACACAAACCAGATCACTTTTCTGGGGGCAAGAACAGACAATGTTGTTCTTTACAGGAATATACTATTGCTTTGGAAAAGTGTACGGATAGTTCCAAAGAGCAAATAAACTTCTCGTAGGAAATAAAGAGTTGTGAGGGGTGGACGATGATGAAGGGTAGGGGCGTGTCCTTGAGCCTAGGAGTGGAGGAAAAGGGGGGAATATTTTTTTTTTTTTAAATCACAGAAGAAAAAACACCAGAGATCATTTCTGGAGTCACGGGAGAGTGACATAGACAGTAAATTCCATAAAGCTGTATTGTGTGAACGCCACAAACATGAGTAGTCTGCTTTGGAAGGAGCCAAGCTTCTTGTGAGGCTGGCTCTGGTGTGACGGGCCATTGTCGATGGAAATCTAAATGCAGGAAACTACTTTGATAGAGAGGGATTTTAAAAAGTGTTGACTCTGGCAAATCAGAGCAGCAGAGGTGTATAAACAAGCAGAATAAATCACACTTCTGAAAGAGGGTAACATGTAGGTCGGCCACAGTAAACTCTCTAGGGAATAGAGGGTTTAAATATCACATTTTTAAGAGCCCACAAAATGGGAGGATCTATTTACATGTGTCAGAATCAACAGTGAAAAAAGGATAGCGAAACCTGTTCCAACTTAACCTCTCTATGTGTAAAAATCCTTGAATAGGAGAACTGGAAATATTAAAGCTAGCCTTTAACCCGAGTGCTCTATTAATGTGAACACGTGCCAGATGAACACCTAGAAATGTTTTCTGCTCACCCATAACAGCAGGAGTTAAAAGATCATCCGGCTTTTATGCTAGGACAATCAATTTAACACATTCATTTGATTAATTATAAAAAATAACAAGAAATACATATATCAACAAGTCCGATCCATGGAGGCCCCACCTTGCAACTAACAGGACTTAAAGGACCTGTTGCTAACATCTTGGTGCCAGATACCACAGGACACCTTCAGAGGTCTTGTGGAGTCCATGCCTCGACGGGTCAGAGCTGTTTTGGCAGCACGAGGGGGACCTACATGATATTAGGCAGGTGGTTTTAAGGTTGTGGCTGATTGGTATATATAAATATAAAAAGAACGCATTAAAATGTGCTCAAAAATAGCTTAACGGAGCACAATAGAATGGACAGAACATAAGGGTCTTGAGACACGTTTTTCAAAGTTGAACTCCAAAAATGGGTGCTCATATCCCAAGGCGCTAAAAAAACTAGTGAGACATGAAACAACAGCCAAAAACCACTGTCTCATTCATGTACAGACCAACAATTTAAAAAACGTATACTGTGTAAATGGCCCCTATAGGCCAGTAAGGCTAATCTTCAGTGATTTGAAAATACAACAAACAATATATTGACTTCTAATACAATTCTATTCAATGCATTCATCATCTGTCACAATAATGTAGTCTCTGAATTCTCTTCTGAGGTTACTGATTATATGTGATGAACTGCAATTCATTTGATTAATTAATATGCATAACATGTAATACATCTGATAATGATTTTTAATCCTATTTTTTAAAAATTAGGCCTTGGTGGATATGGAGACCTTTCTGCAATGCTCCACCAATGACCTGCCTGTGATCTCACACTAAAAGGCTACAGTCATGCCAGCCAAGGGGGAGACAGCAACAGGAAGTGGCTCAATCATGAGATCAGGAGATTGTGGCCTGGCACAGAGTCTGTGAACGTACAGTGGAGCATGTGCTCTTATGATAAGGTGATGACAAACCCCTTTGGGCAATAAGAAGCTCTAATACTAAATTAGTTATGAATGAGATTAATGGATTATTTATCTCAGAGAAAAGTAGAATGTATCTTGGTTTTTTGGGATCAAGGTCAGGTTAGTGAAGAATGTACTGTAAACAGAGCCACACTGTTGTGACATAGGTGTTGTTGCCAGCGACATGCCAGAAATCTTTTTATTCACAGGCCTTTTTTATCTCCATCCCTGGCCTTTATAAGATTGAACAAGCCTTGAACTGTACAGAATATGATGTATAAGTGAACGTTTCATACCTGCCCCTCTCCCACAGTGTGCGTGTCTATAATTGTAACCACGCCAGGCTGGTGAGGGCTGCGACGAGTACCGCTGTGGGCAGTGCCTTCCTCATCAGCCACCCCTGATGGCAGTGTTCCAGCGAGCTGGGTCACGACCTTCCCCACCATGGTCAAGCCTGTCTTTAATGTCTGACAGAAAGCAAGATACACATATATTACAACAATTTATGAACCTTTGAATTTAGTTTTTATTTAACCCTTTGATCCATGATGTCCACTACAGTAAAAAGATCTTTAAAAGCCATTTCTAACCATTCAGGGAGTGATGTTACATTGAGTCCCATGGAGCGCCATTTTTTATTTTCCTGGTCAATGGCTGTGCCCCACCCCCCACCCCATATCGCACCAAAAAAATTTAAAAAAAAAATGCAAATGTATGCAATTTTCCAAAGTATGAGTCCACTTGTGAAAATGTTTCTATTTTGCATTTTTCTGATTTAATCATTTGTTTTTCATTACAAATGATTTTATCAGCATAACCAATTGAAAGAAAATTTTGTGCAATGATATAATCATGATCCTGCATGTGAATTTTCAGAGCATCTTAAGTGCTTTAATGAAAGAAAATCCATCCTTTTGTACAAAATGAGTTAACACAGTTAATGTCATAAATTTGCTTATTTGATTACTGATCACGAAATTGTCATGTCAAGTCATTTTTATTTGTATACGCTTTTCACAACACACATCGTTTCAAAGCAGCTTTACAGGGAATCATGCATTATTTTTGTTTATTTTTATGAAACTGTAATATCTATAATGTCTTACAGTGATATATTATTGTGTATTTTGATTAAATATGATTGTAAAATGTGTATAGAAATTAAATGATTAAATAATAATTGTATTTGGAACCCCTGTGAACAAGCTTAAGGTGACTGTGGCAAGGAACACAAAACTCCACAAGATGTTGGTTAATGGAGAAAAATAACCTTGGGAGAAACAAAACTTGTGTGGAATCTTAAATATTTCTTATATTATGTCATACATTTTTCAAAATCACACAGAGGGGTAATCACTAGCACACAAGCAACATTGAGAGGGGAGCATCTGCATTCCAATCTACATCTTGATTTCATCCTTCCTCATGATCACACAGTGTGTTTTCATCAGCTGAATGGGAGACTAAACACTATTAAAGTGTGACGAGACTCACGCTGTGTGTGCAAACCATTCACACATCACAAGCTGATCAACTATTTAGCCCTTTTCGGTGAATAACACCTGCAAAATCCTAAAACTTTATTTCCAGGTTTAATTTATATTTTGAATAGACTCAGACTGTTTTCTCTTTTAATTGTTTACTGTAATTTTGAGTCTGACCATGGTTTAAGGAGGGTGTACCTGTATGCTGGGTTGGAAATATCAAGGATTAATAGTGGTGTTTTCCTTATTATATCACGTATTGTTCTGAAAGCAAAAAGAAACACGGAATGTAGGCTGTCATCCACGCAGCCTGACCGAAGCAAAGCGGTCACGTTTAATCGCGTGATTACCCAAAAGCGAAGTGCTGCCGGCTCGTCATGCACGAATGGCTTGCACACTCTGCACGAGTCTGTTGGGTATTCTGCAGTCTCGTCACATTTTAACTTTTTGTTTAGCCTCCCATTCAACTCATGAAAACACACTGCGTGATCACGAGGAAGGATTTAATGGAGAGGACGTAGATTGGGATGCAGGTGCGGAATTTATATAAATAAAATAGTCTACTCCTCTCTCACCATTGCTGGCATGCCAGTGATTCCCACTCCGCATACCAATGATGGCACGTGTGCCTTAGACCCTTACTTATAAATGTATATGAATATGACTGTCCTCTTTATATGTCATTTGTAAAACTAATATAGGTTCCCACATCCATTGAGCAATTACCAGAAAAACATGTTTGTTTTCGGTGTTGTGGGAGGCAATGTCAACAGAGATGTGTGTGAAAGCCAGTGAGTGTTTTTTCAAGTGTGCTTGTTTGCTTAATAATATGAGATGAGAGGTGGACTGGGTAGCTCAGCGAGTAAAGACGCTGACTACCACACCTGGAGTCATGAGTTTGAATCCAGGGTGTGCTGAGTGACTCCAGCCAGGTCTCCTAACCAACCAAACTGGCCCGGTTGCTAGGGAGGGTAGAGTCACATGGGGCAACCTCCTCGTGGTCGCTATAATGTGGTTCTCGCTCTCGGCAGGACGCGTGGTGAGTTGTGCATGGATGCCGCGGAGAATAGCATGAAGCCTCCACACGCGCTATGTCTCCATGGTAACACGCTCAACAAGCCACGTGATAAGATGCGAGGATTGACGGTCTCATGGCGCAGATGCAACTGAGATTCCTCTGCCACCCAGATTGAGGTGAGTCACTATGCCACCACGAGGACTTAGAGCGCATTGGGAGTCTGGAATCAGTCTCAGCTGGTAAAGTGTCTGCCACCAGCCGGCCGCCCCTCCCCTTGCCTTCTCCATGATCAATGGGGACTGTTTGGATTAGCACTAAAAACTCTAACTGCAGTGATTAGAAAACACATTAGTGTTGATCAATTAGGAGGCAAACGCTTCTCTTAATAATTGATGGTGCAAGGCAATTTACACACAGTCAGTTAGTGGGCTTGTCAGAGCATTCTCCAAAGGGCCCAACAAACACAGGCGCCACAAGGTATTGATGCTGCCGCTTAGCCTGAATGCCTGATTAAGCTCTCCGGGGCCTTGGCAGACAGACACACATACAGCAACGCATACAAACACTTACCCACACACACTTACACCGCACAGCTCACTCCATTAAGTGAGAACTAGAGGAGACTCTACTTAAGCTGTGCTATCCACTTACCCCAAACACAGTTCACAACGACACAGGTCTGAAAACAGAACCCTGAGGCACCCCGCTCATGCAGACTTCTGGCTGCTGCAATGACATCTCTTTTTTGGCCACATCCCACTCATTTACACAATCTGTGCCTTGTAAGAATTCAATTTTCCAAAAGGCTCCCACCCCCTCCCTTTTGTGATTGGGTTACAGGATTGATGGGAGATGGCCCCGCTGGCCCCCAGACGGCCGCACTCAGAGCCACTCAGCACAGCGACCATGTGTCAGAGTGGAGGAGATGGTTATAAATCACAGTCCCGTCTGCAGACGGCCTGTCTGCTTATCAAGGCTTTTTTAACCTTGTTTTCCTCCCCACTAACCTTTGCTGTGCTCCTTTTGATGTATACCACCATTAAGGCTAATGGCACTTCTCTCACGTAAGCCGTTAGCGCTCGTTAGGCGGTGATCAGGCCGACAGGCGGGGAATACAGATGTGAGCTTAATAAATCAATTAAGCAAGCAGAATAGGAGACTGGAACCATATGAAAGGTTAAGCACCAAGGTTCTGGCACCACTAAATGAACTTTAGAGGGTCTTAGTAACACTCTGGACTATGCGGAGGCAACTCTGGGTCTCTGACGCTATATGGTAAATAAAATTGGTAGAAGAGCCCACATTATGAGCTTCAATTAGAGCAGAGCAAACGGAATCGATAGCATGGCAAAACGTACACAAATAAATGCTCAAAGCCAGTTTAGGTTAGATCCAACATCATTCTTACACTGTACAGCGCAAAGCTCTGTTAAGCTGCAGTTAGAGCTCTTGCCAATACAAAGTTTCTGGAAAGATACTTTTCATAAATTAATGTGGGACAATTTGCAATATTTATAGATCACTGGACCAATAATTGCTGGATATAAAATCAGAAGTTCTGCGTTTTTCCAATAAAAGACATTACAATTTTTGACTAGAGCAAAGTTCAGAACACATGTACGAGATGCTAAAATAAATAAATAACTTCACTGGCAAGTTGAATTTTTTTTTACACGCAGTGGGGATCCAAAGCCACTGCCTTTCTCACCCCAACACGCCAATTGTGTATAGACAGCTATAAATGTCAGATCTTACAACTGACTGGCTGGCGTTCATTTATATAAAACAAAAGTAATAATGATCATAATATTAAGAAGTCTATCAGCATGACACACAGAACATCATTTGTGCACAAATTGTGCCGCAAGTGTGAATAAAGCATTTCTCAAAAGTCTGTGAACAAATTATGCTAGACCCTTCCCACAACTAGTAACTTTTTTGTGGATGTATGTAGTGCATTACCCTCAAGTTCACATAGGTGACCTAACAGAGTAACTACAGGTGTAGTGAAGTTTGACATACAGAAAGTGTCCAAACACTTTGTTTTCATTTTGAACGGTTTGTTTATTCTGTAAAACATAACAAATCATATTTTTGTGGAATATTTTGCTTGAAGTGTGCTTGAGAAATCTCTTTAAAATAAATGTTACTTGGTTTAATATTTTGCTTTAATATCTAATGCTATGACATTCACACATTTTTAAGTGTGCATTATGGGGAAAGTTCAGGGTTAGGGTTAATTCAAAAAGGAAAACTCTGTCATCATTTACTTACCCTTATATTTTTTTTCCATACCCATATGACTTTCTTCCAAGGAACACAAAAGGAGATTCTAGGCAAAAAGAGAACCTCATTCACCTTTCACTTTCACTGTATGGAAAACAGATGGAATGAAAGTGAATGGTGACTGAGATTAACATACTGATAGCATCTCCTTTATGTACCACAGAAGAAAAATGATCATATGGGTTTGGAACAACATTAGGGTAAGTGAATTTTTGAGTGAACTATCCCTTAAAGCAGTGTTTCCCAACCTTTTTTCTGCCACGGCACACTTTTTACGACGAAAACATTCTACGGCACACCACTATCCCACATAGGCTAACCATCGTCAATATTTTTCCTTTTCAAGAACTTGTCCATGTTTTCTGTCCATCTTAGTAGCGTGTATACTTGTAATGATTGAAATTTGGCTATGCAAAAAAAAATCACATAGGTAGGCTACACTGTGTGAGGTCACAGATAGCAAGAGCGCAAAATGGGTAATGAAAAAACAACAAATTTGCTTCTTTTATAATTTGTAGATTTGTTCTTGCAATGCCACAACAAATTACAGGGATGCAAACTCATGAGGGGCAAAAAAGGAAAGACAATCACTGGTCGACGAACAATTTTTCTGGGGATATTTTTTTTTAAAGAATAAGCTAAAAGCACCAATTCCAGCCATTTTAGTGATTCAAGTTTATTCAAGTTTACAATTGTGCAATTATGCTGAATTAGCTGCAAAATAAAGAGAATTTTGGTGAGGCTTGCTTCTGTTTCACAAATTTGTTCAATTTTATTAACCGATTAGTTCAGTGACCCCTTCTGAAAATCTCACTAGGTGGTGACAAATGAGCGTCTAATGTGCTATGAGTGAGTCAGTGAATCATTTTGAGTCGTTCACAACTGAAATCTACCATGAGACTTTATAGTGTTTAAGCATTAAAAGAACGAAGCAGATCTATAGTCTTCCTTCAGTCTGAGCATTATTTTTTATCCAAAAAGACAACAATTGTCTAATAATAGTGAGTTTCAATAACGTCCTTACCTTCTCCTTTATTAAAACTTGCATGGCTACAAATCTACTGACTTCAGAAGACATTTTCCTACAGATTTAAACTGCTGAGCATGGCTTTTATCAGAAAAGACCACAATAATAGACAAATAATAATCATTTTGAGTTTCAATAATGTTCTTTCATCATTGTAAAGCGCATTTCATATGAGTTGAGTCGAGGCGTCAACGCTCCGTTCAATGCCAGCGTCAAGCGCCGCATTGCCCTCCACATGACAAGAGTTACAGAAAGTGTCAGAGGGGCGATTTTACGAGTTTGCCATGTAAAAAAGCGGGAGGTGTGCACAATAAACATTGAAAACATGTATTGGGAAGAGAGAAAAAAGCTTGCATTTTCTTTGATAGCAGAAAGTAATAAAAGGACTCGTTTATGTTTAGGTCTAAGCGTTTTCTTGGTGAATTAGTTCAATAACTGGGTCTCTGATATTCGTAAACGCTAAGGTAATATTTAATTAAAAGAAATTATTCAATATCTCTTCACAAATTTGGACAGTTTTTAAATATTTCTTGTTGCTTAGTACTCTCAAAGACATTATTGGTGAAGCAAAAATGTGTGTGTGAAAAACACGGGAAACACTGCCTTAAAGTGTTCAAATATTTCTTAGGTCTACTGTACGTGTGTTGGTGGTGATGTGGTTGCAGTGAGGAGAGTGTACTCACTTTAGCTGCACTGATGACAGTGGCAGTGTAGGACTGGGCATTATCCCCACAGGCCCCACCACGGGACTGATGACACCGGATCAACTACACACAGACACACACAGACATACACACACACACAGACACACACACACACACACACACACACAAACAGAGACAGAACAGAGTCACATTATCATCCAGAACCTTTCAGCTCCCCAGCACTCATTAACCCACAGAGGACTGTCATAGCCCGCGCCAGGACGTCTGCAGGCGGGCACGGTGAGTAAGAGGAGGAGGAGGATGCCATTAGGACAGCAAACAGTTCTTTAAACCCATTCTACGACGCACTCTCTCTAGGGTCTCCGTCCCAGACCTATTCAACACTTCAGCTGCCTTTGGCCAGAAACTCATTACCTTTACCCAGACACACTGTCCCATCTGTCCATTATTAGGCAGCAACTGGCCTCTCCAAGGCAAACAAACCGCACCTATTATGTGAATGACTGTGAATCAAGGATCTACTTGATAATAATATGTCACATTACATTGTTAGCTCCTGTCCATTTGACGGAGATTGTCTGAATAATGATCTGCACAATTCGTAACAAATATCAAAAACACATTTTGGAAGCAACTACAGTTTGGTTGTTGAAGTTTTTCAAAAATCTCTTTTCAACTTGCCTGTGCATCTGGATCTGTTTAAAATGTTGGGTGTTTGTATTACCTTGTTCTCGGCATAGGCCAACCACCGACTTCCTAGAGCAATAGGGTTGAGGTTGGGCCCGGGACATGGGTAGCAGCCTATAAGGAGAATACACAAATATAACAAGAGATAAACTAAATGAAAGCACACAAGTAATCCAGCATCTTCCTTGGGACAGTGTGGATGTTGTTTCATGGTCTAGTGTTTTAGCAGAGCTTAAAGTAATATCAAAAGTTAAAGTAATCCAAAAGGTTAAAAAAGGGTTATGGCATTTTGTGATGATAGGATGGCTCCTCTGCTTATTAACTGCTAGACAGACTGACCCATGAGAGCAATAAAACCATAGTAAGTGTACAGAACACACGCCATCTTAATGTAACTATACATAACATGGGGCACATACAAACAGAGTAAATACGCAAGCAAATGCTCATAAGATAAGGCACTAATACACTAAAACCTATTTAATAAGCACTGAAATGCCAGACCTCTTTCTCTATCCTCATAGGCACACAAAGAAAGGTTACACAAGTGCATATCACTGTGTGAAGTGTACTGACAGTAATTTATAGCGTGGAGTGAATATAAAATATAGGCAGACAGTAATTTAGGGTGTAGAGTCAGGATCTGAAACTTGGGTGAATGGGGCTTGAGGTAAGCCACAAGCACAGTAATGCAAAAGCCTTTTGTGCCTTTCCAAGGTGGAGGGAGCCAATGTAGTAAGATAACTTATGTTTAACACATCCTGTGTGCTGGGCTGGGGGAGTTTCACCATTGTTCTGTGATCTCACATTAATTTCCAGCCAGAGAGAAAAGACCTCACTCAACGCTATCAAAATACATAAAAGTGATTCGAAACAATAAACAGGCTGCAATTTCAAATCCCGGTGGAATACAGCTATATTACAGCTTTACATTTTTTATTTAGCTTTTATTTAAATTTCATTTTCAATTAGACTTTTAAGTTTAGTTTAGTTTTCATTAGTTTTCAATCTATGAATGTCCATTTAAGTAATTGTTTTCTAGTTTTAGTTATTCAGCACATTTAGTTTTTATATTTTAGGTCTGCATTAACTGATATCATTTAAATATACCTAGTAGTGTAAAATTTCAGGACCATATAGTGTTATTGCTATCTAGTGACATTTGCATGATTCATGAAAGCAAGTTGTAAAGGATTAACATTTTATAAGATATGGTGTATCAAATGCTAAACCTAAAGATTATTTGCTAATTAAATAATTTTAAAGTCATTAAAACGTATTTTATTTTAGTTTTTCATATTATGTTAGTGTTTATTTTATTTCTATTTCAGTTAACAGAAATTATTTGATTTAGTTTGCATTAACACTTTGAAAACTGGTGCATGCTGCATATAACACCTCTTTTAACACCAACTTCCTAGTTTGCATTGTTAGATGCCTTCTGTTATGCCGTCCATTTAAAAAATAGGTCTAGTCTTAGTCTTTCAATGTTGAGTAAGCTAAAGCGAAGTGATTAATGATGTAAGGGGTTATTGGCCACGCCCGTTTCCTGTGCCGCAGACGTTAACAGGGAAGTCGGATAGACAATGAGAGCTATTAAAACAATACTAATGGCAATTTACAACAGACAATTGCTTAAGTGGGCAGCAGAGGCCTGGTTTCATAAAGTGACATGGGCAGTATGTTCATCTGAACCGCTCAGAAACTGTACATGGAGATTAGTCGTGTGCATGAGAGTTGGGACAAAGTCCTTTAAAGGCAAGTCAGTCCACTTGCCAGCCATACTGACAATGGCCCCAGGCAGCCTAACTGGGGAAAGATTGAAATCTCCCAAACAGTTTGTTAAGATTATGTTTCAATAACAAAATTCAAATCTGAAAAAAGAAATTAGTTTAGTTTATTTAGTTAAAATCATGCAAAAAAAAAAAAATTCTAATTTAGTTCCACTTATGCGCAAGCACGTTGATGAGTTAAAGGGGTCATGACATGAGGACTAAAATTGTTCTTGATATTTTGACATGTAAGAGCTCTTTGTACTATAAAAACAAGTTTTAGAACTCAAAATTTTCTCTCCAGCCCAAAATACATGTATTGTTTCCACCCTGCAAAAATGAAATGAAATCGGTCACATAGTGACGTCACAATGTGGTGTTCATTTGAATAGCCATGCCTCCACAACATACGTAATAGTGCCATTGTTACTGAAGTTTGCTTTTAACCAATGAAAAGATTAAGATGTCAAGGACGGTTTTGTGTTCCTGGTTTTCTGCATAGTCTTCCGAAGGATCCAAACATTATGAATGAGTGGCTTTTTCAAATGAAGTTCATGAACGAGCCAATTATGGGATTATTTTTGTTCTGCATATTTCTCTAAGGATTCTTTTGAGAACTATTATAATTAAGACTTTGCAAAGAAACTTATATTGAAAGATGGAGCAGTGCCAACTATATTGAACACTGACAGTAATGCTGGTAATACATTTTATACTACTGTTTCTGTCTGTTTGTTTGATATGTACAGAATTGTATAGTCAGCTGTTTTTAATCGCAAAATAAAGGAGTCCAACACTGAGCGGATCGTGCTTATTACACGGTTACTCAGAAATGTGAAATAGCTCTCGAAATATTATTTTGAGAATAAATTATTTTAATATGTAAGAAGAACATGTGGTGTGGAGTGACAATGGTATAGTATATGCTAGTAAGGCTGCCAGGTGTCTCAACTATCTTTTATTAGACAGGACATCCCGTATTTTGGCCGAAACTGACGCACTGGGACATCCATTGTTCCGTATTTAACTCACCAACCAGCGAACGTCCCGGAATTCCAGACACGAGATGCTTACTGAAGCAGCAAGGTGAGACTAGACATGGGAACCCAAGGGCCAACCGTCCCTTATAACACTCTACCTACAGCTGGATACCGATTTATTAACCTTTCACAAACACAGCTTGTGTTAGTCTTGACTATTTTGACTGTTGTCAGTTTTATATACCATTATTTTATCACCAAATCTTGTATTCCTGACAAATACTGGGGAAAAACAGTGTGGTGATTTTGTTCAGTTTTCAATTGTTATTTCAGAGGAACAAGTAGTCATTTTATTGCGTGCTTCACATCAATTGTGACATATAGCTATCAATGATAGCCTGGACTAAGTTCTTTTTCAGGATTTTGTTAATTGCTTGCAGATTTTCATTCTTTCATTCTTGGAAAAAACTGTTTCACACTTGTTATGGAGGAGGGGCATGTTTGCTCTGCAAAGATGTTAGCCAATGATGACAGTGGGCATGCCTTAACCTCCTGAGACCCGAGCATGTCTGCTGTGTACATTTCACTTTTTGATTTGTAACTAGGAGCACCTAATAAACATGAAATGAAAAAAAAATATTCTAGAGCAAATAGTTTTCCTAAATATTGATGGCAACATATGAGGACAGCAAGACTAAGTTGTGAAATTTTAAATAATACCAAGCTATAGAAATCAAATTGTTTATGTATCCAGGACTGTTGGCTATTCATGTTTTTGAGATGCTACAGAGATTACAGCAGGAATTAGCATAATTAATTCTGATTTAAAGTAATGAACAGCTTCATCCAATCAGTGCCAACCATGTTAAATTAAATTTATAAATTTATGTTCTGATTACCACTGCCCCATGTCTGCCAAACATGTTGAGTGGTTCAAACATAATCTGCAGCCTGAAAATGAACTTTTGGTAAGATTTTAATAGTGAAAGCACTTTGGAAAGCTGCATTGGAAAGCTATTGGACGCTCCCTTGCTCCCTATTTAGTGAATGACTTAAACCTCCAGTGTGCTGTCTGTCTGTACTGGTCTCAGAACAGTTCGAAATGCACTTTATTTTCATCCTACTCCATATAAAGCCTATGAAAGCAAAAATGTATATCTTTTAGATGAACCCATTGATTCTCAATGTAACAATGCACAGTAAATATAGGATTTCTAAGGAAAAAATGCACTGAAGTACACATTAGTGTACACTGTGTTTAGCAGTGTGGCGTTTTGCGATAAATTTCTAAAATTTTACAAATGGCATATCAGATAAAACTAGAGACTCTAAACTTTTGACTCAAACAGGTTTCAATGTAAAAACTTAATTAGGTTTCTTACCAGATGTAGTTTTGTTGGTGTTCCTCCAAAGGACTAACTCTGCTATGATCGGCGCCATGTTGTTTTGTCACTTGACTCCTTACGTCAAACGTTTAACCCTTTACTGACAGCCCAGAGTCTTCTGAACTGAGATCAGCCGGCTTAAATGAACTTATATTATGCGTTGCGTATAGCGAAGTCAGAGACAGGGTGGAAAAAGGTCATGTGATACTACATTATGACTGTTTTTTGTGCAAAAAACTTCACTAACATTATAAGTGAACCTCAAGGAAAATAAAAAATAAAAAATGCATGATATGACCCCCTTAAAAAAAACAGCAATTGCCTCTTAACTGTAGGTCAGGAAGTCCACCCCTATAGCCGCTATATTGAGTTTTGCAATTTGTCCTATTAATTTTGTTACGAGTGGTCTGTCTCATCAGCTTGTCTCTAATGTCTCTGGCTTAGAACAAAAAAGGCCCTGGACTAAGGTCCTGCTGAGAGACATGGTCTGGCTTGGAGAAGAGGATGTGGTTCTTTCTTTATGTGCTAGATCTGAGTGTCATTACACATTAGTTTGTTGTTGTTTGGCCTGTGTGATGGCAGTTTAACACAGAGGGTTTCGGGTAATGCAAAGTTATTACGTATAGTAAAACAAAGGCCATTCGTATAAACAAGCAACAAGCCTGTTGAGTTGTGGATGAGCTTTGATATCGATAGCCCTGCGAAGTGACACAGGGAAATACGGCCCCATTGGTGTGACAGCACATATCGAGATAACTCGTTCAAGGGGGTGCGGGTGACTGGGGTTTTAATGAAGTCAGTGTGCGAAGGGGATTAATCTAGACTGGGTTTCCTGTTTTGCAAAGCTGCAGATCAAAGAGGCTGAGAAAAGTTGCGTTGGAGACTAGAGATGGTCAAGAAGGGTCAAGTTCAGCAAACACATCTATAATGTAAAGTACTTACTTGTGACAAAGAACTTCTTCATAAAGGTGCAGCTGTCAAAGGCAGCAATCTTTTCTTGAAGACTAACGACAAGGATCCTGTGGCATCAAGAGATGAAGATCGAGATGAGAAAGGAAAAAAGAGGCAAAGAAACTTCTCATTACACACTTCTATTCTAATGTATTCTGATTTATAACACATTTACAGTTTACAACCTTAATGCTTTATTTAAGATTATTACAAGTTGTAGTGCAGGAGATATCATGTTTAAATGCACCTTTTGTTGCAGTGTAGGTCATATATGGGTGTTTTAAACTGTATGGACTTGATCATCTCTCCTGTTCTTAGGGAATAAAGGTCCACACAACAATAAGGGGGACTTGTCCTGCAAAACACATACACAAATCACTGATTAGTTAGACTACTTAACCATAGTACTCAAGCGGGAGACATGGGCTTGAATCCAAAATACACTTACGTATGTTGAAGGGAGAGCTGTTGCAGCCATTCCTTTTTACATTCCGTTCCTCAACAATGTAATACAAAAAGTTTTGTGCATCATTGTAGTTATTTGCATGCTCTCTTCTTTATGGAAATGGGAGCTAAGTGAAAGCATTGGCTGCTGCCATTAAGAGATGCAGATATTATTTCTCATTAGGTGTTCCTCATTCAGCTGACACAGCCTGGCCTGCCATATTAACCATCTTAACAGAACGTTTCTGGTAAGATGCTGTGCTGCTTTCCACAGGATATTACTCTCTATGGCTATATGTAAGGCACCAACACTGTCCAGCTCAATGGGGCAAGATCAGAATACTAATCTCAAAGGTGAGGCATTCTGTCGGAGCCATGGCTTAGCGTACATACTCCAATGTGTTAAGCTATGTTGCTCATGCGGGTGATGCATGTTCAATTCAAGTCAAGATTTCTAAATTTTCTGAATAAAATGTGAGTGGTGTTTGCCAGTGCAAAACTTGATGCCGACATGATGCCAGGGCGTTGCTATGTGGTTCATAAGGTGTTCCGAATGGGGTTTCTTTACCACATTGCTATTCAATTCCAAGGGAATCCTGGGTGGTTGTGTACTGGCCAGAGTCAAAACATCCCAACCTGAAGTCTATTCTCGTCCCTAGATGAATGCGAGTCTCTGAGATTGTTTTTTTTTTTTTTTTTTTGGTCTGCAAGCCAAAAATCATGCAATAGTGTAGAATAATAGTAGCACACCTCTTCTTAAAAACTATCAGTCATGTTTGTTTGCCCAAACCACACAAGACAAGTTACACTCCAAAGTTTAATACTTGGGGTTAGGGGTTTGTTCAAAGAGGTGTGATTTGTTTAGTGGTGCTTGCTAGTCAGGTATTCTACAGAGAGGATGTTATGGGTCTAACTACAGAGGAAGCTGGAAATGATAAGGCCAGGCTATTGACACTGGCTCCGAGTTGATCGAGCACTCCATGTAATTGAAGATGATCAATAACCTGTGCTTTATTGACAAAACAATTGGCTTTGTAAGCACCCACTAATGATTTCGCTCTGTCTGACTCTTAATTCGACCGACTGTCTGCCGCTTCACAAGGAGTGATTATATCGTGCATCATGGATTAGCATTAATACACAGTTGGGCAATAAAATGTGCAACATTATTGTGTTGTTGCAGTATTGGCTATGCTGCTAATGTAGCCCAGCTCTTGTGAAAACTGACTGATGTTCTGATGACAAAAAGGGCCATTATAAAATGAATAGTTAAGGTCCTGGATTCTGATTGGTCAATACAGCAATCCAGACGTACCACAATACACACTATAAATGCAGCTTTGGCTCCAAACACTTGTTCACCTAGCTAGTTTGTATATCACTGCACAGTAGTGGCCAACTATTAACCCTAGTTTACATTTCAGGGACTATATTTTTAAGCAGAAGGATGGCACTTAGATAACGTTTTAATAAAACATTTTTGGAAATTGTCTTTGTTTTATTGTCTTGTATTTAACTATTTTATAAAAGCATTAAGAGGCCATTCAGACCTATGCATTCCTGCATTAAAAAAAAATGCCGGAATCAGAGCAACAAATAGAAACATGTCTAGAAATACGTTTTTAAAAGTTGCTGTTCTTTTTAACTTGATCTGGCATCTAAATCGCACAGCGTAGATGGACACAAAAACACATCCAATGTAAACAGCCCCTCAGGCACTCAATTATTTTCTACATACAGTATTGTGAATAGCATGGCCTCTTGTATTGCTTGTATTCTCTTACTGCTTAAAATTCTCCCTCTTCTTTCCACTCCTTTTGTCAATTTTGGAAAATGTCATTCTATTCCTCATTCATAATTCACATGCATGCAAACACTGAATAAATCAGTGTGGGCTGTGTGTTGAGGAAACGACTCTTTTCCAAACATGCACATATCAGTTTTTACAAAGCAGCCGAGACATCAAACCACAAATTGTGGAACATGGAAGTACTTAAACAGTAAATGAAAAAAGCTGTGGTGCGTCTTCCCATCCTATACTTCAGAGTTCTGATTCTGAGTGATGAAGAGCCAGAGAGGTTTTTAATTTGTCATTACTTTCACAGACACTGAGTGATCTCTGAGTGAAACCGTGACGATAGCGAATCCAGCCTGTCCTTTGAGTTGGTTCCCAAACAGCTGCCATTTGAGCCACTTCTTCTCAGTGCTGTGGCTTGAGGTCAGGATGGACAGATTGAGCATAATGTTTTTAAGATAGCATAATAATGTCTTTGAGCAGAAGGCTTGCTGTGTGTGTGGTAGACGTCCCATGATTCTAACACAGCAGTAAATGTAAAGCATTCTGAATGTCAGGATAAAGGCCTGGGGTCAAGCCTGCAGCTGTGGTTCAGTGACTGAGATCCATCAGTGATTGATGGAATCATCCCACAAGTTAAAGTCCTGCTGTGGCCATTTGGCAGCACGTATTGTCAAAGCAGCAGAGGCAGCACTATGTAGTAAAGCTGGACCGTGGTTCACTGTAATCTAAGAATGTACAAAACTATATATATTCATAATTGCCAAGTTGGTGGGTTGTCTAAACACATAGACAGTTAGTCTGTGTTAAAAGGTTAGTTCACACAAAAATAAAATTCTATCATCATTTGCTCACCCTGATGTCTTTCCGAACCTGTATATCCTGTATTCTTTCTTCCGTGGAACACAAAAGGAGAAATTTTGGGTTGAATGGTGACAAGGCTGTCAGTCCCTAGAAATCTCCTTTTGTGTTCCAAGAGAGAAAGAAAGCCACACAGGTTTGGAACAACATGGGGTAATTAGTAATGAGTAATTGACGGCAGAATTTTCATTTTTGTGTGAACCATCCCAAGGGATTGTTCAATGTCCTGATAGTCTAACCGCATGCTAAAGCACAACGTGCTGACAAGAGATCGGTATACCGTTATCGGGTCAGATACTGCACTTGTGAGAAGCCGGCTGCTTATTCACTGAAAACACCACATCATGTGCAGTTGATACTGTAATACAGAGAAGAGTGCACATTCTCCTAGAAGTGCACAGCACATACAGACTACATATTCATTTAATTAAATTGCACTCTTTTGCGGTTTAATAATAACGCTGGGTCATGTAGTGGCCTGCTTTTCCAGAGGCGTTAAGTCAAAATAATTCCAACTGAAAGGGTATCACTGTGTTTTCCTCCCAAAAAAAAAAAAAAGCTCCATTAAATGAAAAAATATATATAAATACAGTATTATTTTGTAATATTCCCTGTAGTAATAATAATAATATAATAGTATATCAAAATAAATAAAACATTTATGTATTATATTTACGCAATATCTAGCATCTGTGATGCTCTGTTGTGCAGCACTTTATTTGATAAAATAACTCCATTGTTGTATTTTGGATTGTGCTCTGAGGATCTGTATAAAACAACTTTGTTTGACAAAACAATTATGTAATTTTATGTTGAAAATTAATTGTTCTTTAAAGTTTCAATGAATTCATTTTAGACACCCTCTTGATGATAAAACTGAATTATACTGTTGAACACGGAATACAGTAAAAATAAAATGGAAAACACAATTTGTAAAAAAATCTAACCCTATCTATCTTATTATTATTATTATTAGTTTTTGGTGTGTGTTTTGTTGATAGTGCCTTTTGAGTTACAGCTGCTGAAACCAATAAAGTTAGCAGGTAAGTTTTTTTGGTTTTGTTTACAGTGATTATGTATATACACATTTTTTTCTGTGAAATATTTTGTGATTTTTGATACTTGTGACATTTTTTGATGATGTCTTTGGAGTAACAGTTGCTGAAACATAATAAACAAACTGTCATCAAATCATTAGTCTTACAGTATTGTATTTGAAAACTGCAACTGCAATGAAGTATCGGTACTCATACCCGGGCTCCAAAAAAAAAAAATGTTATCGGGACATCCCTAATGCGGACAGCATGCTACATTCATCTCTGAGAAGCTGCATTTATGTATTCATCCACACTGCTGGAAATATAAAACCAAATTAGAAAATGTAGATAAACTGGTCAACCTCACTTATCAACTTGTCAGTTGGTAGACAACTAGTCGACCATTCTGACCCATCCCTCCAGTATTCTTCTATGAACAGCCCATATCCTGTTGGAGACTAAGACTGCAAATTTAGCCAGGGCTGGATTACATTGTGCGTGCAAATGACACAAACTTGTAGGGTGTTGTAGCCACCGCAGACGTGAACGTCAGCCCAGAGCTGCATCTCTGAATCAGCCAGCTGCCAGCAACAACCCTGTTTCAGAGCCACATCACGAACACAAACATAAAATCACAACCCAGCAACTGGACAGTCTAATGCCATGTGGCTAACATAGGAGAAGGAAATAAAACAAAGTGAGACTGCGTGTATGAAGCCCTTCAGTCATGGTCTGTAAATGTATCAAATGGAGTCTGCAAAAACTATTAATCTGCATTTCTATTCTTCACTGTTGTACTTTCAGGAGAGACACGGCTGTCTACTAAAGAGATCATCACCATGGCTAAAAACCCCTCTGGATTCAGACACCGAGATTAATAGGGGCATTTAACTTCTCAATCTTGTCCTAGAGCCACTATTCATTGATTTCAATATAATCTGGGTCAGATCAATCCAATTTAAAGTGTTTTAGAGCAAATGTGACACAAATGATATGCTTCCAGATGATGAATGGGACAATGATAGCCTTGAAAAAAGAATCATCAAATTGGCCACTCCAACTGTTTGCCTTTTTGCATTGTAACTAATGGCCCGGTTCTAATGGACATAGTGCACTGTAAACATAATAGAATTTCCTCTCACTGAGAATCGAGACTTCGATTTAAAAGCGTCAGTAAATTTCAATTATCGTTATGAAATCATATCAGTGTTTCAGTGCAGCACACTTTTAGGTGATATTGATGACCACAGATATTATGACCTCTCCCTCTCCCTACTTTATCAATGTCACTTTCATTCTGACGATTTCTTAAGCAATGGGCAAGTTAATACATATATCAAATTTGATTAAGATAAGGTCATAAAAGTTATTGTGTTAACATAATTTTAAGGACAAACTGCGGAGAATGGGTATGAGCAAAAATAAAGGAAGGAAAAACAATCAGTTTTTTCCCCCGTTTGTTTAAACATCAGCCATTATATTTCTAATTAAAACATACTCTTACTTGTCACTGACCATTTCAAAAATGTGGCCACTGAAGACACATTTGGAAAGAAGTCCATATTCTGAATTTGTTCTTTAGTCATGCTACTGTGCATAATGGAAGTGGTGGTGACCTACACTCATGAGTTCACATCTGCTAAATCCAACACTCTTCATTTGGATTGACATAACTTCACAATGCTTCAAACATGAATATCCATAATCTCAATTATGCGTCTAATAGCAGGGTACAATCTCACAAAATTTCCATGAGTCGCACCTGCAAAATCTATCTCAACTCAGCATGGTAAGACAATAAAAAAAAAAAAAACCTTTTCTGGATTCAGCCTCCCTCATCCGACCATATTCTGAATTTGTTCTTTAGTCATGCTACTGTGCATAATGGAAGTGGTTGTGACCTACACTCACAAGTTCACGTCTGCTAAACCAACACTCTTCATTTGGATTGACATAACTTCACAATGCTTCAAACGTGAATATCAATAATCTTAATTACGCGTCTAATAGCAGGGTACAATCTCACAAAATTTCCATGAGTCACACCTGCAAAACCCATCTCAACTCAGCATGGTAAGACAATAAAAAAACTACTACTTCTGGCCTCTCTCATCCGACCGGGCAACCAGATCAGAAAAGTCACTCTCCAATCAAATGGAACATTAACAATTCATTAACAATGTTTACAATTGTAATTACACACATTACATCATTATGTCACAAGCTGGCCAACTCATCACTTTTATATTCTCATAAATTTTTGATGTCTCTATTTTAGCATTAGTCTGAACCCTGTTAAGATTGTGAGGTTTTAATCATTTCACTAACCTGAACGGAAAATGACAAGGGGAAACAAATATAAAATAGGAAGTCTGGAATGATGTTCAAGTGAGTAAATCCATATACAAGGCGACATCATCACATTTTGGCTGCAGCTACTTTACAAACATTACGAATACGAATTCGACAATTACATGCTCTGGAAATGCAAAACAAATACTGTGTAAACTCACAATACCAGCTGTCCTTCTGAGAATCCCACCACAAAACATAATGAGGAGCTTAATTCACTTACAAAACTCAATAAACGTACCATAAATAAAGAAAGCCGACAATCTTAGAGTCTGTTCAAAAGTTTAATCGCTTAAAACTGTGATAAACCCATCCTGAGACACATTTCTTTTGAGATGAGGCAAGATATGGACCCTTTTGTTTTCCTCTTAGGCTTTTTGTTATCGTTTGAGAAACATGAAAACAGATGCTTTAAGTGTGAGATATTCCTTTTCAAAAGGTGTTTGAGGAAAATGAAAAAAAACAGACAAATCGCAACTGATCTCTGGACCATGATAAGTCCCTTGAGCCAGCAGAGTGTTGATTTATAACAGCTATTTCCAAGTACGGCAATGTAAAAACACAGATGAAAACAATTACTCTATTTTTGTAGGGAACAAGTAAGGTGGGTGGTAACTGAGAGATTGTCGAGAAGAAGAAAAAAAATCTGTCACAATTTTGCACCCTCTCTCTCCTTCTCTGGCCCAGTCTTTCTCAAGCCGAGCTTCAACACACAACAAACGCTGGCCACATCACAGGCTTCTTGAGGCCTGAGGGGGCCCTTTGATTCCAGCACGCCGTGGGCATTAGCGGGAAAGTAATTAGGGTAAAAAGTTCAACCGCAGCTCCATGTCTGCAGCACTGCCAGAAATACATTTCCTCCCCTTTCACTGGGCTTTCCACAAATTCGCATGCATATTAGAAACACATTGAAATGAGGAGCCTGTTGCAGGGGCCCTGGTGCTCTTGCGTTGGTGTTTACAGCGTTTAATTACTAAAGGATGGAACAGACGCTGGGAAGAGAGATGGGGAGTGCGGGATGGACAGTGCAGGTCAGAGTAATGAATAAACAGCTTTTCTTACCTCTCCTTTAAAGTGCCTTATGGAAGGTACAGATCTGAGTGTGGGGCATGGATTTCATTGTGACAAGATGCCATCGAAAGCATTTTTTTCCATTATTTTCTTAAGAGAGATCATCCCTTTATCTTCTTCCATTCAGTTTAGAAAAGCTATATAACTTTTAAAGCTGAAGTGTGCAATTTTTAGATGTAAACATTAGGGCTGTCGATTGAACATGTTAATTAAGTGCAATTAATCATAATAAAATTTACGCAATTAATCATGTCCCCACACTGTAATAACATCAGAGCAATTCAAGCTTGAAGTACCAGCTGTATTCTCCAGGGGCAGAAACTCCAGCTGTATAGGCAACGCGCAGCTTATACAGAGAACAAACCACACTTATCGAAAGCAGACAGCACAAGGTGAGGACAGACACATTTTGCGTTCAAACACAGCTTGATGGAGCACAAATCCTAAAGCAGGGATCTCAAGATTTTCAAATTATATTTCACTTGACACAGCAACCTAAAAACTGTATGTTTATAACACGACGCAACCAAAGTGAGATGCCCCGAAAGCATCCGTCTGACGTAGGTGTACATTGACGCATACTTAGACAAGCCCTTATAATAAATAATTGCAAAATGGATTTCTGCGGACAATAGGCCAATAATTGGCTTATGTTCAGTAATATGGAAATAAACAATATATTGGATTCTAACGTAACTTTTTGTATGTTCTTATCAATGCTTTGCTCATCTGCCACAATAATGTAAGGCATTTCAATTATTTGAATTATTATTTTTATAATATATTTAATTTGTCATTATTTTAACTATATTTATTTCATCATTATATACTGAATTATTGTTATTTGTGGGGCTTTCTCAGCAAATATTTATATATGTGATTTATTGCGATTAATTTGATTAATTAATCGGCATGCCATGTAATTAATTCAATAAAAAATGTTAATCAATTGACAGCTTTAGTAAAAATACGTTCTACAATCCCATCTTAAAATGCCAGGATAACTATAAGCAAGCCATTTTTTTTTAGGTAGATTTCCCTGAAAAGTGTAAACAATCTAGTTCTGTGGCGCTATTAAAACATTGCTCTTTGTTTGAGCATTCTGTTCAGCCCAACACAGCAACATTGGCTCGACCAATGGCATGAGTTTGGGGGTGGGTCAGCCTGTTTGTCCTTTCAATGGAAGACAGAAAGAGTTCTTTGAAAGCAGTCATTATTTTTGCAAATATTTTTGAGGACAAAAAGAGAAAAATGGATACAATGACATGTATTTGAAAACATGAAGAAACAAATGCTTATATCACTAAAAAAGTTGTTCGCAACAAAGCAAAGATTGAGTCCTTCTTTTAAATAAAAGTAATAGGTGCATTACTCCTACATTTGCACACCAAAGGATGATGTTACATTCCTGTTTGCCTCCTCTGCAATTATTCAGAAAGATAAGGAGACGTACACTCATGGAAAACTGATCTGAGACAAGTGCCCTTGAAAAACAGGGAAAACTTCAAAGCCATGAGATTCCCATCCACGGAGAACTTGAGTTATGTGGCCATCTAGTCGGCATGAAAGAACTCACAGGGATGATCTGAGACCCAACGATGCACCTGGCATGAACTTTCCAAATAACTTGAAGGGTGGAGGATCTATCATAGGAAGGAAATGCATTCATTTTAACATGACTGTAAGAATGAGGATTGTATCTGTCAGATCTATCAGCAGATCATAACGCCTACCTCAAATTACACTGAAACATGAGGCAAACGACAGATATGGTAAAACAGTACAAATGTCTGTGGAAAAGAGAATGAGGGAGAGTGAATGTGTGTGTGGTGGAGAGTAACCTTTTAACATTGCATTTTCAGCTTCCAGAATAAAGAATTGGACATCTCTGATGATACATGACCATAAAGAGGTTTTATTTCATCTCATCTTTTTTAATGTCTGCATAAGAAACAAAATTAAACACTGGTTTTAAAGCAAACTCATGTATCAAATGCAACGGCAGGAGGAGGAGACAAACGGACCTTCATAGCTTGTGTGTGGGCACGAAAGATGGCAAATGCACTTCAAGATGATGAAATGTTAACAACACTCTGGGTTTGTAAACACAAATTACAAATGCAGCAAGAGGCAAACATACATTTCAGCCACTAAATATTGGAATATCCCTCGTACCTCACGTTAAAGAGGTAAAGTTCACCCAAAAATGAAAGTGTTCACTCATTTACTCGCCTTTATGTAATTCCAACCGTATATTATTTTATTTCTTCCATGAAACATAAAAGGATGTTAGGAGATGTTAGGCTGAAAGTTCGAGCTGCTCTTTTACATACAAGAAAAGTAACAGGTCTTCACGCAACATAAAATATTCAAATGCGAGCTAGGGTTGTGCCAGGTTCGTCGACCAATCAACTAGTCAATTAGTGGGTTCGACTACTAACATCAATATTTTTAGTGGTGGTGCTTTTAATGGGAGACGCATTTCCCAAATAACTGAGAGACACCACTTTTCAGAGAGCGTTTTTGCATGATGATAGCTTGCTGTGCTTAACAGTGAATAACAGTCAGCACAGTAAAACCCTCAGGAAGAAGTTTTGTCTCTTTAAAGCTTTAGGTTTAGTCCTTTTATGCACAGCTGATGTTACAGCCATAAAAGCGCTGCATCAACAATACATTTCAAGACGATCATTGTCGGACATTAAATCCTCTGCTGTAAGTAATATTCCTGTATTTGTAAGGTGTTGTTGAGAAATTTAAGTCTTTTTCTGATTCTGACTGACACTGTTTAAATAAATAGTTACAGTAAAATTTTTAAACTACTGGATGTTGTGAACTACATGTTGTGTACCCGCAATCTTACAGTTATGCACTTTTGAATGCGCAGTGAGGATTAGGGATGTGCGAGACTAGTCGACTAAACGGTTCTGATGCTGCTAGTCGACACTGGAATTACTAGTCGGTTAATATTTCCCCCCATTAAACTGATCATAATTTTTACACAATTACATTTGGCTTTATATTTTTACAGAGGCTGCACTTAATTTACTGTCATATTAATGTTACATATTTTAAATAGAATTAATAATACAAACATTATTTAAAAAAGAGGATTTCTGGAGCAGATACAAAGTTTAATTTCACCTCAGGCTGCGCGTGCTTCTTCCCGCTCTCACTCGCGGCGCACACAGGAAAATGTCCTCTCGCTAGACAAGCAAACTCAGCAAAGTAGTTATGAAATCACTTCGGTGGTGCAGGAATCAGCTTTCCAAATGTTTGAAAGTCCCTAAGGATGTTTTCACATTTGAGTCTTCTTTAAATCTGTGCATGCTTGTACGTTATTTTTCCACTGAGCGGGCTTTTTCAAGTGCAGGATAGCCACCTCAGGTGAGTCAAGTCCCGTCTTTCACCAGACCATGTCGACGGGTTAATTTTGCTCATCCAAAAAATTATGCTTTTGAGTAAGTAGCCTAGAAAATAACTGTTTTAGGCTAGGTATGCCATTTTTTAATCTGGTGATTAAGAAGGCTATTTTCAACAAGGTGCCGACTGCTGAACGTGTTAAACTATATTTTATTCTGTGTACATGTCATGTTTAGAATATATTAGGTTTATTGCAGGCTAAATCACAGGCCTATTTTTTTCTATCCTATAGCAAATTTTTTTTTTTTTTTTTACATCGTAACTGTTATTGGTTGACGTTCTTTACCGAACAGCTGTCATATTAGATCAATGGCTAATGCACGACTGCACGTCGTGAAATACGCACAACTTTTTAGAGCATTTTATTCTCTCTCATAGATTTGGCTTAGTCTACCTGTTAATTATTTTCAACAATGTCCTGACTGTTTTAATATGTTAAGTAACTTTTACTTGGTGATTTCCACTTAGAACAGGCTTTTAATGATTGTTCCATTGATCCTGCACTATTCATTCAGTTGTTTTCAATAAATATGTCTATTAAATATTCGCTAATGTTGATTCAGTGAATGCGTCATGTTCTATATTTAATGTACAATGATCATAATTCAAGGTGAGGACGTCGCAGATAAATGCCCCTTTTCAGTGGAATTTAGCATCGGATTTGGAATAGATTAAGTATTTATTAGTATTTTGAAGGTTGGTTTCTCTTTAGACTAGTCGACTAGTCGACTAGTCAGTTACAAAACTTCCGTTTACATCCCTAGTGAGGATCTCCCTGAAGAACTCTGGTTACATTAAAGCACGTCACTTTGCATTCAGGATGCACATATGCGGTTTTGTGCCATTCTGTATAGACCATTTCAAGTACGTAAACATTAACAAATGAATCAAAATGCAACAGCGCATGTCAGGCCCCGAAGCATTTCCGGTAGCGGCATTTTTATAACCCAGAACTCGCAAAATAAAATGACTAGCGTGTACTTTTAGAGTCTAGCTAAAACAGAACAAACCTGTAATGCAAAACCTGTAAATAAACAATGAGGTGTTATTACCGGATCCTTTAAATAAGACTCTGAGTCAGCAAATTTTCGCAAAGAACAAACGTTTACCTGAAGCGAGTTATCCAGACGTGATGTTGATACTGAGCGTCTATGCGAGAGAGGAGATGAAATCGTAGTTTAGATGCTCACGATTATTGGAATATTGGATCGCTCCTGTTATAATCAATGAAGCTGTCTGTGTGACCTGCTGACAAGGTAAGGATTTCTTTTTTAATGATACTTTTCTTGGCTCTTTCTTCTGGATAACAACATCTGCTAAATGACTAAATGTAAAAGTAAATGACTTCCGGAGCTTCATTCAATATAATGGTAGTGATAGTCACTCATAGAGCTCTACCTCTGAAACTTGCAATTATTTGGCATAAATTTCGTTCACCTACCAGAGACAGGATGTGTGCTACAGTTGTTATTACTTCACGTATCCATCCAGCTGTCTCACTTCACTGAAGCGGTTTATGCGTCTGTTAGTCGTTGCTTTTTCAGAGATCTAAACACTTTAATTTCAAATAGTCATAGGGATCCAGGGAGCATCCAGCCACTGAACAACATGGTCCACATTTTAATAATGGCATTTTATGACAATCGTGTTAACGTTAGTAATGTTATTCGTGTTAAAGTCACTATGAATGAAGCGCCTCCCGGTGTTGTTTTGAAAGAGGGTGCATTCCATTCAGAAGTGATCATCCCTTGCCCTATTCCCTTCTAAGACTTTAACATCCACTGTGAGAGCTTTGAAAGGCTAAAAGGTATGGGGCTTAAAAATAAGGGTCATTGAGAACTCACTTAAGTAATTTTATTGGAAATTCAGTTTGAAGCTATCTTACAGCATGGCTATCACGATTGTTCTCCCTTCAAAGTGCACTTCGGAGGATGATTAATCCCATTTGGAATGCGGTCTGAGTTTGACAACTAGCAGGAAACATTCAAGGAACAAAAGCACGTCACTTCCTTAAACCGTCTTGAAATGGTCTACTGGAGCCTTTCTTATATCTTACTTTGATAGTTTTGTGCAATAAGATGTTATAGTTATTTAGCCTATTTATTTATTGAATATTCATTAGTTATGTTGAAGTGCTGTGCTTAGCGTCCATTTATCCCTCTGTACGGCGTCTGATTAGGGTCACAATAACATAACAGAGCCTAATTATAGTTTTACAGTTTCCTTAACACTGACGTGTCGACTAGTGGTTCAGACAACCCACTGAATAGTCACTAGTCGATTGCAAAAAAAATTTGTTTTGCACATCTCTAATATGAGTTATATGGCGGTGGGAAGAGCCTCATTAAATAATAAGCTAAATTTTGATCAGTTTCTCACACAAAGCTAACCAACTTTAGAGGACATGGAACATAGTGCACAAGTCATACAGATAAATGTTATGCCTTTTAGTACTACTTTTTAGAGCTAGGCAGTAAAAAGAAAAATCACCATCCACTTTTGTTGTATAAATGAGCAGCTGGAACATTAGGTCTAATATCTCTTTTTGTGTTTCATGGAAGAAAATAACTAAATGGAAATTATAATAAAAGGGGGAAAAATTATATAATGTAAATTTTGGGTAAACTATCCCTTTAAAATGTACTTCAGTGGATACTGAGATGTGCACCACACACAACCAGCACCAGATGATATTTCTCCTGTGCAGCTCCTGTGATCTCAGCATGATTGCATCCACCGAGCCAAGAGATCTCACAGTTCCAGGTGTGATAGCAAAAGAGTAACAGGATCATGGGCTCTAAAAGCATCACTTCCCAATCCCCTTTAATCCAGAGTCCAATACAAACGCACAGAGATTTATAATTTAATACACTTAAGAGGAATCCCTCACATCTCAATAAAAAAAACAATGAAAAGCACAGCTTAATAGCACAGTAGGCTTTAGTTAAGTTGCTTTTAAAAATAGTTACTGGAGAACTGGGTTTTCATCCCTCCCAGCTATTGTGTAATTAATAAGCAGGCAGTGGGTGCCAGCAGGATTTTACATGGATAAAGCTTTGGGTAAGGACAATTAGGGCCATGGTTACAGATCTAGGTGATAACACTGGGCTTTGTGTGGCACTCAGTGTGAATAGAGGGGGGTGGTGGGCTGGAGCTCTGGTCATGGACTGCTCTTTAGAGGCATGTAATGTGTGTTACTGGAGCTCTGCCACTGTCATAAAGCCAGGCACTGGGTAGCTGATGTGGAGTCAAACAACATGGCTCTACACTTGAAGGGTTGGCAATCAGGAGAGACCTTCTGATTTGACTTTATATCGATATTCAAGTCAGGATACACTCAGTGAGCACTTTATTAGGAACACCAGTACACCTACTTATTCATGTGATTATTATCTAGCCAGCCAATTGTGTGGCAGCAGTGCAATGTATAAAATCAGGCAGATAAGGATCAGGAGCTTCAGTTAATGTTCACATCAACCATCAGAATGGAGAAAAAATGTGATCTCAGTGATGACAGTGGCATGATTGTCGGTGCCAAACGGGCTGGTTTGAGTATTTCTGTAACTGCTTATCTTCTGGGATTTTCACGCATAACAGTCTCTAGAGTTTACTCAGAATGGAGTCAAAAACAAAAAACATCCAGTGAGTGGCAGTTCTGTGGACGGAAATGCCTTGTTGATGAGAGGTCAACGGAGAATGACCAGACTGGTTCAAGATGACAGAAAGGCAACGGTAACTCAGATAATCACTCTGTACAATTGAAGTGAGCTGAATAGCATCTCAGAATGTACAACACGTCAAACCTTGAGGCGGATGGGCTACAACAGCAGAAGACCATGTTGGGCACTTTATTAGGACCATAGTGTTTGCCATTCTGTATGTTTAATTTATTGCGATTGAAAACAGTGATAAATTGTGACATTTTACTCAGTTGTTTCTTATTTATATTCATTGCACTTTGGTGCTTTTCGCACAAGCACTGAACTTCTTACTTTACGTCATCACAGAGCCATAGAAGCAGCATTGAATATAGGTGCATCTCTGTCAGT
This sequence comes from Myxocyprinus asiaticus, assembly GCF_019703515.2. Lineage (NCBI taxonomy): Eukaryota > Metazoa > Chordata > Actinopteri > Cypriniformes > Catostomidae > Myxocyprinus > Myxocyprinus asiaticus. The sequence goes on along the minus strand of NC_059374.1, from coordinate 27,890,693 downwards.
TAAACACGCTGTGACGGAATAGCATATCTTAGTTTCAGCGTGTTTATGGTTACAATGTGTCCTGACCAGACACAATGTGATAAGATTCCAGTGGCAAGTTATCTATGCGTAAATGCTGAACGCAAAACTGCTGTAAGACACGACACAAATTCCTCTGAACATATTTGATGTTTAATGTAGTTATGAGAAGCTGCATTTTGGACCAATCAGATTTCACAGTGGGTGGTGCTACCCAGCGCAATGCCACAGAAACAGAAACCAAGGGATCAACAAAATGTCCAGTCACTGATCGTGGCTGGTTAGGACAAAAACTCTGAATAACATGGTAAAGATACTAATTAATCGCGTCTTGCTTTATCACGTCTGGATTGGACATAGTGTTACACAAAAGTCCTCACAGTCTAGCTGTACGGAGACAAGTTATAGATTTATAACTTGTCAAGTTATAGATTTACATTCATAGCTTGTTCTTTTTTTTGTCACATAGAAATAATGTTGAGTGTTTATTGACCTACTGTGACCTAAGTGGTGCTGAATATCATTTTATGGCAAAAATATATATAAATATATAAAAAAGTAGATTCTTGGCATTACAATACCACTACAGGATTTTCGATTATTTCCCCACCTCTACGCCTGGGACCACTGGACCTTTATCAAAACCTTCTTGCCCCTGTCAGCAGTCCAGCTGTAATCTCCACAATGACAGATGACTGCATTAGAGGATTACAAAAAAAGAAAAAAGCTTAAACATCCACATCCTCTCCATGGTGATCTGGAAATTTAAGGGGAAGGAAGAGAGGGCACTGTTTTCTGCCTGTCCAACGACTTCATTTCTCTACAACCCAGAGAACAAAAGCAAGCCTGAAATTTTAGCCCTTGCAAATATATTCTCTGAAGCAGTCACAAATGGTTAAATGCCATACTTCGATATGCATTTGTTACGAGAGAGAGCACAGGCTCAGAAATCTAGTCGTTTTAATACATGTAGGGCTAATTAAAAGTAACAGAAAATAATAACAATGTTATGGTGGAAAATCAAATCCTTTCCAGATACAAGTGGGGGGACAACGGTGGATTGAATAGCAGATGCATTCCTTGCTAATTAACTAACCCTACCGGCACTGTAACATGGCACGAAGGGCGGCGTATTTGCTTTGCTGTCAGGATATTCAGCAGATCCATACACTGTATGGATTTAAGACATAATCCTCTCCATTGATAAAATTATGTCAAGTGTGTCTGGCTGGAATTCTGCAATGAAGGATTTATCACACATGCTTTTTTCCTCTTTCTGGTTTTCCTTTAATTTGCAAATCTTGTAATCTAACCCTAAAGCTGAGTGAACTGACTTCTAAACCAGTAGTGCTGTATCGGCCAAGACTGCAATCTGTTTTCCATTTGAGTGTCAAGACAGAATCCACACTAGCGGTTGACAAAAGCTGTTATTTCAAAATGATTATATACTAAAAATCGTGTGAGGACTTTGGTAAGTTTATGAACTATTTCAGTAAGGGGAAAGAACTGATCACAGTGCAGCCTTTCAAAAAATAAAAATAAAAATACAGAGCTAGGCTATTTACCAAACACTTCTACTGGAACGTAACAGTGGCAACACCATTCACCCAGAGGGAGAGGTTTATGGTTTTCAACACGAGGCATGTTTTCAGAATTAGACCAACATTTGCTGGAGTACAAAGCCAAACCGTCAGAGCCTGTCTCCATGTCGGGGCAGACACAGCACTTTTGGCTGCATAAGCGCCGGCAGAGCAAAGAGCTCCAGTCTTGGAATGGCTGGGACGGTGGTCTCCATCAAAGTGTGCCGAAGACAGACTTCCTTATTCTATTACCTTTGGAGGAAATATTGAGTTAAGATTTGCAGCAGCATAGAGGAGTTTGGTTTAAGAAGTGGCAGACGTAGCTAAGGGGAGGAGAGGAGCCGATATCTGATGCGCCCTGCTCCCTTTCACTCTTTAAGGGGGAATATTTCTCACAAAATGCAATGTCTCTCTTTTAGGGGTGCAAGGTTGCAAGTCGCCCTCTGGAGCCAGCGGGTCACTCAGTCAGCAGGGTTTAGCTATCTCCCTCTAGGCCACTCCCTGGTCCCATCAAAGGAGGCAAGAGGGCTTTGATGCAAGTTATAATGTATAACAAATTACAGGTTTACAAATGTACTAAGGATTTGTACCTCATAATGTCTAAATGTTACACTCACACACACACTAAGGGCTATGGTTTGGGCTCCACCGCTCTTTAAAACGGGAAAATGCCATAAACAGGACAACGACGGAACATTCCATTGGCACATGGACTTCACCTCGTGAAGAGTTTTTACATGTCTCCACTCGTGTTGTGCAAGCCAGAGAATGGATACAAGCCTATTATAGCATTGAAACTAGCAATTGGGGAAAAATTCTAAGATTTTAAACATCTTGACCTGTATACAACCTCAGCTGGCCTTTCTTAAATGAATAATAAAAAACCAGGCTGACCAATGATTTTAAAGGCACACTCAAAAATTTAAAAAAGTGTAAAATAGATTACACCTAAATGAACAGTACTTTCAAAAAATATGTTTAAAATCATGTACACTCACTTGAGATGGAGACTCAAGTCATATCATTAGCTTAAAGGAACAGTTTACCCCAAAATTTAAATTCTCTCATGATTTACTTACCTCTAACCCATCCCAGATGTGTACGACTTTCTTTCTTCTGCTGAACACAAACGAAGATTTTTAGAAGAATATTTCAGCTCTGTAGATCCATACAATGCAAGTAAATGGGTAACAACATTTTGAAGCTCCAAAAGCACATAAAGGCAGCATAAAAAGAATCCATACGACTCCAGTGGTTAATTCCATGTCATCAGAAGCGATATGGTAGGTGTGGGAGAAGAATGTGAAAGTGTAAGTGGAGACTGATAGTTAAAAAGCACTTAAATATTAATCTGTTTCTCACCCTAAATTATCATATCGTTTCTGAAGAAATGGATTTAACCACTGGGGTCTTATGGATTACTTTCAGTCTGCCTTTATGTGCTTTTGGAGCTTCAAAATGTTGGTACATTCACTTTTGAGAATTAAAATTTTTGGGTGAACTGCTCCTTTAGTAAAAGCTGTTTTATTTAACATGAAGTGGTTCGCCTCATGGGGGTTCACATGTTGAGGTCACATGACCAGCCAAATACTACTTATTAAATAAATAAATCATGGCAGACTTTGAATAATGCATTTATACAATGTCAATCCAAGACGACCACAATCCATTTCGGCCAGCACAACATAATCAAAAAAGTGCACCTTTAAATAAGCTGTACATAAATTCTTTAACAGATGATGACTCTTAATTGCACTTAAAACAAACTGTAGTCTATTGGGTTGAAAAGAAAAGAAACAAAGAAAACATTAAAATTATGCTTTTGATTCATCCATTCTGTTACTGTGTCATCAGCCCGGTATGATGTTAAAAAATGTATGTGTAGCAGGAAAATAACCAGAAAAGAACATGACCCATGAAAATAAAAGCACCATTTGAGGCGTTAGGCCCAGATGACAGTGGAAGTGACGTTGCTGCTGTGGACTCACCCCGAGGAGCCCGTGCTCTTGCACACACCGAGAAGGGGCCGTTTCTCAGCGAAGCTGTCAGTCTTGAGGGAACCTGCAGTCGGATGGACAAAAAGGCGAAAGTTAACCGCTGACCCACATAAAGAGGGACATTCATTAGCCATCCGCATGTGAGGCCTGTTGTCTTTTCACCAGAGCCACCCACCAAACCTTAAAAAGCAGCTACCGCAACAGGAAATGTGTTGATTGCATTACAACTGACGCTCTTTAATCAAATTATGCCTCGAAAATGTCCTGAAAAATAAAAAAACAAAGAGGGCACCTCTTTCCTGTCAGCTTTGACATCCACACAACCTCTCCGACCACAGAATAATGCCCTGGTCCACACAGAAACTTGTGGGGATCAAATGAAATTAAAATACCAGCGTGCAAGACATTAAATGGAGACAGAGAACAGAAACACCACTCAGTGCAATGTGTTGAACACAAACCATATCCCCTCCGACTCTAATGGAGAAAGACTCCAAAGCTTTAGTAGGAGTCTTTTGTCTGACTGGCTTTAATTTTGGGGGTTCCGAGGAATTAGAGAATGGCAAAAGGCCGGTAGGCATATTTTGGATGGAGAAAACATGTCGCATTAAGTTTACGGATCCCATATTTATCTAATTCTCTTGATTTTCAAGAGGAGGGGAAAACTTTCATTTGTGTCCAGAGTGAAGATGTTAGCCTTTGTGAAGCTGTAATTTGGGCAACCATGCCATGACACTAATCAGCTCCAGGAGCATACGGTCCCTGTGGCATGGCGTGTGAGTGCGAATGTGCCATTCTCAAACCCTTAACACTTTGAAGGGCCTCTTCTCAATCTTCACTTCTCTGTCAACAGACATTGCGACTGGTCACGATACCCAATCATAATGCAAATACGATGGGCTTCTAAAAGACAGCAGCTGGCTTCTATTTGAAAGAACAATTAAGGTGAAAAAAAACCACCCCGCTACTCTCTCTGCCTGTAACAGTGTGCCTGAGCTTCGAAAGCGACTGGACTTTGAGACAAGTGGTTTTCATTTGTATTTTGCAAAAGTTTGCCTGCTTTCAATTCATGCTGAGAAATATTGAGGGAATTGTTTTCTGGAAGACATAACAAATTTCCTGCATTTCAGTAAATAGTACATTTACTGTATAGCAGGATCATTTATGAGTGCGCTTTCAACATAGGGATAAATTTAAGCGGAAAGGACGGGATTGCAGATTTTTGTCAGCTTTAGATATAATTATTCATAGCTGTCACCTGGAAATGAATCACTACGAAAACAACTGCAGAAGTCAGAATCAGAACGGATGCAAAAAAACAGCTTGCTGTTTTACAGCAAGTGGAACTTCCTCCTTTATTCTGGGAAAGACCTTGTCTTATTAAAATTGACACCTATTTTCAGGACTTTCCAAATCCGCTCACCCAGCTAAAACAATTACTCTTTTTAAATCCCACTACAGTATGACACTGTTTGCGCCAAACAGATCACAATCAGTTTCCCCACTAGTGCAATTCATTTGATTTAACAGAGAAGCGTTCTCCTCATGTGTCAGCTGTCTGCTGCTTCTTATTATGACAATTCTCTTTTATCCAAATCCAGCCCGCGTTCAATGACTTTATTGTGCATTGTTGAAATCTGCCGAAAGGACAGAACACAAACTTTAAACATAAATGTCACATCACAATACCACTCAATGGATTTCTTACTTAGTAGTATTTTTCCTTTTGTTTTTACATTTGAATATCACCATGTTACTTTTTTAGTGAGAAATAAACAAAGCTGCACTGAAAATTCGAATGATTTTGACTGAATTTCATTATTATTTTCATAACTATAGATGTAATAAATCTTGATTGATTTAGTCACAGAAACCATTCAATACCACTAAAATAAGATAAAAAAAAATTAAGGGCAAAGTATGTAATTTTTCAATGTTAAAACACTTTTTCCCAAGATGTGTCAGAATGTTGCTTTCCATTCTGTCCAGATTTTTATGTCCTTGGAGACCCATCTTTTCTATGCTCTGATGTAGAAATTACCGAATGGATTCAAATATGTATTATGATAGGGAGACAAATTATTATGAGAGATTGGTGGTCACCAGGTTCACCATCTTTCCAAGAATGGGTTACTGAATTGGGAAAAGTCGCAGCATATGGAAAAATGTCATATAGACTACTTGAAAAAAAAAAAATGGAGGTTTATAGGAGAAAGTGGGGTAAATACTTGACATTTATTGACGGTACTGGATAATGATCTGGTGGTGAGACGCAATATAAGAGTGTCATTAATATATTTGGTGACTAACTTTTTCACATTATTATTTTAATTATTTCATTATTATTTTTTGCAAGTTTATTTGTTTTTTCAATTATTTGTTTTTTGTGGATTTATTCTAGCAGTCTACATATAATTATGGCTGACACATGTTAGATGGGTGGGTAATGGGGGAGGGGGTTGATAAAACACTTATATTTGTAAAATGGAATGTACTGTTTTGTTAATTTGAAGGAAAAATACAAATAAAAAGTGTGAATCATAAAAAATAAAAACGTTTTCCTACGCCAGCTTAAAATGCAGAGGGGACTAGAATTACTTTGTTGGGTGATTTCCTCAAAAAGTGTAAACACTGAGGCACTACTGAAATATCAAAGCATTGCTCTGTTTGTCGGAGCCTCCCAACAAAGCAACAAACAATAGCATGAGTTTGCAGCGGGGCTATCTGTTTGTCTAACCAATGGCAGAATGGAAGGGGTGTGTTAAGGAAACCTTTTTGAAATCGGTCACTTTTTAGCAATTCCATTTGCCGATGTTAGTGGTGCAAAATTTACACACTTCACCTTTACAAAAAGGGATAGTAAAAGTTTAACTATTACCACACCTAATCAGGTTTTGTGTATTTTAGTTTAATGAAATGAAGCATGCATTCTTTAGTCAGACTATTCTTTTTTATGTCCTTTAACAGATAAAATGGCTACAGTCATGCAATGGCCAATGAGTGGGCTGTGATAAAAAGCGAAGGGAAAAACTCAGAAGTCTGCAGTTCCTCTCTGCTAGAGCGCTAGTAAAAATCCAGCCAGCCAGCTGACAGCTTGCCAACATAATTGTGAAGGACTGATTTTAATATTAGAATAGGAAAATAGCAGGGCTCTGGCAAGCTCTCAGCACTATTAAGAAACAGAAGGTAGTCTTTAATTTAAACATGATATGTGGAAAAGCCAGTAAGGAAGAAAGACATGGAACTTTATATATTGTGCCACATCTTGCTCTAACTTGATTCAAAAAAAGCATGTAACCTATGAAAACTGATTTTACTTACTGCAAATTTCAAGACAAGTGGCAGTGGCAAAAATGACATGTAAAATAATGTGCTGTTTATGTAACATATGACACATGAAATAAATCTAAGCATAGCGGAAGATCATGCTCTGTCAACATATATTTCAATTTGGGGGCGTACAGTTATTCTTGACAAGCTGAAAATTAAGATGTCACTGGAATGCAGAGTTTGTAATAATAAATCTGATCAGCAGAGTTCTACATACAGTATACAGCACTAATACAGAAAACTATAAAGTACAAGTCAAAAGTTTGGACACTTTAATGTGAATATATATATATATATATTTTTTTTTTTAGGAGTGAAATGTCTGTATGGAGTGTACAGAGATTTAATCTAGTCAAAGGGTGGTTACTTTGAATCATCTCTAAAACATTAAGATCATTTTGATGACTTCCATCTTATGAAATTTACTATTTTTCAGAAATGTTTTGACTGGTACAGGTAATATTTGGCAGAAAGACAGGCAGTGGGAAAGGACTCTTCATACCAGGTGACTGATACTCACTGATATGAGGGGCAGGCAGAATCCTGGCAGTTCGCACAGGCCCATGCCGCACCGAGAACAGCTCCTGCGCCTCCCCGTTCAGCTGTACAGAGTAAAAACAAACAGGCTCACTTAAAAGACACCTGAAAGTTATGTGTAGGGGGATAAATGCACTTCAAAGAAACAGTAAAAATAATTGTGGGTGTGATAAGGAACAAGGACCAGAGCTGGGGTGATGCATAAATTGTGCAGGAATCTATAAGGTTTGTACCAGAGCCACATCTCAAAGATTATCATGATTGTCTCCTACTGTCAACAGAATGATATGTGTAAAATAACAGTAGAAAACTGTAACACACTGTTAACTCTAATGCTTAAAATAATTGTTTTGAGTAGGTAAAAATTAAACCATACAAATTAGCTCAAATAAATGAACCTTGATGAGTATTTAGAGCTTTCTCTTTCTTTTGAGTTCATGAAACTCACACCTTTTAAGTAACCTGAATTGTTTTATTGTTTTGAGTTTAATGAACTTGTCTCTTTAAATTACAGGACCTTAAATTCTAGCTATTCTAGCAAATAAGTTTTAGCTATTACTAGCTAGTTAGGTTCCCTCTACTTGAAGTATTTAAGTTGAGCTTACATGATAATTTTAAGTTCAGCCAAAGAGTTAAATTTAAAGAGCCATTAAAATGTTTGAATTAGATTACTCAATATTTCAAGTTAAGAGCAACTGACATGCATGAGTCATACAAAATCAAAATCCAAACGTTTTATTAACTTAAATTTGGGAGTTTATTAACTGGAGATTTATTAAATTATGCAACTGATTGCCTCAGTTTTTTTTAGTTATGCTAACTTATTAGCGGTTACAGTGCACAGCAGTGACAGCTAATTTTAATTTTTTTTTATTTTATCTTTTATTTTTGTACATCAGCTAACATGTTCACTTTGAATCCGTTCACACAGAGTGGCATACAAATCAGAAAAGCACCCACGAATGTCCTAAATACTGTGGCATCCCATTGGAGCATTAACAGACATTAAAGTATTTGTGTGTGAATCACACAATGCTTTGTTTGGTCTGCAGTGGCTGTGATGTGATTTGATAATGAGCCACCCAACAACTAAAAGATAAACATCAGGCATCTGTGGACAAACCAAAGCGAGCCACTACAAAAAAAACACAAATGTTATCTGATCTTCAGATATACAGTGAATTCAGAAAGTATTCAGACCCCTTTTTTTCATATTTTGTTATGTTGCAGCCTTATGCTCACTGAGCATTCTACACTCCATACCCCATAATGACAAAGTAAAAACCAGATTTTTGATAACTTTGCAAATTTATTAAAAAGAAAAAAACTGAAATATCACATTGACCTAAGTATTCAGACCCTTTCCTATGACACTTGAAATTTAGCTCAGGTGCATCCAATTTCTCTGGATCATCTTTGAGATATTTCTACACTTTGATTGGAGTCCACCTGTGGCAATTTCAATTGACTGGACATGATTTGGAAAGGCACACACCTGTCTATATAAGGTCTCACAGCTGAAAATGCATATCAGAGCAAAATCCAAACCATGAAGTCAAAGGAACTGCCTGCAGAGCTCAGAGACAGAACTGTGTCGAGGCACAGATCTGGGGAAGGATACAAAAAACTCTTCCTAGAGCTGGTTGCCTGGCCAAACTGAGCAATTGTGGGAGAAGGGCCTTGGTAAAAGAAATGACCAAGAACCCAATGGTCACTCTGGCTGAGCTCCAGAGATCATGTGTGGAGATGGGAGAAACTTGCAGAAGGACAATCATCACTGCAACACTCCACTGATCTGGGCTTTATGGCAGAGTGGCCAAACGGAAGCCTTTCCTCAGTGCAAGACACTTAAAAAAGCACCTAAAGGACTCTCAGACTGTGAGAAACAAGATTCTCTGGTCTGATTAAACGAAGATTGAACTGTTTGGCCTCAATTCAAAGCATCATGTCTGGAGGAAACCAGGCACTGCTCATCACCTGTGCAATAACATCCCAATGGTGAAGCATGGTGATGGTAGCATCATGCTGTGGGGGTGTTTTTCAGCGGCAGAGACTGGAGGACTGGTCAGGGTTGAAGGAAAGCTGAACGCAGAAAAATACAGAGATATCCTTAATGAAAACCTGGTCCAGAGCGCTCAGGACCTCAAAATGGGCCGAAGGTTCACCTTCCGACAGGACAATGACCCTAAGCACACAGCCTAGACAACGCAAGAGTGGCTTTGGGACAACTCTGTGAATGTCCTTGAGTGGCCCAGCCAGAGCCCGGACTTGAATACAATCGAACATCTCTGGAGAGACCTGAATATGGCTGTACACCAACGGTCCCCAGCCAACCTGAGAGGATCTGCAGAGAAGAATGGCAGAAAATCCCCAAATCCAGGTCTGTAAAGCTTGCCGCATCATACCCAAAAAGACTTGAAGCTGTAATCTCTGTCAAAGGTGCTTCAAATAAGTACTGAGTTAAGGGTCTGAATACTTATGTCAATGTAATATTTCAGTTTTTTCTTTTTAATAAATTTGCAAAGTTATCAAAAATCTGTTTTTTTCTTTGTCATTATGGGGTATGGAGTGTAGATTGATGTGAAAATTTTTTTTTAAAGCATTTTAGCATAAAGCTGCAACATAACAAAATGTGAAAAAAGTGAAGGGGTCTGAATACTTTCTGAATGCACTGTAAATGGAAAAAGGACACAAGCTGCAAAACTCAATACTGACATTGACGAATGTGTTCTTAAATGACTCTCATGCTGTTTCAGTCCTTGGGATAGGCAATGTTTTGAAAAGTCTCTAGTATAGTGGAGTGTTATTAAAGGGATACATTAGTTCACCCTAAAAATGTAAATTCATTCAAAAATCATTTACTCACCCTCATGTTGTTCCAAACCTATATGACTTTCTTCTGCGTAACACAAAGGGAGATGTTAGTCTTAGTCACCATTTACTTTCATTGCATTTTTTTTTCATACAAGTGAATGATGACCAAGGCTATCAATAGTTATGTTTCCATCCAAGTTGCGAATTTAATTTAAGCGAAAAACCATATTATCGCAAAAACAATGGGCCTCATTCATGAAAATTTCATAATATTAGAGTAAATTCAGAGTAATTTGTGTGTAAAATGGACCTTCCCAAAAAATCCCGCCAGATTCACAAACACTTCCTACCACCCAGATTTGTTAGTAAAACGTTTGAATGTTAGTGAATTCCAAGCATTTGTAAATAGAGAATATTCGTGTGCACGAATATTCACATTTATCATAATCCACGCCCCTGAAAATGGCATATAAGGAAGGCACTAGACTCGCTAGTAAATGCTGTTAAGATCTAAGCAGAACAGTAATGAAATCTTTTTTTTATAAATTAAGTACATTCACTTAAGCACAATAGCATCTCATAGAAAATGAGCACTTGCTGTCATCACATGTGTTTGCTGTCATATGACGCTCTTTTGTAAATCAGTTCAAGAAGTCAATGAAAATGGTTTGACATGAGTGTGAAAAATGTTCATTTCACGCAGGGAGGAGGATATCTACCACCAATAACCATCTCTGGTTCAGTTTGCAGCACATCACCAGCATCCTTTGTGAAACTTCTCGGGTAAATCATGATGGTAACAGTGATATACGTACTTGCAACTGGAAGAATCTTCAGAGAAATTAACAGAATGCCTGAAGAGGATCTTTGAGCGAAACACTAAGGTATTACAGATTTGCAAGCTACTGGACAAAGTGCTGGCTTTTTTTTTTCCTGTTGTATTGTGTATGCATTTTTTTTAATTATTAGTAAATTTTTCATTACTTATTTAATTTCACTTCTATCAAAATGTTGTCATGGCAGTTTGCATGAAAGAACACAACAAGTTTGGATGTCTACGCACGATTTACACATGGTCGGGAGCAGGTGTAAATTTCGTTCATACCAACTAATGTTTTGAAAATACAAAAACTTTCTTGAATCCGAGAATTTACATCAATTTTACGGCTTTACGAATTATTTACACAAAATTAGTTCTGCTCGTGTTTCATGAATTGAGGCCTAATGTGCAAACAAAGCCGCGTTCAAAAGAATAAAACTGTCATTTCTGGAAAAATTTTAGCCACTGCGGCTCTTTTATTAATAAAATACTCATGGTTTAAAGCACACAGATAAAACTGTAAAGAACTTTGTCTCATGTCTAGGAGCACCATGCGTGTGCTTTCCTCCTTCCTTTGCCGTGAGGATCTATAACATAAGTGTCAATAAAAATAAGTGGATGGAAACCCAACTATTCTGCCTAATATCTGCTTTTGTGTTCCACAGGGGTAAAACTGTCCCTTTAATTTTTTCTTAACACACACATACATCCTGTTTCTGCCCTGTGCTGTGATGCCTGTGTAATACAGTGTAACCGTGCTAGAATAATCAGAATTGCTGATTAACTTGTTACCACTTGGGGGCAGAAGGTTGTGGGAAGTGTAAGAACAATAGGGATGCAAACGAAGACAGATTTGTTCACACTGTATATCAAATAATAAATTCCTACTGGAAGAAACAGGCTTCACATGAAGGAAGGGGGATATGGCTTGAACCAACAGCTAAACTGCAAAACAAAAGCTAACATGCACCCATAAAATTGCCCCCCCAAACAACCACAGCATGTCTGTGACTAACTGGTCCAGGCCAATATCCAGCACCTAGAATGATCAGCTACATTCCATTGAGCTGAAGCCCCAATACAAACATAAGTCAAATTAGTCTTAATAACGTTATTTACATACCACGTTGTAATAAGTTGGTGAAAACCCAAAGATCTGTGAAACCAAAGCTAGGAGTGATATATCATATTGCAATTGCAGAAATATTTTGATTGCCGCCCTGAATCCTCTAGCTCTTTATTCGAGCATTTGTTTTAAGAATTAAGTCATTTTTGATTCTGAATGTGTGTCTGTATGTGCGTTAAATTACAGAAAACGTTCTTTATCACATTACTGGGCATAATCCATGTGTCTTAAGCAGATAAGCTCAGAGGATGATCGCTCTTTTGCACAATTAGTAGCTCTTTCGAAACTAAGGATCAGAGTCTTGTTTTTATTAAAAGCGCGCAGTGTAGAATTTGTAGCTGCCAAGTGGGAGATTAATATGGCATCTAGAGAGAGAGACAGAAGGAGAGAAAATGAGTGTGTGAGAGAGAGGGGTGGTGGGGGCAATGCACGCAGGCCACCACGTACAAAGGCTATAAAACAAAATCCCCAGCTGGCAAATGGGGCAGAGGAATAATGGAATTTAGCGGATTGTGAGGTTTACATTAATGCGACTGTCATTGTGCATTACCAGACTGTTCATCCTCGCTTTACACAGCTTTAGTGATGGCATCCATCACCAACCTCCAAGCTATTACATTACTACGTGTCACAGCAATACGCAAAATTGAAGCTTCTTTGTATTTTGCTCTTTTTTTTTGGTTTCCATATAGTTTCTAATTTCATTCACATGGATACTGTGTAGATGCTGAGAGAGAAAATGAGTTTTGTTAATCTCCAGTCACTCTGCAATGGAATTCAGCGAATCAGACAGAATCAACAGCATCTGGAACGGAAGAGAAAGCTGCACTGTTTGTAATTCTTAGAAAGCAGACAGCATCTGAACAGGGTTTCAATAGCAGAGCAAACAAAGGACAATGCTCCATCCATATCACATTAGTCAAGACAGATTGGTGGTGGCTCTGTCTCCTGGCCTGCTGGGCTCTTGCTATGATATCAATATGAACCACTGAGCTGCTTCCTAAAATACACTGAAACAATTTAAAGTCAATGCTCCTGCATACTTGTTCAATGCAACTAGACTTGATCAATGCAAATATAAGTGTAATGTTTCTGTAAGGAGAACTGACTGTTTAACCAAAGAAAAGGAGACTTATGGAGGACGAAACCTGCAAAAATAGTAAATAAATATATACACAAATACATAAGTAAATAAATCCATATATTTGTGCATAAATATAAAAATAATTAAATGTGCGAGGATATGTACAAATAATTACATAAATACATAAAATAAATAAATACAACCCATTAATGCAAAATAATAACATACAAATGTTGAGGAAATGCAAAAAAAAGTTAAAGGAAATTATTTTAATCATTCATTTCTGTATGTAGCTCTGTAATTATTTTTCCTCCATGCAACATGCTTATGAGAGGATGTCGATCAAACACCAGTAGGTGGAATTTATGACACCATTGACTGATCATTGTCAAAGTGCTTCGCTTTAATATGACATTAAGAAGGACATTAATACATTTTCACAATCAATAAATAAAAAATATTTAGCAAAGGATATCGCTTTTACCATTCTCCAAACTATGTATATTGCCTCACGGAGCAACTCTGCTATCGACCTTCTCTTCACCATGGTGAAACTGCAAACTCCGGCCAAAAACTGTTGCACATGGTAAAGATAGTTTGACTGTGATGCCTGAACAGCTGTTGTCATCCTCTCATTAGCATGTTACACAAAGGAAAAATAAATACAGAACAGCATACAGAAATAAACAAATGATTAAAGAAATATAGAAATGTGGAACTAAAAATCAACTTTCAATTTTGCATTTCCTTTAACAATTTGCATTTCCCCAACCATTTATTTATTTTTTATTATTTTTGCATTGATTGGTGCATTATTTATTTATTTGTATATCTCATCGCACATTTAATTATTTATATATTTATTTAGGCATAAAAGTTTGGAATAATGATTTTCACTTATGGAAAGAAATTGGTACTTTTATTCACCAAAGTGGCATTCAACTGATCACAATGTATAGTCAGCACATTAATAAAGTGAAATATTTCTATTACAATTTGAAAAAAAAAAAAACAAAAAAAAAAAAGTCAACTTCTTAAACTAAGAAGAGTTCTCATCAAAAAATCCTCCACATGCAGCAATGACAGCTTTGCAGATCCTTGGCATTCCAGCTGTCAGTTTGTCCAGATACTCAGGTGACATTTCACCCCACGCTTCCTGTAGCACTTGCCATAGATGTGGCTGTCTTGTCGGGCACTTCACACGCACCTTACAGTCTAGCTGATCCCACAAAAGCTCAGTGGGGTTAAGATCCATAACACTCTTTTCCAATTATCTGTTGTCTTATGTCTGTTTCTTTGCACACTCTAAACTTTTCTTTTTGTTTTTCTGTTTCAAAAGTGGCTTTTTCTTTGCAATTCTTCCCATAAGGCCTGCACCCCCGAGTCATCTCTTTACTTTTGTACATGAAACTGGTGTTGAGTGGGTAGAATTCAATGAAGCTGTCAGCTGAGGACATGTGAGGCGTCTATTTCTCAAACTAGAGACTCTGATGTACTTATCCTCTTGTTTAGTTGTACATCTGGCCTTCCACATCTCTTTCTGACCTTGTTAGAGCCAGTTGTCCTTTGTCTTTGAAGACTGTAGTGTACACCTCTGTATGAAATCTTTAGTTTTTTGGAAATTGTATGCACTGTATAGCCTTCATTCCTCAAAACAATGACTGACTGCCGAGTTTCTAGAGAAAGCTGTTTCTTGTTTGCCATTTTTGACCTAATATTGACCTTAAGACATGCCAGTCTATTGCATACTGTGGCAACTCAAAAACAAAACACAAACACAATTTTAAGCTTCCTTTAATGAACCAAATAGCTTTCAGCTGTGTTTGATATAATTGCAAGTGATTTTCTAGTACCAAATTAGCAATTTAGCATGATTACTCAAGGATAAGGTGTTGGAGTGATGGCTGCTGGAAATGGGGCCTGTCTAGATTTGATCAAAAATGATGCGGTTTTGTACATCAGTAATGTCCTTACTATACTTTATGATCAGTTGAATGCCACTTTGGTGAAATAAAATAACAATTCCTTCCAAAACAGCTAAATCTGCACATTATTTCAAACTTTTGGCCACCAGTGTATGTATTTATTATTTTTGCCGGTTTCATCCTCCATAGAGACCCCAATAAAAACCTTTCTAACAGCAATATTAAAAAGATCTGTCGAGATCCAATCCAATACCTAGAGACCAAGGTGGCCAATGGCAAAAAGAGATCCAAACTCATGAGAGGTGAAAAAGGTGAGAAAGTCACAGCAGGTGTTCTAGTCATAAATGTTTAGTTGATTTGTTTGTTGCATTTAAAGCTTTTAAAGTGTTTAAGCTTAAAGGAACCCTTTCAAGTGATTTTAAATACAGAAAATGTAGAAAACGTTACCAAACAATTTGGCAAATTAGTTTGCATCCCTGTAATAAAATAAACAAATAAATATTTAAGGTTGTCATTTTAACACATTATGACTTATATAAAAAATAAAACGTTAAAAAAAATTAAGGTAATAATTCACGTCCCCTGCATGACTGCCCGTAAATTCTGTAATTCAGTTATCAAAGTTTTAAACTACTTTTACATGACTTTTTAAAATGTAGTGTTTATGGCATGAGACGCTGAAAGATACTGAAATAAAACAAACATGAATTCACTAAAAAGCCACTTTTTGTATTTTTACCCATCTGACACAATAATGTAATGTATGTGAATTTTCTGAATTATATTTATTAAATGTGACCTACTTCAAAATTGAGTCACTTTGACCCAGAAACAAATTTTGAGTTTTATGTACTACAGTAAAAAGGAGTCACAGCTTTTTAAAGATATAATTATTACGTTTCAACTCCAAACCATTGAATCCTGTACATGTAGATATAATACAGAGATATAATAAATGTTTCCTTTATACTTTAGTGCGTAAAACTCAATGTGTTTTCTGGGACTAAATTACTCAAAATGATGGAGCATGTCACATATATTATGTTTATAATTATTTAAATTATCTTTATGTCGGGTCCTTTCTCAGTAAATACTTATATATGTGATTAATTATATTAATTAATCTGCACATTATGTAATAAATTTGATGAAAAACTAATTAGTTCACAGCCCTAATAAAAATGTAAAAATGGTAATTGAGACCCACACAAAATTGAATTAAACTAAAAACCTGTTTTAAGCAATATCTAGCCAACTCAAAATACTCTATAATATTTGAAAACAGAAAAGCTATTTAAAAATCGCATGAAAAGTAAACACACAGGGCTGCTTTATTAATACAGGCAGCAGAGACATATCCAATGGACTGTTTGCCATCTCTTCTACTCCAACACCGCTTCAATTAGCCCCATCTAATCTGTCTGCTATCTCCCGACCAACCAGCAATACCTCCTTCAAAGATCTTGCTCTGCTGAGATGTTAATGCACAGGAACACAGACATGTACGATGGTAACACCCGCTAAGTCCGCTCTTTCTCCTCCCTTCAACGCCATTATGGAGGGTGTCAGCTTAACAACTGTCAAAAACACTTCGGAAGCAAATTATGGCTAGAAACTTTTACGCTTTCAACACATTAAAACAAAAACTGTGGGATTTGTTCCTCCACAGAATAGTAACCTCATGTCTGAAATGATGCTCAACTGCATCCATTTTTTTATTTTTTTAAGTTCCACAACTCAAGTGACATCATGTTTTGACACATATCCCTCATGTGATCCATGTCAGGGGTTGACATAACATTTTAAAACAAGTGCTACTTTATGTAAGATTGGGACAGCCTTTAAAAGCTAACTTCTGCTAATTACAAGACATTCTGTTTTATTAGACAAAAAGAATTCTGCATAATTTATCATTATTTATTACATTTTATTTGACATTACTCAGAGCTTAACATCTGTCTTCACGAAATGTCACCCAAAATTTTAACATCTTTATTCTGGGACTGGCTTTGCCTTTGTCTGAGGTGACACCAAGTGGTAAAATATAGTTAAAGCAACCAATCATTAGATCAAGTCAGCAACAACCCAATGATAATTTTGCCAAGGAGTACAGAATGAGCAGTTTCTTGCAAAATCCTCCTGGAAATTGACCTTTCTGTAGAGTTTAGCTGCAGCTATAAACAAACATATCTGAAGTGAACAAACTAAAATCTTTAACTTGAAAATCAGAGCTGGAATTAAAGTCTGCAATAACGTTTATCACAAGGATCTCAACCCACTCCTTTCAGGAAGGTGAATCCTCTTTAATATTGACAGGCAGAAGAGACAGCTGATAGGTAGGTCTGGGTGTTTGTTTTAATGTTATTTTTTTAGATTAATTCAAATTTACATTTTGACATGATTTTTATTTTTTAAACCGAGGAATCTAGGTTTTACATAAAAATATTAGCAAACGCTATAGTAAGATGTGCTGTCAATCCACAAAAGGCTGTTCAAGGCGCTTAGCTTGATGATGCTCCTGAACTGATCGGCAGCATATTTGTTCGCGCTCCAATAGAACATAAAAGGGTTAACAACACAGAGACTGATATAAAAGACTCCTGTCATATTTCCAATATGATTGTACAGTGTGATTGTAGCTCAACTTAATCCATCATGCATGTATACATCGGCTTAATCAGACCATAACTGTCCTCGGCGTTCTGTGCATGTTGATGAACGGTGTCCTTTCTTTTCTTGTCAACCACAATAAAGCGTTAGCTACGTGACAGTTACAGGCACATCATTTCAAATTATATGGATAGGCTATAAATGGAAGAATTAAACATCCTTTTACCATGATGATTCAGATAGATCTGTAATTACTGCTTTGTTCTGTGACGTGTACTGCATCTATAGCCAACGTTTGGGAAGCGATCATTTTGACCAGCTTTGTGAGTTGAATTATAATGATAAATCATTTGATATTGCTGCAATGTGCAGCAGTTTGATTAAACAAAACAACTTATTTGACATACTGTAAAAAAGAGAGGATACATTTTCTATCCGTCCCGGAGTGGAACTTCAATAAATTGCCCTTGAAGGTCTCAGCGTTGTTCTGTCTTTTCTGAGGGCTGAAGTACAGCAATTGTTTATTCACATATTTGATTCCGTTATTCATTTTATCTGACTCCAATTTTATATTAATCTGACTCCAATTTTAAGTTGACCTCTAATTTATATTTAAGCTCTAATTAATTTCTGATCATTCTTTTAATTTAACATTTTTAGGTTATTGATTACTCTAAATCCTTTTCTATTCATTGTCCTTTATTTGACATACAATGAGTAGGCCTACTTTCTAGATAAATTGATAGCTAAATATTGACTTCTAGATAACTTTCTAGATAGACTTGGTTTGGATAAAAATGAATACCTACATTGGCTAATAAGTATTTTGCTTTATTATTATTATGTAATTATTTGTTATATATAACTATATCTGGGTTTATTAGATCTTAATTTTACATTAACACTATGTTGACAAATTTCTGTGTAGTGCACTTTTTTGTGCATTTTCCTTGCACACCTATGTTTCCTATAATGAAAAGCACTTTTATTTCTCTAACCAGGTTTCCTTGCATTATAATAAAGAACATGTTATTTGAATCATGTTGGAGTACATTCAAAAGTTGAAAATTCAAATCGTGAATCGTCCATACGTTTAAAAAAAAAACAAAAAGAAAAGATTACATTTTTTTCCATATCACCCATCCCTATGATGGAGAAACACAGTTTATGATTTGCCCTGTATGGAAATAGACAAAAATGCATCCATTCACACATGAGGTCAATTTGGAATGGCATACTACCTACTTGACCTTCCATATATAAAGAAATAATCTACATTAGAGTGTAACAGTGCTCGCTCACTTTTTCAGCCGTCTTGGTTGCAGAGTACCTTTCCCATTCTTTTTCCACAGGGATTTCATTAAATCATCCATAAGAGAGTTCTATTATTGAACCATTATTTTGAACTAAAACAAGCTCTGAGGTGAATCACAACATTTAAAATTTAATTTGAAGAATTATTTGAAAATCGGACAAAAAGACAAAAGTACAAGACTGTTGTCTTAAAGTAAGTTGAAGTAACTCAGACTAATGCTTCAATAGAAGCATATACAATACCATCGATTAACAACGTTGGACCTCATGGTCTTTCAAGATTTAGGTTATTGTTAAAAATCAATTCCCCCAAGGAAAGAAAAAAGAAGGGATTTTTACTTCTGGAACCAGACTGTTGCACTCTATATCAAACTGCAATTGTATCTTGTTTAAAATTTTGTTTGTTTCTCATTATTTGATTAGACTGTCAATTGTTGGATTAAAATCCTAAACTAGTTTGAAGACATGTTGCGTGGTGTTTTCCAAAATGTTCCCATTTCCCAATACCAGCCAACTCCTTCTACTCATTTTTTTCCTGTTGCTGTCCCAAAAAACACAAGGCAAAAAAAATTATATTGGGATAAAAGATGCAAAATCTACACATTATTTTCTATGATGAATTACAAATTTTTTTGGTAAATATACAGTGTGTGTGTATATCTATCTATATATACACAGTTAGTTCCAGTCCTCGAATCTGATTGGACAAGAGTGTTCCTTGAGTGATGTCTCAGAACAGCAGTATTCACACGCTTCACTCTTTGTATTAATCCGCTTTTGTTAGCAGCATTCTAAACTAAAGTGTACAAGTAGCACTGACGTGTAAAAAGCTAGATTTGTGTCTTTTAATTTTTCCCTGTTACATTAAAGATTTTAGTCAGCAGGTGGCGACAAAAGACCATTTTTGTATGTTATAAGCGAATTGAATTGAAATTCACTTAAGCCATCAGCAATTGCCTCTCAAACCATGATAGCTCAGATTACTACTAGACTGCAGCTGGGAAATACAGCTTCAGCATTAAGGCTTATCATAGCTAAGAGACACAACAGACGAAGTAAAAATATATACTCAAGGTGCTTACCTACCGGAGTTTCCGCATTGGGAGAACAATACAGATGTAAACAACATTTAAAATGGCAGAGGAGAGAAACGAACTGGCTACCACAAAATACTCAGGGAAGACCCCGCTCGGACGGCTAATTTTTACACAGAGAAAATTATCTTCAGCAAGCTGACTAACAGTAAAGATGAGGAATAGAGTTAAACAGCTATAGCTTTACTGTTAATCTCTGCTTGGGAGGTGCAACAGGCTTACGGCCAAATCACAGCAGTGCTGAAGTTGGGCCAGGGCCTAACATTACTTTTGCAAATAGAAAAGATTAGAATAGAAGAACAAGGAGCCCTGCAACAGATGTCATGTCCCCCACAGAGCCCCCACTGAACATTGTGTCAGTCTGGGATTACATGAAGAGACAGAAGCAACTGAGACAGCCTAAATAGATAGAAGAACTGTGGCGAATTCTCGAAGAAGCTTGGAACATCCTATCTGCCAACAACCAAGGAAAACTGTGTCCAGGTGTACCTAGAAGAATTGGTGCTGTTTTAAAGGCAAAGGTGGTCACCCCAAATATCGATTTAGCTTTTTTATGTTTACTGGACTTTGTATGATGTTAATTGATAAATGAAAACTATTTATGGCATTATTTTTGAAGACATCCTCACTATGCAACATTTTTCCCAATCACACCGATCAGCCACAACATTAAAACCACCTGCCTAATATTGTGTAGATCCCCCTCGTGCATTCTGAGATGCTATTCTTCTCACCACAATTGTACATAGAGGTTATCTGAGTTACCGTAGACTTTGTCAGTTTGAACCATTCTGGCCATTCTCTGTTGACCTCTCTCATCAACAAGGCATTTCTGTCCACAGAACTGCCGCTCACTGGATATTTTTTGTTTTTGGCACCATTCGAAGTAAATTCTAGAGACTGTTGTGCATGAAAATCCCAGGAGATCAGCAGTTACAGAAATACTCAAACCAGCCCCTCTTGCACCAACAATCATCCATGCGATTATCTAATCAGCCAATCATGTGGCAGCAGTGCAGTGCATAAAACTGTGTAGATACGGGTCAGGAGCTTCAGTTAATGTTCACATCAACCATCAGAATGGGGAAAAACATTTCTCACAGTGATTTGGACCGTCGTATGATTGTTGGTGCCAGATGGGCTGGTTTGAGTATTTCTGTAACTGCTGATCTCCTGGGATTTTCACGCACAACAGTCTCTAGAATTTACTCAGAATGTTGCCAAAAACAAAAAATATCCAATGAGCGGCAGTTCTGTGGACAGAAATGCCTTGTTGATGAGAGAGGTCAATGGAGAATGTCAGTTTGAACCAGTCTGGCCAAAGTCAACGGTAACTCCAATAACCTCTCTGTACAATTGTGGTGAGAAGAATAGCATCTCAAAATGCTATTCTGAGATGTGGGCTGGCACTGTTTAGCGGCACGAGGGGGACCTACACAATATTAGGCAGGTGATTTTAATGTTGGGGCTGATCGGTGTATATAGTATGCTGTAG
Organism: Myxocyprinus asiaticus; assembly: GCF_019703515.2. Taxonomy (NCBI): domain Eukaryota; kingdom Metazoa; phylum Chordata; class Actinopteri; order Cypriniformes; family Catostomidae; genus Myxocyprinus; species Myxocyprinus asiaticus. The sequence continues at coordinate 27,868,949 of NC_059374.1, read as the reverse complement.
GTAATATGCCAGTATTCCATTCCAAACTTATTATTTGAAAACTAGACACTACCTGTGAAACTTAGACAGTCACATAGAAAGACTGATCAAGAGATAAACAGAAGGAAAAATGCAGTGTTGTGTATGCAGAGAGACTGATTAAAATGAACTCACTGAAATGCTCCAGATCTGCATTCCATCAGTGTAGCCAATCATCAAGCAGAGAGGTGGGTCGGTGCTGTTTCCATGCTTTTCTTGAAACTCTGGCAAGCGGGCCACATCTAGACACATGGAAAAACAGCGAAAGTAACAAGCATTCTCAAAATAATAGAAGAGGCACACTTTCATCAAATGCACCACAACAACAATTAACACTAGCTGACTTTTAAAAGAATAGTTCACCCAAAATTGATAATTCGCTCATCATTTACTCACTTTCAATGCCATTCCAGATGTGTATGACTGACTTTCTTATGCAGAACACAAATGAAGATTTTTAGAAGAATATCTCAGCTCTGTAGGTCCATACAATGCAAATGAGTGGTGGCCAAAATCTTTAAAAAGCATTTAAATGCAGCATAAAAATAATCCATATGACTCCAGTGTTTTAATCAATGTCTTCTGAAGCAGTCCAATTGATTTTGGGTGAAAACAGACCAAATTGTAACTTTTGTAATGTAACTAATATTTATTTGTAGATCTTGCCATTGCAGTCTCTAGGCACAATCATGATTTCAAGCTTGGATACATTTCCTAGCACTTGACGGATGCGGAGAGCTTTAGATGGCACTAAGAAGTGTAATCAAACTTGAAATCATGATCACCAAGGAGACTGAATTTAACATTTATAGTGAAAAAGGAGAGATATTTTAGCCTGTTGTCATCCAAAATCGATTAGTTCACTTCAGAAGACATGGATTAAACCACTGGAGTTGTATGGATTACTTTTATGCTGCGTTTCAGTGCTTTTTGGAGCTTCAAAGGTTTTGTTACCATTCACTAGCATTGTATGGACCTACAAAGCAGAGATATGCTTCTACAAAATCTTTGTTTGTGTTCTGCAAAAGAAAGAAATTCTTATACATCTGGGATAGCATGAGAGTGAGTAAATGAAAGAATTTTCCTTTTAGGGTGAACTTTTCCTTACATAAAATCTGCTAATTCATGCTTTTAATAAACATTTAGAAGACCAGACTCCGTGGCAGAATAAGAAAAACCCAATTTAATGTGTATTATGAAATCAAGCCCAGCTATAGAACTAACCTGAATACGTCTGATGGGAGTTTGATGTGTTGAATTGGGTGTGTGTGTGTGTGTGTGTGTTTGTTGATAAGTAGCAAGAAGTGAACTGAAAAAGAGTCTTTTGGCAGGTTAAAACACAACATAAAACTTGGGTGGCTTGTTTTAAAAAGATCACAAGACATGAGGCTATATGATCCAGCATGTAGCCTGCATCAAGCTGCCATTTAGACTGACAAAAATAACAGAATAATTATTTTCACAATATCCAAATAAAATGAACCTACCATTGATGTCTGTTTTTTCAAAGCGGACCCAAACTATCTTTTCTTTTTCATCATTTGGAGGTGTCCCCGTGTACGCCTGTAATTTCAGTAAAAGAGAGAGATAGGCCTATGCGTTCCGACTAATATTTTCAAAACTAAATTGTTCTCACTATTGCAGACAATCACTTATAAATCCAATGTATTAATTCCGACAAAAGAGCATGGTCTGAAATAAGGTGGTCAGTGTTTGTTAACTGTAATATATATATTTATATTTATTTAATTTTTTTGACAGGTGAGCATATAAACAAAATAAAAAGAAATGCAATTATGTGAATTTTCACAAAAGTGACAACCTATAAACTTTGCTAAATGAAAACAGTTTAACAACAGAAATACCTGAACATCATGCATTATCCAGAGATCACCATGAATATCAAATTACAACAAAGAAGAAAAAAAAAAAAGTATAAACAAAAATCCAAACTAACAATAACAGAAGAGAAAACACATAAAGAAAGCATTTACCTGAGGGACTACATCCTGCAAGAATGTAACTACACTTTCCATGTAAGACTGCTCTCTGCAAAATAGCAAAATTAGTTCTCATTAACAAAACCATGATCAAGAGAAAGTAACATCCAGCTTCCTTAACCTTTGTAGTGGCACTGATGATGACTAATTTTAGAGGTAGAACGATTTATCAGTTTTACCAATTAATCGGTGCCAATAGTTGCTTTTTCGAACTATCAGTTATTGGCAAAAATCAATGCCGATATTTTTTTTTTTATTCCTCTGTGGTCGGCACTGGACAAGTCTAGTTAGAGCAACTTGGTTATACAGTATAACAGCGGCCTCTAGAGGTGAAATAAAAACAATCACTATCTGACAATATTCATGCATATTTTTATTCTCACTTCAGTGCAAATTTGGTTATTTTAATTAGTTAATCAATGTTCTAAATTAAAGCGAGGGCATGAAAAGAAAAATGCAACTATTTGGAAACATGTCCCGTCAGCACATACATAGTGTGTCCAGCTTCATTTCTTATGAATAATAATAAAAAAACTAATCTGGTGAAATATATACAGTGGCAAGAAAAAGTATGTGAACACTTTGGAATTAGCCGGTTTTCTGCATTAATTAGTCGTAAAATGCGATCTCATCTTCAAAGTCACAAATTTAGACAAACACAATGTGCTTAAGATAACGCCACACATAATCATTCATGTCTTTATTGAACATATCCCATTAAACATTCACAGTGCTGTGGAAAAAGTAAATGACCTCTTGGATTTAATAACTGGCAGTACCTCCTTTGGCAGCAATAACCTCAACCAAGCGTTTCCGGTAGCTGTGGATTAGACCTGCACGATGTTCAGAAGAAATTTTGGACCATTCTTCCTAACAGAACTGATTCAGCTCACCCATATTGTTAGGATGTCTGGTGTGAATGGCTCTCTTGAGGACATTCCACAGCATCTCTATTGGGTTAAGGTCTGGGCTCTGACTGGGCCACTCCATTGGATTTTCATTGGATTTAGCCATTCTAAAGTGGATTTATTTCGATGTTTAGGGTCATTTTTCTGCTGCATCACCCAACTTCTGAGTTTCAGCTGGTACACAGCCACCCTGACATTATCCTGTAGGATATCTTGATAAAATTGGGAATTCCTTTTTCCCTCGATGATTGCAAATGGTCCAGACCCCGAAGCAGCCCCAAATCATGATGCTCTCTCCACCATACTTCACCGTTGTGATGATGTTTTCATGTTAGTATGTGGTGCCCTTTCTATGCCATATGTAGTGCTGCATGTTCTTCCCAAACAATTCAACTTTAGATTCATCAGTCCACAAAACATTTTCCCTGTAGCCTTGTGGAGTGTCAAGGTGGACTTTGGCAAACTTCAGGCATGCAGCAATGTTTTTGTTGGAAGCAGCAGCTTCCTTTGTGGTGTCCTGTCATGGACACACTGCCACAATGCTATGTTTTCCATATAGCAGACTCATGAACACAGATTTAACCAGTTCTCTCGAGTCTTTAGCTGACACTCTAGGGTTTTACCTCATTGAGCATTCTGCGGTGTGATCTTTGAGTCATCTTGGCTGAACGGCCAAATCTAGGAAAAGTAGCCACAGTACTAAATCGTCTCCATTTATAGACTATTTGTCTAACTGTGGAGAGATGAATATCTAAGCTCTTCGAAATAACTTTGTAACCCTTTCCAGCTTTATGCAAAGCAACAATTCTTGATCACAGTTCTGAGATCTCTTTTTTGCAAGGCATGGTCCACATCAACAGATGCTTCTTGTGAATAGCAAACTCAAAATGTTTGAGTGCTTTTTATAAGTCAAAGTAGCTCTAACCCACACCTCCAATCTTGTTTTATTAATTGGATGCCAGGTTTGCGAACTCCTGACTCTGGTTAGCTTTTGTTGACATCATTAGCCTAGGGGTTCACATACTTTTTTCCAACATACACCATGAAGGTTTGAATGATGTATTCAATATGTACAAGAACAATACACATTTGTGTGTTATTAGTTAAAACAGATTGTGTTTGTTCATTACTGTAACTTAGATGAAGATCAAACCAGATTTTAAGACAAATTTATACATAAATTTAGGCAATTCAAGTTCACATGCTTTTTCTTGCCACTGTATATATTTACAAAGTCCTTTGTTGATGTCTCTTTATTCAGTAAAATACTAAGCATAGGATTGGCTTTTTAAATGTGAAAACATTCAAATTGCATTCAACAAAACAAATGAGTTATTTTGCACTTACGTCGCAGCCTGTGCCCGAACCACAACCCCACCAGCACAGCGACTCGGTCTGCGTGGGGAGTCAGACGCCATTGCCAACCACTCAGAATCCTGTTGGGAAAGAACATGAGTAGATGCAGTGTTGATTTTTGCATGATAATTACACAACACTACATAGCACTGCAGAGATGCTTCACTCTTGTGACCTCAGCATTACTCCAAATTGAACAAGTGGCAGATTTTTCAACAAAAGGAGATGTTAGGCAGAATATTAGGGACTGACAGAATCAGTCAACATTCACTTTCATTGCATCTTTTTTAGTGCACAATTCAAGTGAAGGGGGACTAAGGCTGTCAATCCCAAAAATTCTGCCTAACATCTTATTGTGGGTTTGGAACAACATGAGGGTGAGTACATGATGACACAATTTTAATTTTTGGGTTAACAATCCATATAACGGTAAATATGTGCATGGTTCAGTTTGATCTGCATCGTAGGTGCATTCCTATGAAGTATTGACCCTGTAAACGATCTATAACACAGACTGGCTTGCGATAACATAAACATCTGAAAGAGGAAAATAAAACACTTTGTGATTTTAAACCAACTCCAGCCAGACAGGCTAGTGTATTGCTGTAGGGTGCAAACACCATCACTCCAACCAAAACAATGCCAATAGTTCTGGAGTCTGTTACATTTTAACATAATTTTAACCATATTTAATGTGAAGTATTGTCGTAAAATCGGTCTAGAGTATCATAGAACAGACTGGCTGTTTTAGTTAGTTCATAAACATTTCAACATAACAGCTACAGTCTGCCTGTTAGCTTAGCCAATACCGCTATTTGCCAGAATAGCGCTTTAAAGACAAAGAAGTGAGCAATGACAATAAATTATATGACTTCCTAAAACAAAATCACATAAAGTATGACAGAAATATCCAGTTAAATATTTAATGAAGCGACATTTTTACAAACCCAAGCCTTTGTGTTTTGAATTGGGATCAACAGGCGACCTCACAAAACGCCACAGTACACACTAAAGCTGACATGCAGCGGAAACAACAGACACATTGACCAATCAGAGTTGAGCATTTAAAAGGACTAGCCAATGGGATTACCATAAAGGTGGGAACTTGGAAGATTCTGACCAATAGGAGTTGGCGAAGACTGTTTGGGTTTTATTGGTCATTGTAACGAATTTGACGTGTCGTTAAAATGGAAATGCACGTCATGGTGGAGTTTCAGATAAAGCGAGATTTATTTAGTAGGCTAATATGAGCACGTTCATGTCCAAAAATGAAGATTGTTAGAGACAGCAGCCTAGATATCTTGCATCTTACGTCACGTCGCACTGATGTGTTTATTTACATCGAAGCATCGCGTGATCGCAAGCCGAGCTACTTCGCTCAATCTCGGCTTCATTCGGAAAAACGAAGCATACGCTGCAAAAAAATGATTTTCAAAAAAAGTATTTTTGGTCAGATTTCTCTTATGCCATTTTGCTTGAATAGTAAATAAATCACGTTTAAAGAATGTTTAGATCATTTTACAGGAAAACAAGACAAAAATACTTCAAAAATCATTTTTTGCAGTGTATATGAATGGATGAGTTCTTTATGAACAAATGTTATTAAAACATTAGCATTATTAATGCTCAAATAATTATCAAATGATATCAAAATGTTGCCAATGAGTATCAAATCATTACTTAAAAGGATAGTTCACTCAAAAATTAAAATTCTCTCATCATTTACTCACCCTCATGCCATCCCAGATGTTTAACTTTCTCTCTTCTGCTGAACACAAACGAAGATTTTTAGAAGAATATCTCAGCTCGCAAGTGAGTGGTGATCAGGCCTTTGAAGCTCCAATAAGGAGATGAAGTCAGAAATGTAAATACTTTTTCACTGTACATATTGCCATTGCGGTCTTTAGGAACGATCATGATGTAAGCTCGGTTACACTACCTAGTGCTTGACATATGCGCAGAGCGCTAGATGGCGTTATAGGAAGTGTAATCGAGCTTGAAATCATAATTGCCAAGGAGACTGTATTCGAGACGCACAGTGAAATAGTATATATTTTGGTCTGTTCTCACCCAAAAATTGGATCACTTCAGAAGACATTGATTAAACCAGTGGAGTCTGATGGACTATGTTTATGCAGACTTTATCTTCTTATTGGAGCTTTTGGAGTTCTGGTCATCATTCACTTGCATTGTAAAGACCTACATAGTTGAGGCTTTCTTCTAAAAATCGTTGTTTGTTCTGTAGAAAAAAGTCTGGAATGGTATGATGGTGAGTAAATGATGAGATGACTTTTTATTTTTTTGGGTGGTGTGGGGGGTAACTTAACTCTTTATTGTTCAAATACTTCAGTGCAAATCAATTAAATGTACATTTAAATAAATCAGTGCAAATTTTTCATTGTAAAAGTTTTTTTCTTTTTTATTGACCTGTTATAGCATAGCAGCACCTTTAGTTTAGAATAACAATTTTTCCCATAAGGGAAAATCCTTGAAAACAGTAAAACAACCATAATGTTTAAAATCCAAAATGCATAATTCATAAAGTTCATGCTCACATTTAACTTTAACATTAAACTTTATGACACAGGGTTTAGATTTGATACCAGTAAACACTACAAGTGATGTACCATTTTCCTTGTTCTGTAAAACAATGTACAAAAATACCTATGTCATTGCTCCCAGTAAAATCTCTTGAGACAAACCAATTTTGAAACAGGTGACATGTAAGCTGCAGGGAATTATCTTCTCAGAAGATATGCTTTCTTTTTTGGTAATTTTTCTTTTTCCTTCCACAAAGACTGCACAAATTCAACTTAAAGTGCAAAAATCCCTATTTGATCCATCATGTCTACCTGAATGAACTGAAGCACAGCAAAATTGAAATACTTTTTAAAAACCCATTTTGAATAAGCAGTGAACATACAATAGAGGAAAAACTAAAAGCAAATGTAAAATTGAATTAAACAACACAATGTCTTTTCATCAGTTTGCAAAATATAAAGTATAAAACCATAAAATAATAGACTAAATTATGGGTGAGAGTGTTTTAACATGGTTATTTGCCTCAGGATTTGGTTTCTCAGTAGCTTATATGTACTAATATCAAAGTCTGACTGTCCATCATGAATGTAAGTTTGCATTGTAATAGGAACACAAATGTCAACAAACACATACAGTAGTATTTCCATGCTGCTGAAGCAGAGCTTGGACATTTTCAGACTGTTTCTGTCCCTTGCCGCTGCTCCTCGGCAAGGGCTGCTTGTTCTGTTTTCGTGGGGATATAGATGAGGACTCTTTATAAGGGGAATGGGACAAACTACGACGAGGCTTCTTCCCTACAGGTGTGGAGGAATCGTCTAGCACCCGTTTGCCTGTAGGCACTTGGTCACAATTGGCCTCATTATCCAATGAGTTATTCCTGAGGTCTTTGCAAGGCAGGTCTTCAGAGTTTGTAAGGCTATCAGGAGATGATTCGGATATTCCACAACTCCTTGTCTCACAGCTGCCGTTTTGCTGCTCTGGGGTTGGCTTAAGTTCACTTGCAGGTGAGGGTGCATCTTGCAGTGGAATCTAAATAAAAACAGGGAACTAAATGAAGCGTTAAGCAATACAATACAAAGTCAAATAGTCTTGTAAAATAAAGCAGGCCTAAATTTGTTTGAAAATGTTTGAATGCACACTGCCTTTATGCAGATCGTCTCTTTATCAGGAATTGTATTGTAATCGTTTTAAGCTCTCCTAACCTGAGATGACACAGAGTCAGGGCAAGATTTAGGAATGGAGTCACACTTTGGTCCCTGTTGATTATACACAACCTCATAAGGTAGCAAGCTCTCTGAAGATGTCCTAAATGGCTCCAAACAGATAACAATGGCGCTGGTATTATCAGCCCGGAGCATGCGTTGACGCCATCTCAGTAAGGCATGGTTCACCAGCAGAACAGCGTTAGAAACGTTTTCCTTTTGGTTCTTTGCCTACGGGCAAATACATTTATGTAAGCAAACTTTCTTAAAACATTATTATTATTATTATTTTTTATGTAATTAAATATTCCTGTCACATTGTGCTCACCTTGGCCTTGTCATTGTTCTGACAAATAGACACAGCCTCCTGTGCTGACACCATGTTCCATAACCCATCACTGCCTACGATGACATATCGGTGCTGCTTCAAATCCAGCTTGATAACCGCAGTATCAGGCTCTGGTGAAACTACAAATTCTCCACTGAAGAAGTCGTAACTCCAGAGATCACCTAAACACACATGGATTGAGGTGAAATTGCATTAATAGATAAGAAAACATCAGAAAACTTGTGATTTTACATGAGATAAAACAGATAAGTTTAGTCCATAATAGGACATTATATCTCTATTAATTAACCAGCACACCGCTCCCTTAAACTGGACACATCGAGTTAGTTGGGTTTTGCATGGTCTGTTAAACCTGGAGCTACCACCAACAGAAACTGCTTGACCTTCAATCTTAATCTAAAACTTGGCTAAACTCTCTGGTTAACCTCTAAACAGCCTGTGTTGCAATTTTATGTTTTGTTTGTTGTTGCTAAGAACAGAGTTTATCATGGTGCCATGCTGAAATTTGCAACCCTGCAGTCCTGTTTGCATTATCTGTCCATCAAAAGTAGCAAGACAACAGGCAATCTCTGCTGACTGATGTTTTGAAACTCACCCAACTTTCTAATCACTGTTTTTATTTATTTATTAAACATACAAGGAATTATACAGGTTAATATATATATATATATATACACACACACACATATACACACACACACACACACACACTGGCGACCAAAAGTTTGGAATAATGTACAGATTTTGCTGTTTCGGAAGGAAATTGGTACTTTAACACAACTGAAAGCTATTTGGTTCATTAAATGAAGCTTAACATTGTCTTTGTGTTTGTTTTTGAGTTGCCACAGTATGCAATAGACTGGCATGTTTTAAGGTCAATATTAGGTCAAAAAAGAAAAAAGAAACAGCTTTCTCTAGAAACTCGTCAGTCAATCATTGTTTTGAGGAATGAAGGCTATACAATGCTTGAAATTGCCAAAAACACTGAAGATTTCATAGAAAGGTGTACAAAACAGTCTTCAAAGACAAAGGACAACTGGCACTAACAAGGACAGAAAGAGATGTGGAAGGCCAGATGTACAACTAAACAAGAGGATAAGTACATCAGAGTCTCTAGTTTGAGAAATAGACGCCTCATGTCCTCAGCTGACAGCTTCATTGAACTCTACCCGCTCAACACCAGTTTCATGTACAACAGTAAAGAGAACACTCAGGGGTGCAGGCCTTATGGGAAGAATTGCAAAGAAAAAGCCACTTTTGAAACAGAAAAAAACAAAAAGAAAATGTTAGAGTGGGCAAAGAAACACAGACATTAGACAACAGATAATTGGAAAAAAGAGTTATGGATCTTCACCCCATTGAGCATTTGTGGGATCAGCTAGACTGTAAAGTGCATGAGAAGTACCTGACAAGATAGCCACATCTATAGCAAGTGCTACAGGAAGCGTGGGGTGAAATGTCACCTGCGTATCTGGACAAACTGACAGCTAGAATGCCAAGGATCTGGCATTTTTCAAATTGTAATAGTAATTTTTCACGTTATTAATGTCCTGACTATACATTGTGATCAGTTGAATATCAATTTGGTGAATAAAAGTACCAGTTTCATTCCATAAGACCAAAATCTGTACATTATTCCAAACTTTTGGCCGCCAGTGTATTTTAAATATATATATCACTGGGTTTTTTATTTTTTTAAGTTTAACAATAAAAGGATTTATACAAGTTTAAATAGCCTGAATTGTCTGATGTTTTGAAACTCAAACAACATTCTAATCACTGTTTTTTTTTTTTAAATACATTTATAAACATCAAAAGGAATTATACAGGTTCAAATAACCAGACTTTTCTGATGTTTTAAAATGCACCCATCTTTCTAATCACTGTTTTTGTTTTTTTAGTTTGAGAGAAATTTTCCAGGTTCAAAAACACTGTATTGTCATCTTAGCTGTCTTTGACACCTTACCAAGAGCTCGGGCCACAGCAAGGAAAGGGATCTGATCAAATACGGTACTCCTCCTTACTGGTCCATTGTGGGTGAGTCTGGGTCTCTTCCACACCACCCTATTGACTCCAGACTTTTTAATTACACTAGAGAGATGTGAAAATTATCAGTGAGAGGTCTCAGCATAGTAACTATTTCATATCAAATGCTACTGACCAAACATACCAGTAAACTTCTATCCTTGCCTAACACTTTAAAACTCAAATAAAACCTACGTATTTACTATGCAATCAAATCCTCAACATTACCCCAAGCAACCAAAAAATATAAATCTATAGTGGGAAAACGGTGATATACGTCATTGAAAGATGCCTATTACTTTTTTAATAGGCTAAAAGACAAAGAAACTCCCAAACTAGAGATTAGATTATGTAAATGAGGACAAATGTGTCTGGTTAAACTATCCCACTTTTAAGGCTCTGGGAGCATAAACAAAAACCAGTCAGACCACTGTGAATACTGTTTGTGTTAACTGTGTTTTTTTCTTATGAGTGTTGATAAAAGGCAAAAAGGATAAGGACTGTTATTTATTTTGATCATGAACAGATAATCCAAAAATTCCAAAGGGCAACCTGAAAGTCTACCATTCAATTGCAGAACCATTTCTTCCAGCCGGGTGGCAAACACATAACATATTCAACCCAAAAACAGGAGGTGCTAAAACCAATTGAAAGCAGTGAGATTCAAAACAGACTCATGGTGTACAGAAACACTGTTCAGACTAGTGGTGTCAAACAACTCACCTGCCACCCAGTCCCTCTATTCTCTCCCTTTCCTTTGGGAGGTCAGGTTTATGATCCTGTGTAATTTCCACTGCTCGGATGAACTCGTCAGAGGGATCATCCTGCACCCCCAACACCACAGCAGAGTCCCCAACATGGGCCACATACATACGGTCACGTCGGATCACCACAATACTAGCAGTTGTGCCTGACGTGCTGGGAAGTCCTGTAGCGGTCTTCGGCCATTCAGCTGCATTCAGAAAACATAAGCCAGAGACAAAAAGTTGGAAAAAACATCAAAACATTTCCTATCTGATCTCGAAAAAATAAACTGGTCAGTTTTGCCCAATTTGACTACAATATTCAGAGCAGGGGCTGATATTTCTATTTGCATAATCTTATTCAAACATGCTCATGCTGCCATTCCAGTTCAGATGTGGAACAGTTGTTGAGGTTGGCCTGCAGGAGTTGTGCAACTTCTTTTGGCGGGATGCATCTAAAGTTGCAACCCTACATCATTTTACAGGTGTCATTATTCAAACATACGAGCTGTTCGAATTCTCTGCCTTCCACCTTCATTTCAAAGAAAGATTTTCCCATCAAATCCTGCACTGTTTAAACTAGTCTAACATGTGCCAAGAGGCCGCCATATGCAACTATAAACAGTGCAACAAAATAAACGGGAACATGCGCGTACGATCAGCTTGCAAGCAAATGTTCAATTACATAACTTACGTAATTTTTTCCACATGGCATGGTGACAAGAGATAAAACCCCTTCGCAAAGCCGCGCACACCTCGTCGTCGTCCTTTGACCAAAAGCCTCTTTGTCTTTTGATGTGATCCCACAGATGGTCGCGAGCGAAGCGCGCCGCGTCCGAACCCCCGTGGCCGTCGAACACGGCGAACAGAGCCACATCCCGCGGCCGACGGATGTCTTTGTACGGGCGGGCCGAGGGCATGGACGCCTGCCGAAGAGCTGAGCCAGCATTATCGTCCTGGACATATGTAACCGTTATAGATCCAGGGATGGAGTCTTGAATCGAAGCGTCAGGGTTTTTCCCCGCGGGAAGGTTTTTTGATGCAGCCGCGACCTCGCCACGTTCGGCGGCGTTCAGTTCATCTTCGCTTGGCTCATCCTCCTGCTTCATCGTCATCAAGTCCTCCATGTATTTCCTGCCGCCTTGGTCGTAATAAATACTTGCTCGGCATGAAAATATCTCATCCATCGTTTTATCCGACAGAAGCGCCGTTAAAGAAGTAGAAGTATTTAGTGTTTAGACAGAAGCAGGACTCAGGCCGGGTGCGGGTTTCCCCCTTTGTTTACCTTCGATGTTGTGAGCATGCGCAGAATCATCATGACGAAATCACAGGGGTCAGTAGTCCAAGTAGCTAACAAAAAATATACTCGAGTCAAAGTAAAAAAAAAAAAGCATTCACATTACATTGAACTTAAGTGTTACAAAAAGTACAAAGTAACTTTTTTCCTATATAGAATGAAATCAAGAGAGGAAATTGTGTGAGAGAGGATGTTGTTAAATTCGATTTGTTTTTTTAAGTCGTTACTGTCTCCGACGACTCTCATATTTCAACCCCAGTGGCATTAGCAACCTGGTAATAGAATCATGTTTCAATAACTACGTTTCATGTGGCCTGTTGTACATAACACGGCAATTTCCTGGTGTAATGAACACTACAGGCACTAAAACCACAATGACTTTTATCCCCTTTCACTCAAATCACATGTAAAACAGCAGATTTGCAGTTTGTAAACATTTCATTTTCGCTCTGTGCCTCAGACAATGCTATCTTATGACATATAAACACTTTTACTATAGCGCATGACGCTTGTTTAAGTGTGATCAAATTGCACGGGAGCTCAACTGATAGAGTGTTGCATATGCGCTACAAAGCACCAGGATACGAGTCCTGAAGAGCACGTGAGCTGAAAGTGTCATAGAAGCACCACAGAATGTTGTGGTTTCTTCAGAAATTGTTCTTTTCATCTCACATTTGCTTTTTCTGACACTAGGTTAGGTTTAAGTTTAAGGTTTAGACTAGCGAGGTAGGTAGGTTTTGTTTATTTAAATCTCAGTAGAATATTAACCTTAAACCTCATCTGTTTGGGAGAACATTTCACTCGCTTTTAGCGCCACACAGTGGACATTTCACTCGGAACTGCCCTGAGAGGTGTAATGAACCACATCATTTTATTTAGCTAAAATGTTGTCACAGTCACGCAATGTTCGTTGCATGGGAGAAGGCACTCACAAATTGCGATGCCAGAGCACCCAGCCCCTTGAGACATAGAGTCTAAATAAGCTTTGAAAAAAGTTAGTAATGTTGGTTTTGTGAATAGTTTTCTGAGGTTTGCTACCAGACCTTGCTGTTGAGCAGATGGATGAATTCAATAAAATTCATAATTAATATTTACTCAGATTCCATTATTTTTATTATCATTATTATTATACTGTAATTATCATTGCTGGTTTAATAGTTTTTATTATAATTAATAGTTGCCTAACAACAACAACAGCAATAATTCAGCAAATAGGGAGTACAAATTCATAGATATGATTTAAACATAAAGGCAAGTGTTGCAAAATATTTGCAAAATTATGCAAAATTAGCTGCAAAAATAAAGGGCATTTTGTAGAGCACTTGCTTCTGCTTCACACACGACAATAAAATACTGAGCACAAGCTGGGCCTGAATAAATTATTTAATCAATTACAATAATGACAATTGTGCATGCATGTGCACAATTTTATTTTTTATTCTGTGCTTGTGCACTGTGGGATTTAAATGTATCCAAGAGGCTCGAGTGTTTTGACTACGTTCACCAAAATTTGTTCAGATCCATTTAATGATTCAGTGACCATTCCTGGTGATGCCAGAAGGTGGTGACAAATGAGTGTCTTGTGTGAAATGAGTTAGTCACTGAATCTACGATCAAAAGAAAAGTTTAATCCTTTAACATTTGTATGTCTACAGATCTACAATAAGACTTTAGTAGAGGTTTATGCATTATAAGAACAAAGCAAATCTATCATTTCCTTACAGTTTGAACTGCTGAACATGACTTTTATCAAAAGACAACAATAATAGTCTTATAATAATTATGAGTTTCAATAACGTCCGTACGTTTTCATGTATAAAAAAGCATGTCTACATATCTATTCACTTCATTAAAATGCCTAAGTGTTCTAAGAACACAGCAGATGTACCTTTTTCCTGCAGTTTATCAACTGCACACTAATACAGAGGTAAAAAACAGGAGCTGATATTAAAAATAGCTTTACATATTTAACACTGATCTAGTAATCTGCTTGAATTGGCAAAAACAACTGATCAAACTATTACCTCACAAACATAATGTAAAAAGAATAACTTAATGAAGACTATGCACCGATATAAACTACACTTACAATGTGTACTTAAAAAAATATTGTCCTTTGTTTTGTTTTTCTGCAGTGCATTTCACGTAATGCTGCCAATCAAGAATTATATGCTGATAAATAACTCTCATTTGTGTGTTCCTTATCTCTAGATTATTAATTTAGATCAACATCAATGCAGATAAAAAACATGGATAAATGAGCATTGTTGAAAGCAACTTTGTAGAAATGAACGGAGCCATGTTGATTAGACTGTATGACTGACGGCCTATTACATAAGGGTTGTTTCGGCTCATGAAACTCACCTGTGATTGGCTGGATGGTTGCTTAATCAGCCCAAAGTAACAAAACGCAAAGAATACTGTATACAAATCCACCATTTGGACTCTGTATGGGTTTAGCTTGGAAAAGTGCGGGGGACAAAAATCACCTTTTTAAAGAGTGTGGGGGACATGTCCCCCACTTCCCCCGTGGCTGCAACGCCCTTGGATTTACACCCAATGTGGAAATGGAGCAGGACTGCATTAAGCAGGCTATAACAAATATAAGCCATTTTTATATTTATCAGCATGTTTATAGTTTCAGTAAGGTTTTGCCCTTGAGTTTATTAGCACAATGTACATGTTTAAGCTAAATGCAATATCCTTCAAGACTGAACTTCAAAATCTGGGAAAGACATCCAAGTTTATTGCAATTGCATCTACCTAGTGGAACTGATCATTGAAACTGCATTTTTTTACAGATGCATTCTATAAATCTGTGTAGAATGAATAAAACTGTTTACAACTTTTATAATTATGGGTTTCGAGAAGGAGAAGGTCTATAGTTCTCTACATTTGCATGTTAAACTGGAAAAATCCAGTAGATGGTGTTGCACACCCTATGAATTGATATGATTGTTTTTCACAACTCATATTCCAGTTAGCACATGTAAAATAGTTCTGTATTTTTTTAATTATTTGCTTAATTATTTGCTCCATAAGTTGAAACTGACAAAAACTTGCCATTTTGATTGGGTATTGTTGTTAAATCTGTGATTTATCATACTTAGAAAATTAAAATATTTTATTTGGTTAATTAGTTATAAGAAATACATGACCCAATTGATCTAAAGGGGATGGTAAGGGGGATGGCTGTTTTACAAGGGATATGTTTTTTTGTCATTTCTTTCAACAAGGGGAATGGCATCCCCTTGCAGTCCTAAGTGTAGCTATTTTATGTACAGTGTAGAGGAATATTCCACATTCAATACAAGTTAAGCTCAATCGACAGCATTTATGGCAGAATGTTGATTACCACATAAAACTATTTTGTCTTGTCCCTCCCCCGATAGCACATGCACATCACCCAGATGTCTATTTGATGCAGGGACTAAAAATGAAACGTTTTTCATTTCGGTTCATTCTGAGCAAAAGCAGTATTTTTTGCTCTGGTTCAGAAGTTCAGCAGCATCCTTTCCAAAAAGTTAACGGAAAGAACAAAATAAAAGAACACTTAATAAAGTTCTTTTAAAAATGGCAGTATTCTGCGCTAAGGAGTGGGTGAAATACCTATTGCAGTGTTGACAGATCTCGCAAGACAAACAAGTAACAAAGACCAAAATAAGCCACTTGCCTAGCAAAAATAAGCAATCAGTTTTTTTCCCTGTGTGGTGTATTTATCGGCACAGAAATCATTACAAGCAGTTAATTAACAGTAAAGTATAATTTTAATTACAGATCTATTTCTCAGTCAAAACAGCATAAAATCTGTATTAATGCATCATATCTAACAATAATTCACTGAAGACTTGGAACAACTGAGAAAAGTACTTTTCACTGTACCTCTAATAATGTTTTCCTTGTACCTGGATTGGCTGTGCATGTATATGTAGTAGTTATAGATAGTTGTTAAAAAGGTCTTAATTCAGAGAATATGACATCCACAATGGGCAATTATTCAAAGAAATGTGTGATGCAGCAGTTTCCTTCAGGATTAAAGCACATGTTTAATTTTTTCAGGCAACATGAAGTGGTGTAGTTCCAGAAATGTGTGATAAACCCTTTGGCCTTTAGTTTAATGAAAAAATTATCTGAGCAAAATAAACCAGTTATAACCGGTTACCAGCATTTAAAAATAACGTTTTCACTCTGGAACAATTGAAAATCTCTTTGTTCCAGTTTTTGGTTACGTTCTGCTAAAAATCTAGTTTGTTTTCGGTTTTCGTTCCTTGGACCGTTTTTAGTCCCTGATTTGATGCGTGTGTTTTGCATATGGAAGACGTATTATTTTTAGGTTGTTTGCTTATCTGGAATATAAGACATTTAGCAGACGTTTATGATTTAGAATGTTTGCAACTCTGATGTTTCTTTTTGTTTGTTTGTTTGTTTGTTTGTTTGTTTTAGATACTTATCAGATGTTTGTTAGAATGCAATGCTTTCCAGGTGAACAGATCTAAAACAGACATCTCGGCGTTATACGTGTGCAGTCTGGGTATTTTTCTTAAAAAAAAAAAAAAAAAAAAAGCAAAAATTGAGGTTAAGAGTAAGCTAGGCACTATAATGGAAGTGAACAGGGGCAATATTTGGGGGGTTTAAAGGCAGAAATGTAAAGTTTATACTTTTTTAAATCACCTACTTCAATCATTTTGTTAAAACTCGTGTATTATTTGAGCTGTGATGTTGTTTATATCACTATTTTTACAGTCATTTTATGGTTTAAGGCGTGACGTCGTCATGGCAACAAAGTTGTACAATTGGATATAACTTTACACAAAAAAGGTTGGTAAGCGATTTTATCGAACTAAAATCATGTTAACACGCATATTGTTTACGTCTTGTGGCTATACTTTTGAAACCTAGATTTGTGCTTTTTTTTAAGGAAAAGGAGGGACGAGACTAAATAAATTTTTGTGGTAATCAACATTATGCCACAAATGCTGTCCGTTGAGCTTAACTTGTATTGAACCTTTGTTTTAATGCGTTTCTTTTGAAGTACGTAGAAATTATTTAGGACTTTTATTACATTTATTTCGAAATTAAGCCATATAAAACCCATCCGGAGGTGAATGCTAAAGTACCGGAAGTAGTCGGTCTGTTGTCGTTGGTCGAGTGCGCTTCACAAGCTGCTTTCAGAGGCGCTGGGCTCCACAGATGTAAAACAACGTAGGGTGTTAAAGTCTTGAAACATGTGTTTATATGTGTTTTATTTTTCAATTGTCTATTGTTTTAAATTGTTTCACTTTATATCAAATCGATCTGAGCTCGAATCCTGAGTGGGATAGATTCACTCTTAGCGGCTCCATTTATACTGATACATCGTGTTAAACAAAGATGTCTCATACTCCTGCTGTAGATACGTTATTTACCGTAAAGACACACACACACACACACACACACACACACACACACACACACACACACAGACACAGTTAGTGTATTCAGAATCGGATCTTCAGCTCGTCTCTGTTTTGTTCATAATTAATACGTTTATACAGGGCTTTGTACAGTATCATAAGAGGATTTATTATGATGATGATGATGCTGCTAATGCCAACCACTCTATTATTTTGTGTTTTGCCATGTGAAGGTCGTATGATTTTTAATGTTTAAAAATGTGCCCTTATAGCATTTAATTTATTTATTTATTTTGAATATAATTTGCTATTTATAATGTATGCCTTCAAGTTTGTACTTTAATATAAATCACAAGCCTTTAGTATTTTCATGCCACTGGTTGCTTTGTTTCCTCATCATTTATCTTTCTCTCCTCCCATTTGGGTTACAGGAGCAGAGTTTCTTCAAGTCTCCACCGCTTCTATTTTAAGACAGGCTTCCAGCCATGGTGAGGCCCACTATCATTATTTCTGAGTTTAATCAGTTGGGCATGAATAATCTTGGAAGAACTTGACTGACTTGCATAAAGCACTGACCTGAACCTCACTGGACACCTTTTAGATGAATAGGAACGTCAGGGGCCGGATTCACGAAACGAAACTTTCTTCTTAATTTCTAACTTAAGAATAAAAGTTTATTTTAAGAATATTTTGTGTTCCCGTAAAAACTTCTTAAAACGTTCTGATCTAGGGGGTCTGGGTAGCTCAGTGTGTATTGATGCTGACATACCACCCCTGGAGTTGTGAGTTTGAATCCAGGGCATGCTGAGTGACTCCAGCCAGGTCTCCTAAGCAACCAAATTGGCCCGGTTGCTAGAGAGGGTAGAGTCACATGGGGTAACCTCCTCGTGGTCACTATAATGTGGTTCTCGCTCTCGGTGGGGCATCTGGTGAGTTGTGCGTAGATGCCACTGAGAATAGCGTGGGCCTCCACACACACTGTGTCTCCGCGGTAACGCGTTCAACAAGCTACTTGATAAGATGCGCGGCTTGACCATCTCAGACGCGGAGGCAACTGAGATTTGTCCTCCGCCACCCGGAGTCACTACGCCACCAGGAGGACATGGAGCACATTGGGAATTGGGCATTCCAAATGGGGGGAAAAAAACAAAAGTTCTTTTTTTTTTTTTTCTTAAGATTGTCCAAATGCATTGAAATTTGTGAAAAAAAAATGTTCTTAAAAATCGTCGTAAATAACATCTTAAAGTTAGGATCACCTCACAGTTGTCTTCAATTCTAAAAGGTAAGATGTTTAATGAATTGAACTGGCTTGTTTTAAATGTGATGCATTCTATCATGTTGAGTTTGACGTCGCAATGGGCTGTTTATGTAGAAATGTGATTTTAGACCAAAACACTTTTCTGACTGTTTTTTTGATTAATGATATTTTTATTTTCAGCTTTCAAAACATGTAAATGTTATCACCAAATTCAAACAATAAATGTTTTTAAGCTTCTTAATGTGGTGACCAATCATGCGAATTCAAACAGATGTGCTGCATATAGCGCTCAATTTCCGCGATCTTTAGAGTTCATAGAAACATAATAGTTATAGCATTAGAAAGCTGAGACTTTTTTCATCCCCCGTCCACATCCCTATCGGAGTTGTGCACAGCGGAGACAGCCTCTGCCACCATCTCCCATTTACCCACCTCTTATTTTCCGATGTGAAATTATTATCAAGCTTCCCAAGGAGAACTTTTTCCTTGCAGTAATTTCCCCAACAAGAACATCCAGCTCTTGTCTACTAAAGTTTTTTTGTTTCTTTGCTTTTCCTCCATGCCAAATTAAAAGTTATCAAATGGTTAGCAGCAAGTAAATTCTCATATGACAGTTAATGCCATTAAACTAACACGCTACATACATGCACTTTACATTAAAAAAAAACGATTGCGAGGTGCTTGCTATTTAAAAAAATAAATAAAATAAGACACATTTATTGGTACGATTTATCAGTGTTGCAGTATTGAATTTGTTGTAGGCTATTAGACAAGAACACTCCATTAGCATGCCGATCAGACAATGTCAAAGCCTGTCTTTTTATTCTTAAGAAAAAAAATTGTTCTTAAGAATTTCTCAAGAATTGCACTTAGGAGCGTTCTTACAAACTTCTTATAATTTATCCTAAGAACTTTCTTGATTTTTTTTTTCTTAAGAACTATTTTGTGAACCCCGCCTCAGGAAGGGAGGACCAACTCCCTATTAATGGCCATGGTTTTAAGGAACTTTAATGAGTCCTGCACAGCAGTTAGATCCATTAATGTTTTTCATTTGTCTCCGATCAGTGTTCTGTAATTGTGCACCCATGTATCAGCTCTCTCTCCCTTCTCTCCCTTTCTTCTTTAGTCTGCTGTGGTGGATCTAAAGACAAAGGAGGAGAAGGATGCAGAGCTAGACAGAAGGATCGAAGCTCTACGGAAAAAGAATGAGGCTTTGGTCAAGAGATATCAGGTGAATTTGAGTGCTGATATTTAATACACTGCCACAACCTTGCCAGTTTGTTTATTTTTGTAATTTTTCTGCCTAATGTATATTTGCCTTGATGTGACGTGCATTCATTGTTTAATCAGGCATTGAGATGCTCAGATTCAAGGCTTTTAACTTGATTTGATTTTATTAATTTATTTAGCTTGTCTTTCTCTTGTTTCACCAGGAAATACAGGAAGATAAGAAGAAGGCAGAGCAAGAGGGCATCGCCGTGACAACGACTCGCAAACCCCGCCCTCATGAGCCTGACTCTGAACAGAGAAAGACGGAGAAAGAGAACTTCACTGTGACGGTCGACATTTCCAAACCAGCTGGGGTGAGGCAGACAATATCAGTATATTTTCTTAGCTTTGCCATTAAACAAAGCGTACATGGCAAAGCAGCCAGCTTATTCATATAAATTCCCATTTCCATAATTTGCCCAGTCTGTCAATTTAGTTATTTTGTTTTAGACCACAGCATGCTCTCAAGTACACCTCCCATTCCTCTTATTTGTTTTCTGCCAGTTCTAGTCAAGCCAGGAAAATAAAAAGCTCTGATAAATGTTTTCTTGATAAAATGTGTCCATGATTGTTAGTTATTGTGTAGTTACCAGGCCAAAACAAATAGGGCAACAAAGAGTATCGCCACGCCAACAACTACTCGATATGTTACACATTGCGGTATATATGCCACAATTCAGTACATCACAATATCACCATTGGAATTCAATTGAAACACACGAGAGAGAGTTTAAATCTTTCTTGGACGTCTCAGATCACTTGTCCAGTACAGCCAGCGCCTCATAGAATAGATTTTAGTTAGTCAGATTCTTTTTTTTACATGCACTGTATAAGCGGCATACTCTTTACTCCCATATACATGCGGCTCGGTCAGTAAGCAGCTTTATCCACAGCAACGTAATATCCCCATAATGCTTGTGTAAATAACAAACATGGCATCGGATGAAGACTATTTTATTCTCTGTTGCTTCACGTTAGTTCCATATATTCCAAAGTTGTTGCTGTGGTTGTTTCCTTAAAGCTGCACTACGTACTGTTTGCTCTCTAACAACATCTGTGGTAGAAAATTACAATTGCATCCAATTTGTGGAAGAACTCTTTCCATGAGTCGTGTTTTGGCTCTGCTCTTCTGGCGGATGAATAGCATGATTTGAGCTTACCTGGACATTACCTGTGTGATCATGACTGGGAGATATTGAGAGCCAGACTCACAACGTGCTATTTTCATGTTGATACAGTATTATGAAATACAATTAAACATTAAAAACTGAAATATTATAAATATTTCTTTGAAGAAGATTAAAAAAAAAACCATTCCTATTTACATATTTTGAATGAAGTTTACACTTATAACGCTTTTCTCACACTACACTTAAAGTGCTTTTATATAGAGAACATGGGACTCAGTCACCTCAATCACTACCAGTATATTTTTATATGATTTTAAGTGTTTTATCTACTACTAATGTTTGTATTGTACTACACTTATCAATTTAAGAGTTGAAACTTGTGATATAGCTGATACGAGTTCAATGGAAGACTTTATTTTATTTTATATTGTACAGCTTCAATTGATAATGCAAGTGACCCATAATACTGCAATAGTATATCTATGCAATGCACACAATAACACTGTAAACTAAAAACATAAAACAAGGATTCAATAATGATGGGTATAAAATATACTTAATTAAACATGAAAATTATATGCTCAAATATACAATTACAAGGAGTCAACAGAAGTCATAAATATTAGTAAACATGTCACAGTAACTTCCCCCGACAATGTAGAAACATTGCGATTTGTACACACATGAGTGATGTTCTTTTCATACGAGCATGACAAGCAATATTAGCTTCAACAACCTTACCAGACAACATATCCAAGCATTATAGCAGGTAAAAAGCTTTGCCAAACGGATAACAGATAAACATCCATTCAGATTGCTGCTATACTGTCCTGAACTGTGTGACTGTGACAGACTGAACTGAACGTAGTTTCTCCAGCCAGAACATGATACAGCCGGCTCTTTCCTGTTTACCAAGATAACATAAGGACGCAAAGATGAACGTCATAAGCCAGCGATTTTGCGGCAAATCCGACCCGACAGCTCAAAATACAAATAATTTTTATAGGCTGACCATAGTGAATCAGGGTAAGGTAAGGACATTATTTTGAACACTGATTGTTTTTGTACTTAATAAATAATGGCAATTTGTTAAATTTTAACCAAAAGATCTTATGTAGTGCAGCTTTAACTTTTTATCGTGACCTGCAGTGGAATTGTGGTGCAATAGTGGGGTTTTCCTCTTACGTAAAACTCTGGGATTTCCCCAGTCTATGAGCACATATATACGCGATTGTGAGGGACAGTCGATATTTTACACTGGTGTGTAGGGGTTTATGGTGTATGTGCTTTTCCCACTGTACTTCCAGAAATGTTGAATTCTTTCCGCTGTGTTGACTTGTTGTTGGGCTCCATCCTATCTGGTCTGTTCACACACACTCTTCAAAAACATGTAAGAGAGCCACTTATGTGTTTCCATGGTTACATAAGCCACATTTTTCAGTAGAAACCCAGTTGTGTTAAACCGCTTTATCTTAATCACTTAAACAGCGTAAGTAAATCTGCTTTCTATTTTACATGATGTTTCAGAACGCCACTTTCTGCAAAAACCCTGGAATAAACCATTTTTTTAAATGCATGTAAACCTGGTCATAGAGAGCAAGAGCCTTTGTAACTCCTATTCTAATTGCCACTCCCATTCCTCACAGCTTTGAGGATTTTAATGTCCCACCCGGGGAAGAATGAGACAGGCTGTAGAGCATTTTAATCAATACCTGTAGAGATTCAGTGGAACACAGATGGCCAGTGCAGCTCTGATTGGGCCTCCTATCGTAGTCTGTGAAGGTCATGCCTTTCATTGTCTGGAATGTGAGAAGAGTTGAATTTTCCAGAAATATAGTTGTCGAACTAGACTTAGACAGGCAAGAGTATTGTCTCCCTCTAAAGAGGCTGATTCCCAATTATTTTGTAAGGTACTGTGTCTCTCAAAAAGTGAACTGAATGGAAATGGTTTAGTGTAAAATCCCAGGATAATGTCCAGAACTTCAGACGTTCAGGAGAGATTTTTAGATGTCCAGAAAATACAAGTACCACCCACTGGTCCAGTTGTCAGAACAAGGCAGAAACTTTGTCATATTCAGTATATATTGCATTTAGATTTCGAGCTCATGTTCAGTGCACATGTTCGAGCACAAGGCAACAAGTTTCAGTTTTTAAATCAGTTAGACAACAAGTGGTCATGAATAGACATGTTCTAGTTTGTCATCTAGACTTTAACAGTGGTTCTCAACGGATTTTGCTTTAGGATACCAATGTTTAAGTGTTGACCCAACTCTAGAATTGTTTATTGTACAAAAGTAAACAAAATGTCTTAAAAATAAAACATTGAAATTAATTAATATTACCATAAGCTGCATAGGCCAAACATATGCAAAAGCTGTTAACATGACATTGGCTGAACAGGAAAATGTCCTTTTTATTTAATTTATTTATTTTTAGCCATATTACCAAGTTAAAGCCGAAGTACGTAACTTTCCTGTGTTGAAATACTTTCTCCTATCCCAGCTTAGTATGCAGAGACAACTAAAAAATAGGTTAATTTTCTCGAAACTGTAAACACTGTCTTTCTGTGACGCTATGAAAATGGCTCCCTATTTGTTTTGAGCTTAGACCTGCCCCAGCAACGTTACTCAACCAGTGGCGTGAGTTGGGGGTGGAACTATCACTTTGTTTGACCAACGGCAGATGGCAGTATTTAGAAAAACATTTTGAAAACAGTTTATTTTTGCAATTCTGTTTGGTGGCGCTAGTGGCGCAATAATTACATACTTGGATATTTAAATAAAAGCTATAGCATTTGGTTGGGTGCATAGCCCTTGACATTAGCCATAAGAAGCATTTCTTTATAAACATAGTAAAATAAATAAGTTTATCAAACTATCCATGATTATATGGTTGGTTGCATGTTTTACACTGCTGTCCGTGCCCAAATCAGAACAGACCGGTGACCCACCAGTTTAGAAGCACTGATCTAGAGATACTATATGCCTAAAAGTATGAGCCAATAAATAAGACCTCACACTTTCTTTCTAGGAAAAGCATATGGTGAGTGACGGGAAACCAGCCACATATTGTGGTGACCATGGTGTAGAAGAGGGAGAATCTGGTCGGTCTTTCAGCGAGGGCCTCCCCTACAGAACAGGCTCAGGCCGGCTGAGCAGAGGTGGTCACCGTGGGGGAAGAAGAGAACCTCGCCTAAACAAAGGTGAACCACGGTCGGACTGGCCACCTCAGGATGGAGAAGGTGGAGAGGGCCCTGCTCGCTCTGAACGGTCCTCTAGAGGAGGACGCAGAGGAGGGAGAGGTGGAGGAGGAACACCGGGAGGATCTGGCTCTGATAGGAAATCAAAGGTGATTTTCAGTCACCACTGACATGTTCCGCATTAGTTTATTGAAATATTTTCGAATATTGTACGTTAACAAAGACAACGATTTGCTGTGACAAAGCAATTTGAAGTCATTAATTTTCAATATGAGTTGCCGATTTGTGTCCATTGGTGTTGCAACAAAGTTGACTATGCAAATGAGGAGTGATATGAAGCAGCGTTTGCTACTGTGAGTGAAGATAGTGGACTTTATAAGGTTCAGTTCTGTTATCAAGTAGGAAGGCCTACATTACAGTGACTTTTTTGATCACTGCCAGTGTGAATGTACCATTATTATAAGTCTGTTACGGTTTTAACATACATGAACTGTGTCTTTTTAGATACCATACATTGACATCATGTCATACAAAGTAATTTGCACATCAGCAATTTCTAAACATTCATTATAAGTGGCCATTCACACCGAATGTGTTTTGGTATATATCTGCATCTTGTGCTGGAGCACCATTTTTTTTTATACACCATGTCAATTTAAAAGAACTTCAGCTTCTAAAAATGTGTCTCAAATGCCTGTGTTGTGTTCTATTCGTTATGCTGCATTAAACTTTTTAAGTGCACAAATGCATTGTCTGATTTTGAATGGCCTTTTCAACCTGCTGTCCAATTTCTCTTCAGGAGTGGGAGGAGAAGAGAAGGCAGAACATAGAGAAGATGAATGAAGAGATGGAAAAGATTGCTGAATATGAGAGAGGTCAAAGGGTAAGTTTTTTTTCACTATATGTTTATTTGACCAATGGCAGATGGGGGAGTGTTTAGAAAATCTGTTTGAAAAAATATAATTATTTTCGCAGTTCCGTTTGAGACGAGTGGTGCAGAAAATACACACTTCAGCTATAAACATTTATTTTGCAGGCTGAAAGAGAGAAGAACCCCACACGGCACTTCCTGGATGATCCACGGCGTAGTGGACCGATACCAGACACTGACCGCAAGGAGGGAAGCAGACGACATGTGCGCAACTGGGGTGGAGTCGACTTTGACAATGTGAAGACTGGGACTGAAGTCGAGAAAGAATGGATGGTACAGAATTTGTGTGGTTTCGCCTAAAACCATATACCTTCAAGCTTTTGTATTTGTTATATGAAGTCACTTCCTTATTGCTTTTCACACTCACACTTTCTGTCCCTCTTTTTATCTTATAAAAGAATCGTAGGCCAAGTGGTAAAGGCTCAGTGGATATGACTCTGTCCATGACTGGTCGGGAGAGAGCTGAGTATCTCCGCTGGAAGAAGGAACGTGAGCAGATTGATGAGGAACGACTGGCTCGGCATCGTAATGCCACCGGCCAATGGAAACGAGAGTGGGATGCCCAGAAAACAGACCAGGGTTTCTGCAGGTCTGAAAAAGTCTTAAATTGCCCTTTTGCAAATTAAGGCCTTAAAAAGGTCTTAAATCGGAGCAACAAGTCTTAAATTCATAAGGTCGTGGTATTAAATGTTGCAAGGGATTGGTTTCTCATTGCGTTTAAGTCGTTTTAAAGTGAAGAGTAATTTCTGAGCATGATTAGCCCATACCAAATTTGCAGTCTCTAGGACGAAATCTATAGCGCCACCAGTTCAAAAATTCACTTTTTTTTTTGCGTGTATCTTTTGAACCATTTGTACTAGAAATTCTTTTTGCATGTAATTACGTTCCTCATGAAACAAATGGAAAGCTTAAATTAAAACTCCACCCATTACATTAGCTGCCATCTTGGATTATGACATTTATAGTTTATTCTTTATGCTATTATTGCTGCAAACGTTGCCCAATTTGCCTAAACAATGGCTCAAAATAATCTGCAGACTGATTTGCATAGAATAAATAATACCAAATTATGATTTGTGATTTTGTTGAAAAGTTACGTTAACACAAATTTAACGAGGTTGACATAAAACAGGAAGTGATGTCTTGCCAATGGTTAATCCTATTGAAATTAAACTTGGTATGCTTTATCAGGACCATGATAAAGGGTACATGCAAAGTGTGATAACAGCGCCACCTATGGGTCAAGAAGTAACTTTTGAACCGTATGTCCTAAAATCATGAGTTTGGTGTCTGGATTCCTTGGGTCATGAGGATTTCAAGGATCAGCCATATATAATTTTTCCCATATCAGCCATACTCCCTCTCTGGCACATTGGTTTTTATCAAAAAGTGAAATATCTTTTGAATGCATTGTCAGATTTATAAGAAATTTGGTATGCATCATTGAAATCATGTCCTGAATGTACCCAAGTAGTTAAGAGACAGCGCCACCTATAGTTCAAAATATAACCCACACTTGTGTGCTGACTGCTATCTTGGCATGTGTTTTTGCCATTTGTGAATCATGTCAACGGAGTGGCACAGTGTTTAAACACTTTTTACATGTACATTTTGCATTTACATTTAGAGAGCAATGACATTGTGTTCCTTAAATTTATTCCTTAAATTTCTTTCAGTTGGTCTTGAAAAGGTCTTAAAGTCTTAAATTTATCTTTATTAAACCTGCGGAATGTGTGTCAAAAACATAATTGCTCACTAAAAAAATATAAATGTGCTGCTGTAGAGCTACTATACAGTATGCTGTAGTAGTTCCTAGGGATATTCATGACTAATTGATGATAGAATTATTATAATTGATTAATCTTATTTATTGTCGATTAGTCAATTTCAGCAAAAAAAAAGGTTTTTGTAATTTTACAAAGAGGTGGCGTAAACAGTCCTCTACCTGTTAATTTTAATGACAGTCAGTTATGAAAATTCCAGAAAATGTATTTCCCTAATAGTTACCAATTAATGTGTTGCACAGTGAGTTTCGGCAATTTTCTATTAAAAATAACAAAAACTTGAAATGTGGAAGTAGTAGAATCGTATGTCATGGGACCCTTAATATCAGCTCTTACGGTTTTACAGCTGTGAAAGCGTTAAAGAATCGGAAGAGGAGTGAGAGGCTTGGTGGACAAATATAGGAGTAATGCATGCTGACAGTGTGAGAATGAGAGAACCAGTGACCCTGTGGTGTTTTCACAGGTTCAAGGAGGAATCAGCTGTGGCCGGAGAGGGCACACCAGAACAAAGTAACAGGAGAGGTAAATCAGACACACCCACAATCCCCAAAGTGACTAGATGACTAGAACTCGCTTCAAGGGCTGAACGATTTTAAGAACAAATCGAATATGATTAGAGGGAAAAAATTTATTTAAACTGCAATATGATTATTGACATAAAAAAAATACCTAGTGTTTCTTTTTGACCAAAATTAAGTAATGGGCAAACATGCTCTACTACCAATACAAATACTATTCATGAAAGGTTGTTCACGCTTGAGTCCTTGTTAAAAAACACACTAAATAAATAAAAATACAGTGAAATATAAAGGGAAAAAACAGATTCTCATCATCTTCATATTGTATCTGTCCACCGTGTACCTGTTTTTGTCGACTTTTCATAATTTTTGTTTTTCTTTTTCATATTTTGTTTTTCCCTTTTATTTCTAAAACAGTACCATATTTATTTAAGATTTTCTTAACCTGCATGCGGCATAGCTTTTATTTTGGGGGTACACTAAAGGCCCTGGTATACTACGTTTTTGCGCGTTCCGGATCGGCTCGCATCTGGTCGACCGTGTTGCCTTTGTGAGTATACTCTTCTGATCATGAGCGTATACGAACACGTTTGACGCATGCCCACTTCTTTGTGGTACTCTTAGTACAGTCAATAGCAGGCACACTCTTTTAGTACTGTGTGCAGAGCGATCCACAGCGCAGACACCCAAATAAAAAAAAATTGTAGAAGTTGACAATGCTCATACAAACCTCATTTTAGGGGTGTTGAGTGTCTTATATTTGATACAGCCATTAAATGGTTTAGTCAGACTCGATATACAGTAACAATCAGTAGAGAACATTTATCAATCTTTTATTGCGCTTCTACTTGTTTTTGTGGCTGTTTTGATGATGTGCTGTGGTCTCTTTTAGCAGCTAGGGGGCGCAATGCTCATGTACAGCGACGCAGTGGATCTTCAGGTCAGCTTAAATCATGGGACTGTGTATGTGTGTGTGGCGAGTGTGTCTTTATCCCTCTTCACATTGGCCCTTGCCTGAGTGTAAAGCAATAGCTTTTTCTAATTGCTTTCCACTCCTTCATAATAAATTACAGTGGGTATGCATTTGGCTGATTGGATCATCTATTGTCTGATGCAGTTTCCTGGATAGCTGAGAGAATATTTTCCTGTAATATTCCCTCATCTTTGCTTTCAGTCATCAATTCAAAGTTGCTTCTCAGTCATTTCGCTAAACAGAAAACATGAACCCAGCCACCCCCTCTGTTCTTGACTTGTAAGTTCGTTGAAATTACTCACAGTAAAAGATGGGGTTATTCTGTCAATGATAACAGTAAAGATGAAGTGCATCATTTCTACGCCACTAGCATCACTAAACTGAACTGCTGTAGCTCAATTATATCTGTGTGTGTAAATGTACAGTGTGTTAAATGGGCCTGTTAACAGGTTGTATTGCCATTCAGTTTTAGGTCCCGTGGGCATGTTTGAAATGAGGACATCAGCACGACACCTAAAATAAGATCCATAACTAATGCGGCATTATGCACACATCCATTATTTTTTAAAGAAAAACTTTGTAGATCTATGTGGAAGCCCGTAGCTGTTGTAAGTAGCCGAGTTTGAATCTGGTTACAAATACAAGTTGTTAGTGTAGAACTGTAAAATACTCCCAAATTGGCTAATACTGAAGCTGCCCTAAGGTTGTCATTCTTCACCAGACTGTCACCAGAATCTTGACATTATAAGCATTAAAGAGAGGCTTCCCTCTTCTGACACATTTGCTAATGTCTTGCTCAATTTGTTGGCTTTGAGTGTTTAACAAACCCAGCATCTTCCTCACAACCTTCAAGTGAAATGTCATCACAGTGCTGTCAGATCAAGGGCACATTTGCATGCTTTTTCTCATCTGTTTCCCTCCTCCCATCCTGAGGAGTGATACATTGAGGAGCTATCCATCACAATGACAGGGGGGCATCGGTTACTGTGAGCCCATCGCTCTCCTCTGCAGATTTCATACGCAGAATTGTTTTCCAAGGTCTTGCTGAACCCGATGATACCATTCAAGGATAAATATTGCTCTGATCTCTTTTATACAGAAGATAGCAAGAGGCCGCCTAGAGACCCCACTTTCGGGGACTTCTTGGGGCAGACCAAATCCAGACAAGGTGGCCGTGGGAGAGGGAAGGGTCGAGGTCAAGGCAAGAGCTACAGGTATGAAATAATTCACCTCACTGCTGAAAATGATACATTTTTCTTGGCTGTTCTAGCCTTGGTTAATTGTTAACTGGCATCCTTGTAGAACAAGAAAAGAGAGAATTAAAGCTGAAGTATGTAATTTTTGCGCCAACAAACGGAATTGCAACAAAAAAAATTTGTTTTCAAAACAGCTTTCTGAATACAACCCCTGTCTGCCATTGTTCAAACAAAGAGATAGGCCTATCCCCAACTCACACCATTGGTTGAGCTACTTTGTTGGGGCGGGTATAAACTGGTCACTCATAACAGAGCAATTTTCATACCGCAATGGAAACAGTGTTTACAGTTATAGGAGTAATTAAATATTATGGTGATGTGTATCACAATATAGATATTTAGCTGGAAATTAAATGTCATAATATATTACCCATGTGATTATATATTAACCATACCTTTTCCTCTGCCTTTTTCTTCTTAAGCCTTTTTTATACTTTCAACTGGCACTGCAGCCCGTCCTGTGTACCTGTATATACATTCATACTGCCCTGCCATAGTAGTCCCCATTATGTTTTTTCCTGGTGTTTTGGCAGTATACAGTGTTGTTTTGACATCTACTACAGCAGATGATCTCTAGTTTATTAAATAGTATTTTTATGTTCTCAGTCCACTTTTATTGGAAAAAAAAAAACCCAATACTTTTCTTCTTAAAGCATGCATGATAACCGGTGGGAAGGAGAAAATGAAGAGGAGAAAGGAAGAAAGGAGGAGCAAGAAACCGAAAAGGAGAAGGACAAAGAAAAGGACAATGAGAAAGAAGATAAACCCAAAGCACCATTATTAGAGAAGGTAAGATGCCTTCTAGTTATGGAGTTCTAAGTTCTTTTTAAGATCCATGTGAATGACAATGGTGCATGTTTTTTTTTTTTGTTTGTTTTTTCTGTTCCTCTGTCCTCCTGCTGTGGAGAAGATGGTTGATGAAGGACTTGCTGAAGATGATGAAGAATGGGAGGATGCCAGTGATGGTGAGGAGGACGATGAGGAAGAGGATGAAAAAGGAGAGCATGGAGAAGACAAAGAATCCACAAAAAATGTTAAACCAACAAAAAAGACCCCTACCTCTCCTGCACCCTCTACTCCAAGCCCAAAAGCGCAGCGAACTCCCAGACCCAAAGTCCACATCCCCTCCCCACAGGAAACACTCAGTATGCCTGAAGGGCTCAAGCCCCCTAGCCCCTTCTCCCCACTGGAGGGCCACCAGCCAGTGTCAGACTGGGGTGAGGAGATGGAGATGCTTTCTCCTAGAAGTAGCCTGGGTGAGAGCCCTCTGCGGCCCAGCAGCAACGAAAGCAGCCCAGCCCAGCTGAAGAGCAACGAGGCTGAGCATTATACAACCCCCGGCCAGCCAGAAGAACCAGATAAAAAGAAAAGCACATCTACAGGTAGGGTAATGGTGGGCTTTATTCAGTACATCATAGATTCCTGGTAACTAGTATTGATGTGATTCATGACTTTAAATTGTATTAACTATGTAATTTCTTTTGATGTCAAAATGCTTTCTTATTCTGATTAACAATTTTTATTGATTCATACAATTAACAAAGAAAAGCAAAACATATATTCACAGAATCAACATTTAACACCCACTATTACCCCTCCCAATCCCCAACCCCATCCTGACCCTCGACAAACATCCGTGTGGTCACACGTGTATATACACACACACACACACACACACACACACACACACACAAAAAATAATAATAATCACACACATTTAAAAGGATACTTCTCTCTCCACTGCCCCTCCCCGAGAGCCCTCCAAGAACACCAAATAGCTGCCCCATTTCCCATCAAATGACTCCAAGTTCCCTAGCCTTCTGCATAACAATTCCTCAAAAGCCGCCACCCTCCCCATCTCCGTGCAACACTCTTGAAATGAGGGCGCTCCAGCCGACTTCCATCCCCTTAAAACAATCGGTCTACCGATCATAACACTGGTTAGGACCAAATTTTTAAAATGCTTTCTTATTTACTAATTTCATGTGCAGAGACATCTGTAAGTTATTTTACATTCCAGAAGTGTAATCACTGTAGCTCTGTATCGCTTTAAAAACGTTAATCTGTTTCTTTCAGCGGTTTAAGTGTTTGTTCACACCAAATGGTTTGTTGTGTCTATCTGTGCTGTTTTTCTATGTTAACATACACCAGACGGACATCCTTGACCCACTGATTTTCAGTCTATCAGTTTACAGATGCCGCCTGAAATTAAAAATAACCTAGTCTTGGCCTCAAACGGCACGCCCACAGACCAGCCACAATCCATTCTCTAACCGTCTGATGCTTATAGCACACAGAACTGGAAAAAACTTTCTCAATCAACTCAGCGCATATCTGATTGGCCGGTTTGATGGAACTTCCATGAGTAGACGCACACAGGACGTTTAATTAGATTGCCTGGAAGCCGAGTTGTTCACAAGTTTCCGCATTGATAGAATGAGCATTTTTGAGGACGAAATAATCAAAGAATTTGCCCATCAAAATCTTTTAAAGATATTCAGAGTTTTGTTTGAGGCACGTACCAGATAGTAAAGCGGATATCCGCAAGCAGAGCTGCATTTTCTGCTTTGTTTGCTGAGTTATGTCTGTGGAATTCTCTATAATGAGGTTTTATTTGAGGCTGTACTTAGACTCTTTGCACATTTAATTCTGTTCTCCATTGTGTTTTTTGTGCAGTTGTTCACGGTGACACGCGCATCATTATGTAAATTATTTTTCCCCCCATGTCTGTCTTTTATTATGGTATGATACATCTCTGATAACCTAAACACCCCATAATGACAAAACCGACTGATTGGTCGCTATAAATTTCAGTTAGATGGCTTTTCCTGTCTAATTGGGTGATTCTTGGCAAATTGAAGCTGCTGTATAGCCCAGACCTGTGCCGTAGTCAAAGGTCTGGCTATGCGAGACTAAAAAGAACCTTAATTTTTTAAAACACATCTCAAGACACCTGCATTCTGTTCTAAATGTTGTGCTGTGTCTAACTTTTAGCTCAATAGCATGTTCAGTCTGTATGACAATTGCTGAAGGGGCAATAGGAATAGAAAATTTGTTTGGAAACAGTCATTATTTTTACAGTTCCTTTTGATGCCATTAATGATGCCGAAATCACACTTCACCTTTTAAATCTCATTGTGCCATAATGTTCTACAGTTTTTTTGGAGTCCATTTATTGTCTTTGGGTTTAGCATTGTCAGAATGGCTTTGATATCTCCGATTTCAAACATAAGTATTCTTTCACAATCAGTGGTGGAGTCTGCTACCTGTGAAACCCCAAAAGAGGCTGAACCAACTGAATCTACCGACACTTCCACCTCAAGCAGCCAAGATACAGCTGATCCCGTAGTTCCCCCCACTCCAGAGAGCACCAGACAGAGTGGTAAGTTGAAAATGTTTGTTCATTCATGCATGCCCTCAGAAAAGTTGAAAAAGATATCTGATTTCCTCAAAATGAAGCATTAATTGCATTTCATATCTTGTTTGTCCTCTGGTAGAGGACAACGAGGCTCCTACTGTAGAGCCAGATGAGAGTCAGCCTGAAACAAAGGCTGTTGAGGACGCAGAAGTGGATTCATCAGAACAACTGTCCACAGGTGCTGTTCTTATTACCAGCTTTGAGACTGTGGCTTTTCGAAAGAAGTCTCTTACTTCAGCTGACTTCTAACAACTAGCCAGCGCCCCCCCTTTTTCTGAACACTTCAGTTTTCATGTGATTTCTCTCTCTCTGACCCTTGCTCCACCTGTTTACACAGGGTCCAAAACATTTTGTAAACCTATTACTCAATGTGACAACATTTCATTTGCAGTGTAAATGCTGATCTGTCGATGTGTTCTGAACAACAGTGAATGACCGCCTACTTGCCTGTCAGGCAAACATTGCGCTATAACAAGAGCTTTAACTTTGCCAGTTACTTGCGGCTTTAGTAGGAAATAACCATCTGGTTGGAAAATTTTGAAAAGACTTAAAGGAACTTATTGAGTGTGCCTGATATCACCATGCAACAACAAGTGAAGTATGTAATTTCTGCACTACTAGTGGCACCAATCAGAATTACAAAATGAAAGTATGTTTTCCAACACCCCTTAGACTCATCACGCCTTTTCGCACTCTCTGATTCCCTATGAACAAATAGGCCATACTAATTAAAAGGTGATAAACGTTTTATATCGTTATAAACAAGACCACTATATCGTATACACAACAGACAGAAAGCGTGGCAGAGGAATTGGGTCATCCGATAACATCGCCGGATTGAACGGCAGTTGGGTGTGCGAGGGATCCAGCACAAGAGGTATCTTCTCTGAGTATCTTTCGAAATTATCTGAAGCTTGACAGTAATGAGCTAACTTGTCGAGAAGCAATTCAGCAAGTTTGGCGTCTCCATCGAAACCCAAAAATTCCAAAGTCCTTAACCTTGTAAATGTGATGCCATTGTTCACTCTGGCTTTACTCCGTTATCTGTTTCTGTGTCTTTTAGCAAGTCTTCAAATTTTGGCTTTAAATTCTGCAGGCGAAGCTACATTTATTTTCCTGTGTACACGTCTGACATGGGTGTTCATTTTCTCCTGGCTAAACCACTTATTACAAGTAGCCATGTCCCAAACTCACAATGTAGGTTGAGCTAGAAAGGGATGGGTTGGGCTGAGCAGGCCGCTCAAAATATAAACATCAATGTTTTGATGGTGCCTGGGAGGTTCAGTGTTAATACTTTTGGGGGAGGTAAACCGACGAATGGTTTTCATAGCCATTTCCCTGATTACTTATAGTTGTCAATGAACAATAAAATAGGATAGTAGAACATATTTTGACATCAAAAAAGTTACATACTTCACTGTTAATACCCTGAGATCTTTTTTTGCGCTTTATCAAATATGCTGTAACATTCTTATGTAGTCACAAAATCGGAGATGGTCACAGGAGACACATTTTAGTCACGTTACTACCAGGTGTAAACGGGGCCTCTCTCTTTCCCTCTCTCTCCACTCTGTTGCTTACACTCATGTCCCCTTTATGTCCCTGTGTCCATCTGTCTCGTGGCATGAGATGGCATCTGCTACTGAGCTTGTCTCTATCATCTTTAACAAATGGGAATGCAGCACTTCAACTCCTCTGGCTGTGATTGTCCTCCTCTGCTCTGAGACTGACTGCTCCTGTCTGCAGCTTCACACTGGCTGTCACTCTCCACTGTGAACCTTGCACAACTAATATCCTGCATGTATTGTGCTCCTGGATCCCTTTTGTTGTCGTCCATGCATCTCTGTGATTTTGCACCTCTCCCCGGTTCCCTGACACATTTGGATGTGGGTTCTTTTTTCACCCTGTCATGCTTGTTACAGACTGCTTGAGCAATGTGTCCTCTCTTGGTTTTATTCAGTGTTTGTAACAGCACATGCTGTGTGTGGTGTTATGTGTATAAATAGACTGAGAATTATGTAGATTTGATTCATTGACGGGATCCAAAAATGAAAGTTTTGTCATTTACTCACCCTCATGTTGTTCAAAACCCATTTTACTTTCTTTCTGTGGGACACAAAAGATGTTTGACATAATGACCGCTTTAGTCACCATTCACATTGTATGGAAAAAAAGATGCAATATAAGTGGATAGTGACCGAGGCTAAAGGCAGAATTTTTTGCCTCACTTTTACCTTTGCATGGTGAAATGGCCAAACCAAGAAACTTACTATTGGTCAATGCAGCAAATTCATCTTTCCAAGTTCAACAAACTTGAACTCATAGTGAAATCCACGAGGGGAAGTTCTTCGCCACTGGAAGCCCATCACACAAAATTAACAATTGTGCGGGTTCCCATTGAAATGACTGTTTCGTCCATGGAATTTCATCATGGGAAGGTAATTGTGACTGCGCCTTAACCTCTCCTTTTGTGTTCCACAGTAAAATATGTCATATGGGTTTGAAACAACATGTTGGTTAGTATATGAAAACAGAATTTTCATTTTTAGGTGAACTATCCCTTTAATTAACATCCACCCAACAGGATCCCATTTGATTGCTGCTTAGGATCATTATCATTGAAGGAAAAACTACTCGGCTGTGCTTCCACAGCAGTTTGCAGGGTAGATAGCAGACCAAATGTGGTTCCAGAGAATCTATGGAATTTTATTAGATTGTCATTTTAATGTTTTTGTATATTCCTGACTTTGTGTCTAGATGTCCACCAAGCCACACAAAATGAATGAACTGACTAAGCTTACCAATGTACAATTAGGGTATTTTTTTTTTTTTTCTCTTCAATTAAAGGAATATTCTGTGTTCAATACAAGTTAAGCTCAATCGACAGCATTTGTGGCATCTCATAACCCTCCTTTTCTTTAAAAAATGTAAAAATCAAGGTTACAGACTCCAGTCAGGCTTCCTAAGCAACCAGTTGGCCCAGTTGCTAGGGTGGGTAGAGTCACGTTATATTAACCTCCTCATGGTCACTATAATGTGTGGTTCTCGCTCTCAGTGCGGCACGTGGTGAGTTGTGCATAGATGCCACGGAGAATAGCGTGAAACCTCCACACGCGCTAGGTCTCCGCGGTAACGCACTCAATAAGCCACGTGATAAGATGCGCGGATTGACTGTCTCAGACGCGGAGACAACTGAGATTTGTCCTCCGCCACCCGGATTGAGGCGAGTCACTACGCCACCACGAGGACTTAGAGCGCATTGGGAATTGGGCATTCCAAATTGGGGAGAAAAAGGAAAAAAAAACAAAAACAAATCAAGGTTACATTAAGGCACTTACAATGGAAGTGAATGGGGTGAGTGTGAAGCTTATGATTTTATTAAAGCATAACATTAATTCTTCTGTTAAAATCATGTAGTATTTGAGCTGTGAAGTTGGATAATGTTTAAATCTTGCATGAAACCTGTTTGTTTGAATAAAATGCCCTAACCAGAAAATAAGATGAATCATGCTTGTGCTAACACCATAATCAACAATTGTGGTGGCCTTAACCATAATCATCAATTTCTTTTGGAAAATTTGAAATTTGAATAATCTCTCCTTTTATTGGCCCTTTATCCTGTACCAGGTACCCAGTGTTTGTAGGGGTGTCTTTGATATGACACAAGTGATGAATTTGTAGTTTCTAATGATCTCATTTGGCAAGATGCTCAAATGATGAATAAACGCATTGCTACTTGTTACTTTTGTATGTCTCTCTTACCCTTTAAAACATTTTGAGTTGAGGAACCACTCTTTAGTCATTTGTGGTGACTGTCCAATGTACCTATGTACATGGTCATGTACTGTACATATCACATCCTCAACCCTGTTAATCATTTAGGATCTCTGTCCTTCTCCACCCACCTGCCCCTGATTATTACATTACATCACATCATTCCCTGATTCGAATTTCAAGAAAGGATCTCTTCGTAACCACTGTCCACATGCCCCTTAGAAATTGACACTGAGGCTAATGGCTTATTGGCAGTATGCTGGCCTCCGTAACAAGATTCTTGTATTCCTTTCAATTTGATTACCGTGCTGAATTAAGCCTGTTTAGCGGGAGGAAATCTTCAGGAAAAAAATATATATATATATTGCTGAAAGCTTTTCAAAGGAAAGTGGCAGTGGAAATGCAGATTAAAGAGTGATAATGAATCCCACTTGATAATTGAATGTATGCATTGTCTGATGGGTTCCACATTGGAGCACATTGATTCCCATTTAAAGTGGCATTATAATGAAACAATACAGTTACACACTTGTTTTTTCATGCTTGAAATTGTTAACATAGGGTCATTCTAAATTCTGGGTTAACGTAATCTTGGGTCACCTTGTTCCATGTTTCACTCTTAATATTTTACACTGCGTTAAGTAATTAATTCCCGGTATTCATGTTTTCAGATTTCACTCTGTACGTAAGTAGCTCCTGAGTTAACTTATATTGCATTTGTTATTTATCAGTGGTCTGTTGCTAAACAACTGGCTATTACAGTCCAAGGAGCTGTTCAGTCTGAGTGCGTTCTTGTGTTTAAATGAACACTGTGTGTGTGTGTGTATATATGTTGTTTTAAATTGACACAGCATCATAAAAATGTGACGCTCATGCACAAGACACAGAAAAAACAGTGAGATGCAGCACAATGATCAAAGATGTCCGTCTAGCATATGTTTACATAGAAAACCAATAAAAATGACAGCAGAAACGGGCACAAAAACACAGCCCTTATAAATGCATCGTTTCTTATTGTGTGCCTTTGTTTCGGGCAGCAGTTCGGGGTTAGCACCACAAAAGCCTCAAGAGTAGGGTTAAAGGAATCTTCCAGGTTCAGAACAAGTTAAGCTCAATCAACAGTATTTGTTGCATAATGTTGATTTACCACAAGAAATTATTTTGACTCGTCCTTCATTTTCTTTAAAAACAAGCAAAAATCGAGGTTACAGTGGGGCACTTACAATGGAAGTGAATGGATCCATTTTTAGAGGGTTTAAAGGCAGAAATCTGAAGCTTTTAATTTTTAGAAAAGCACTTCGATTAATTCTTCTGTTAAAACGTATGTATTATTTGAGCTTTAAAGTGTTTTAATCATTGTTTATGGTCATTTTAGGGTGTATGGTGTGTTGCAAGTTGTAAAATCAGGTATAACGTTACACAGAAAAGGTTAGTAAGTGATTTTATCACACTAAAATCATGTTAACGCATTTTGTTTGTCTTGTGGCTATACTTTTGAAACTGTGTGTATTTTAACATTTGGCTCCATTCACTTCCATTGTAAGTGTCTCACTATAACCCAGATTTTTGCTTTTTTTTTTTTTTTTAAAGAAAAGGAGGGCCTAGTAATCAGCATTATGACACAAATGCTGTTGACTGAGCTTAACTTGTATTGAACCTGGAATATTCCTTTAAAAGCAGAGCTAACCCCTTTTTTAATGACAAGTGTGAAACATTGCTTTACCCAAGGTTAAAAGTGGCCTTAACCCATGGTTGCAGATAATGGTGACCCCGGGTTTTCCATTGTGTGAAAAGCCCCTTTTTTATTGAACTGTTTTTGTCAACTGAACCAACTAAAATGGTGGTTTACAAGTCATTTATTTGTAATTATATTGCCATGCAAGAATTATCAAGCAGCCAATAATATCGCTTGACTCTCCTTCCCTTGCTTTATATTCCTGTCAACAGGCTGAGGACTAAATGCAGTAGATGAACTTTTCAGTGGTCCACAGACCAGGAGAGGTAAGCAGAGGCAGGAGGGGACATCAGATTTAATGGACAGCTGTTTTCTGTATATCAAACAGTCTATTAGGGACATTTGGAGCCCCGCCTCTATTTCAACCAAACTGTATAGCCTGCTGTTTTTTTTCAGTTACACCCCGTTGGTTGGGACTCTCTGTTGTTGTCAAGCCATACTGCTGCTGCTTTTTTTCAAATCAGTACCCAAAGCATATGTTTTTTCCTGGGATTAATCATTTAAGCATACTATGATCAAACCATGAGAAGTTTTTACGTGTTTGAGGGAGAAGTGTCTGTTTCCCATCAGCCTCATTCTAAACTTGTTTTGATCCAACCTACCTAGACCACAAATTATATTAACCCTTTGTAAATGATATTTAGCACAACGGCACTCGAATACATGACATCTGACAACAAATTTGGGGGGGGATAGGGCATTATAGTTTTTTCAGGGCTGTGTCTTGAAGCTATTATGTGAACATAACATTCTGATATTAAAGACATGAAGACAAGCTGTGGATGTTAAACTTGAATGATTGGAAATTATGTACAGATAGACCAAAGAAAATCATGGTAAAAATTCTAGGAATTTGAATGAGGAAGATTGAACAACTGGGCACAAAAAGAAAAAAAAAAGTGTGTGTACCTCATCATATCTAATGTTGGTTTTATTTACTTTTTTAATATTTTGTTTATGCATCATGTATGTTTAGTATTTTTATGCAGCAGGTTATTTTGGTTTATGCAAGTGTATTTGGTAAAGTGTGTCCCTGACTTTGAATGAATTAAGCAGGAGCTTGAAAACTTGCAATATGTATAAATCTTTAAAAATGACAGACATTCCAATGCTTTGTAAGTGCACATTTCTGTCTACACAATGTGCATTGCATATCCTTGTTTTTCAATTTAGCTCATGGAGCAGAAATAATCATGACATTTGTGATTGTATTGTACCTACTGCATCTCCCTGCAGATGAAATGTCTTCCAGTTTGGGGTAGAAAATTTATATATAGGGCTTATAATTTGGTTTGCCTCTTGTAGGAGGTTTGGTTTGGCTTTTCAGCTGTGCATGTAGCATGATACTAAAGTGTTTATGGGATTTACCTCCAGGGTTTTCATCCTGGACTACATGCAGTCCAGTCTTTTTGTTTTAGCTTACAGAAGATATTTTGGTTGCTTTTATCACCTTAGAGTGATGTGTGACCAGTAAGCGAGTGCAACTATTTCTATACTTTGTAAGCTGTCATCTCAAATAAATGACATCTCTGCCTTATGCATAAACTCAAACTGTCCAGTGTTGTCTTTGGTCAGACCAGGGCATTCTTGTACTTATCTGTTCATCAAGCATGAACACTAAGATGAGTAAAGATTTTGTGCTTAATTGATATTAACATTTTTGTAACACTAAAGTCATTCATTTGGGCATGCAACTGAGTATTGCATTACTCAAAATGAAATAAATGAATAAGTAATTAAATTTATTAATTTATAGGAACACTCTGTGATAAGGTTGTATCCATTAACATTATATTTATCATGAACTATACTTTTAACAATGAAAAATACTATTACAGCCCTTATTAATGTTCATTTCTACATACAGTGGCAAGAGAGTATGTGAACCCTTTGGAATTAGCTGGTTTTCTGCATTAAATTGGTCATAAAATGTGATCTTATCTTCATCAAAGTCACAGGTATAGACAAACACAATGTGTTTAAGCTAACACCACACAAACAATTATAATCTTTCATGTCTTTATTGAACACATACCATTAAACATTCACATTGCAGTGGAATAAGTAAGTAAACCCTTGGATTTAATAACTGGTCGATCCTCTGGCAGCAATAACCTCAACCTAGCGTTTACGGTAGCAGTGGTTTAGACCTGCACAACATTCAGAATTAAATTTGGACCATTCTTCCTTACAGAACTGATTCTGCATGTGCTGCATGCTCTTCCCAAACAATTCAGCCTTAGTTTCATCAGTCCACAACATTTTCCAAGTAGCTTTGTGGAGTGTCAAGTTGGTATTTGGCAAACCTCAGGCATGCAGTAATGTTTTTGTTGGAAAGTAGTGGCTTCCTTCGTATTGTCCTGCCATGGACATCATGCCTGTTTAATGCTTTCCCTATATTAGACTCATGAACAGAGATATTAAACAGTTCCAACGATTAGAAGTCTTTAGCTGTCACTCTAGGCTTCTTTTTTTTACCTCAGTGAGCATTCTGCGGCGTGCCACTTTAGTCATTTTGGCTGGACAGCCACTTCTAGGAAGAGTAACCACAGTGCTAAATCATCTCCATTTATAGACAATTTGTCTAACGGTGGACAGATGAGTATCTAAGCTCTTTGATATAACTTTGTAATCCTTTCCAGCTTTATGCAAAGCAACAATTCTTGATCGTAGGTGTTCTGTAGGTGTGTTTTTTTTTTTGCGAGGCATGGTCCACATCAGCAGATGCTTCTTGTGAATAGCAAACTCAAAATGTTTGAGTGCTTTTTTTAAGTCAAAGTAGCTCTAACCCACACATCCAATCTTGTTTCATTAATTGGTGCCAGGTTTGCCAACTCCTGACTGTAATTAGCTTTTGCTGACATCATTAGCCTAGGGGTTCACATACTTTTTCCAACCTACACTGAATGTTTGAATGATCTATTCAATATGTACAAGAACAATACAATAATATGTTTTATTATTTAAAACATATTTTGTTGTTCAGTAAACTTAGATGATGATCAGACCACATTTGATCACATTGATTTCAAAGTGTTCACACGCTTTTTCTTGCCACTGTATACTAATGCATTTTTACATTAAACACCTGTTAACATTAGCTAATGCATTATGAACCAACAAACAAACAATGGACACTAGAATTTTGAGAAATTAACATTAATGAAGATTTATAAATTATTTGTTTTTTATATAATTGTTCATGATACCTAATGCATTAACTAATGTTAACAAATATAACTTTATTAAAGTGTAAATATTCTTTTTCTAATATTTTTTTTCCAATCACTTCATAATATCCCAAAAGTAATACTGCACTTAAATATTTTTTCTTTTTTTTTTTTTTTTTTTTTTTGAAGAACAAAAAAAATATATAATGCCTTTCTGTTCTTTTAAATAATATAGTTAATTTACTAATGGCACTTTATCTGAACAATAAGGTATTTCCAGACCCTACATTATGGGAAAAAGCCTTTTGCTTTTAATAATAATAACAATAACAGTGGACTTGTCTCTATAAGGGATGAACATCTTCCAGAACTCCTACTGATGAAGGCTGTGATCAGAGGAGGTCTGCAGCCCACCAATGATGTAGAAGAGTAAACTCCGCCCGATGTTTTATTTAAAACTCATCGTGTGCATATAGGATGCATGAGAATCCTTTTGATGCTGCAGCAGGACCAGCCCTCCGAGAAGAGCAGGAATTAAAGCACCTGAATCAGGTGATTCACACACAAGTGAGTCTCTTAAGAACAAAAATTGTCAGCTGAAGTTATCTTTGGAATATCAGCAATCTCAAAATGAGAGGAGACAAACCAGTGACCACTGGCAGGACAAACGGTGGAGTGGAGAGGAAACCGAGTTACCCTGGTGACCAGAGGGTGAAACAGGCGAACAGAGCAACTAAGATATGGGTGAAAGTGGCGATGGGTATCGCTTACTTTCTGTGTGTTTCAATCGCAGCGTTCTTTTTAGCGATCTACTATGTGCTCTTCTGGACTCCAGATGCGGCCAGTAACAACACCACGAAGACAGCAAACCGATCATGCCCTCAGGGATAAGGGGCACGGACATGGACATGCATCATTGGAAATTCACTCTGAACTGAAGAGATGACTTTACAGGGAATGCACTTGAGCAAACTTATACTCGATTTAAAGACACAGAGTATCACACCAGTGAGGACCTCCTTTCACGACACTGCCTCTGCTTATTCAAAAGGGACTGACAGTCTAATCAAGAATCAGTGATGTTTATATTATATTATATTATATTATGTCATATTATATTAGGCCCAATATATTTTTTCCGTCTGGTACCTTCTATCAGATGGCAATAATGATAGCCTACATGACAGTGTGTTATAGTATTTTGTGTGTCATTTTCGAACAATAAGGCGTTTTCTTTTGCTTTGTTTCTGTTTTGTTTTGTTTTCCTAGAGTGTGGTATGATACCGGTATTTTGATCCATGCCAAGTCCCAGGAAGGGTGTGTACAGGTCTGAGGTCAGCACAAATATTGCCACATTTGACTTTCGCGGACATTTCAATATATTTTATCCACGATTTACCTCCGTACGCCGGCGAGTGCACACGCCTACCGGTATACATCACCGTAAACATCTCTCATTCAGAAGTTGCACATGTTCGTGTAGTTTTCTGCTCTGGTTTGGCCATCATATTACAAAACGCCTGTGATGATCCCGTCTGTATGAATGTCAGAGCTGCTTCTAACTCATGAAGAATATAAGTGAATAAGACTAACATGTTTACATTGTAATCTTGCGGTGTGAATAAAGTCTGTGCTTCATGATCTTAATATGTTGTTTATTGACTAACATATAGCCTACACATTAAATATAGCCTATTTACATTACTGTGCTTGCTTTTATATTACAACGTGTTACAATTACTGCATACCTTTATACAGTCTGGGTGTTACGAATAACTGATGATATTATTAGTATAATTGACACGTGTACCGTTAACTGACATGAGCGGGGTAAAGTTAGTTTTAGGTTCGATATTAGTTGGATATTCAGTTTCTCCTACCCGCGCTCTCTGCAGGCGACAATCTTATAAAGATATCACTAGCACAGTTGGGTTAAAGGGTATATAACAACACTATACGTGCATAAATCATTGCACTCAGAACAGTCAACGCTTGCTGTGGCTGGAGAATAATGTATGAAAACGCTCCCATGCGCTTTCAATGACTAGCGCAAGTGAGGGACCATCTGCAAATTCTACCCACTACACTAAAACATAGGTGGTGTCCAATCGTTCATTGCTTTGACCTGCAAGTTATACATAAAAACACAGTAAAAAAAAAAAAACATTTAAACATTCCATAGGTTGTAGAAAGCTGCTTTTGGACAGACTGACTTACTACAGGTGAAGTTATTAGAAATTATTATATTTTAGAAAGAAAAAAAAAAATCAACAAAATAATATTTTCACATCCTAAAGGTTATAGTACACTGCTTTTGGACAGACTGACTTACTACAGATACAATTATTCCAGTATGCC
The DNA here is from genome assembly GCF_019703515.2 of Myxocyprinus asiaticus. Lineage (NCBI taxonomy): Eukaryota > Metazoa > Chordata > Actinopteri > Cypriniformes > Catostomidae > Myxocyprinus > Myxocyprinus asiaticus. The sequence continues at coordinate 27,824,344 of NC_059374.1, read as the reverse complement.
TTATGATATGAGTACAGGATTCAATTATTTTAGAAATAAATTAATAAAAAATCAACAAAATTATATTTTCACATTACAAAGTTTGTAGTAAGCTTCTATTGGACAGACTGACTTACTATAAGTGAAGTTATTACAGTATGCCTTATCATATGAGTACAGTAATAAATTATTTCAATAAAAAAAATCATAAAAAATCACCAAAATGTTTTTTTCACATTCTAAAGGTTGTAGTAAGCTGCTATTGGAAAGACTGACTTACTACAGATTAAATTATTACAGTATTTCCAATCAAGACAAAATAAGTTCAATTGACAGCATTTGTGGCATAATATTAATTACCACAAACATTGATTTTCATTCGTTTTTGTGGGCCATTTACAATGGAGGTGAATGGGGCCAATGTAAAAATGTGAGATTGCACATTTATTAAAGCACTTACAACTGTAAAGTTGTTTAAACAGTCATTGTTTGGGTCATTTCATGGTTTTAGGGTTTACGGCATAAAGCCCTCATGGCAACAACATTGTTAAATTGGATATTGCTTTACACAAAAAAGGTTAGTAAGCGATTTTCTCACTAAAATCATGTTAACATGCATATTCTTTACATATATATGGCTATAACTTTGAAACAGTGAGTTTTTAATGTTAACAAATTGGCCCCCTTTCACTTTCATTTTAAGTGGCTCACTGTGACCCAGATTTCATGCGTTTTTTAAAGGAAAGGAGTGCCAAGTCAAAATTATGTTTTATGGTAATCAGCAATATGCCACAAATTCTGCTGATTAAGCTTAACGTGTATTCAACATTCCTTTAACATCTTGTCATGATTTCAGTCTGTGATCTCCCTTGTTTTGTGACACTTGCTATGTTTTACTTTTACTTTTGAAATTTCATCATTTCACCTGCTGATTGGACTTTCACTACAAATTCATGTACTTAATTGGCAGGTCCTACCCTCTCCATGAACCCTGACACCTATGAAGTGTCAACAAATGATAAAAAAAAAAAAAAAAAAAAAGACATTAATGTACATTAATGCAAATGAAACAATTTGTACCATGTTGTAATGTTATTCACTGGATCTGTCCTGTTACCCCTGGGGGTGGAGACAGAGGGGTTGCTCTCCCCACACAGACCATGCATGGCTGCATGGATGGACAGGGAGGGCCAAGAACAGAACGATACATCCAACATATTGCTTCAGCTGTCAACAAAGTTATACACTTGATGGAAGTGGTCCTAACTGAAACAACCATCTATTTAAAAGGCCATTGCATTTCTTAAATAACCACCTTAAATAATGTCATTCAAATAACTTATAAGTATAATATAATAATTTATAATTGTCTTTAAGTAGTAATACAAATTATAATAATTGTGATAAGCTATGTTGGTGGAAATGTTTTCCTTTTTTTAAGGGAAAAGTAGATAATTTCTGAAACAATTTATGACAGTATCAACATGATAACTTCAATCATTTTACAAGTGAATTTACTGTATTCAAACATTAACATAACTGTCATATTGCTGATTTATTATTGGGAATTATTAGTAAAATAACTTTTATGTGAAATCTTACTTGAAAATTAAATTAAATATCCTATGAAATACCCAGTTACAGAGATACTACTCATACAACAACACTTATTTGTTGTACTGAAGAGTAAGATCTTGTATTAAGTTCTTGTATTAATATTATTCTTCAACAGGATATATGATAAAAAATGGAGCTGACTCTGAAAAAAAAAGGAGGTAGATAGATTACTATGTCTAGTGTTTTAGTGTGAACCACCAGTAGCTGAATACCACAAACATAAAAGTTCTGGTGGTGGATTTTGAAGGGAAAAGGACAACCTGAGTCTGATTATTAGCCTAGCACAGGAGGCAACAGTACATCAGTGCAGATGACTCAGAAAGTGTGAAGAACATGATGAGGACTGACAATTGTACAACTGGACTTTTAAATTAACTGAAGTCAGTGACAGATAAGAGGTTGTTACAGCATCCTCTGCACAACAGCATTTCTTAGAGCACATTGCTCTAGGAAGTGATCCCTGAGATCTTTCCTGTCCACTTCGATAAGAATTTATAATGCCTCCTCTACCCTTGAGCCTGTAGTACAGGAAGCATGAACTGTTGTAACTGTTTTATTCTCTTTTTCCTGCAAAAAACAAAAACAATATATATATATATATTATAATTGATTACTGTTCTCATATTATACTGTATGAGTATGTGCCAGGTGGGCTGGTTTGAGTATTTCTGTAACTGCTGATCTCCTGGGATTTTCACACATAACAGTCTCTAGAATTTACTCAGAATGGTGCCAAAAACATCCAGTGAGCAGCAGTTCTGTGGGTGGAAATGTCTTGTTGATGAGAGAGGTCAACAAAGAATGGAGAGACTGGTTCGAACTGACAAAGTCTACGGTAACTCAGATAACCACTCTGTACAATTGTAATGAGCAGAATAGCATCTTAGAATGCTATTCAGAGATGCGGGTTGGTGCTGTTTTGGTGGCACGAGGGGGCCCTATACAATATTAGGAAGGTGGTTTTAATGTTGTGACTGATGGATGTAATAAGGAAATTATCAAACTGTTCATGAGTGTGCATGTATTGTGCATTATATGTGGCCATTCACACTGAGCACATCTCTGCGCCATCTCGGCTGTTTATCAATTGTTTTTCTATGTAAACATACGCTAGATTGACGTCTTTGACCTTTGCACCATGTCTCCTGTGCAGTGTTGTCAGTGTCTCGCGCAGGATCTCCGTGTTTTTTAGAGGCTTTGTTAGGTAAAAAGAACGTCAACTTGTAGAAACGAATCTGGAGGCACCTGCTATCGCAAGTGCAAGACTTTTAATCACATATGAATTACTGATGTCAACAATTCCATTTTACTAGTTAAAATGCAAATTCTTGATATCAAGAATGTAATTACTATTAGTGAAAGTGCTCATTTTTGATATCAGTTCCCTGATATAGACATGGATAAATTCTTGGCACCTTTCACATATTGAGCCTTTTCCAGAAAATGTACTGCAATTTTCAGGTTAGTGGTCATGTGTGAACACGACCCTTTTGAAAAATACTGGTAAATGTTGCTCTGGCAAGTTCCCTTAATGAGAAGTTATATCATTATAGACAAATTTCCATATTGATGGTATGTGTGAACAGCAAATTTACCAGTAAAGGCAACCCAACGATTTTCCTGTAATTTACCTGGTTGCATGTGTGAAAGAGGATACAAATGATGTAATCACTTGCAGAAATACAAATTCTTGATATCAAAAATATTATTTCAGCTAGTAAAAATCTGTAATTCTTGATATCTGCAACTGCATTTTCACTAGTAGAATTGAACAATGATGGGTCATTCACTCCTGTTCAAAACGGATACCTAAAATTAATTTCTTACTAGTTGAAATTCAACTTTTACATATCACATCAGCAATGCCTCTTCTTACTAGTAAAAATTATCATTTTTATATCAATAATTACATTGTTACAAGTGCAAATGTCCATTACTGATATATAGAACTGAATTGCAACAAGTAAAAATGCCATTTTTGATATTCATATCCTGCGAATGATTAAAACTCAATTCAGCTTGCCATACACCTGTGTTTGTTCTCTGTTTAGTTGTACTGCATCTAGCTTTTTATCAAAACAACGCATTTGGTGTGAACGGCCTATCACATAAAGGAACATAAAGGAACGTTCCCCTAACGTTAGCATTTGGTTCACGTTTGGTTATTTTGTTTGGGAACCTATAATTCCTAATTCTTAATGTTCTATGAACGTTCTCTTTAGGTTCTATTTTTTGTTCCCAGAATGTTACAGGGAGGTTTTTGTGTGACAACCTAATAAGAACCTACACAGAACATTCTTTAATGGTAATTTTTAGGTTTTATTCTTATAAACATAAACTAAACTTACTAGAACATTGCAGGGAGGTTTTTTGTGACAACCTAAAAATAACCTATACTGAACATTCTCTGATGGTTATTTTTAGGTTTTATTTCATAACCATTAACTAAACTTCCCAGAACGTTGCAGGAAGATTTTTGTGGGACAACCTAAAAACATGAATGTCTCTCATAAAGTAACTTTTTGTTCCCCTGCAGTAAATCTCTTTTTTATTTTATTTGTATTTACATAATCCTTGCGCAAATAATCTCTGGTATTGAGGAGAATTATCCTGTACATATGATATAGCTGACTACCTTTCAAACAGACCAATTTAAATATTTTGTCAAGAAATTTCATGCAATGTATACTTTGTGTAAATGTTAATCTTTGCATTCTTTCATTTTTGTAATTCAGTTGTCATCCTATTTCCAGGTGAATTAGACTGACTCCTAATAGGTGATTGTGGTGATACCAGCAAACCATTATTTACTACATACAGTAAGATTGATGGATTTATCTTTATTAGTCATCCCATCTCCCACTGTTACTATCTGAGTGTGTCTTTTAGTTTTGTGCATACCTGCTTGGTTCAGAGTACAGGGGAATCTATATGAGACACTCTGCCTCTTCACTTGCTCAATAATTAAACTGAACTGAAAGTTGTCAGGACACATTTGTTCTCTCTCACTGTTCATGCCTCCAGCAGAGGTATTGTGAAGTTAATAGGGCTTTCCAGTGAGATGGAGATTAATAAAGACCTACTTGCTCACCTTAAAGGGATAGTTCACCCAAAAATGAAAATTCTATTATCAATTACTTACCCCCATGCCATCCCAGATGTGTGACTTTCTTTCTTCAGCAGAACACAAACGAAGATTTTTAGAGAAATATCTCAGCTCTGTAGGTCCATAAAATGCAAGTGAATGGTGATCAGACCTTTGTAGCACCAAAAATCAAATTACACAAACAAAAATGTAAGCCATATGACTCCAGTGTTTAAATCAATATCTTCAGAAGTGATGTAATAGGTATGGGTAAGAAACAGAACAATATTTAATTATTTTTTTACTCTAAATCTCCACTTTCACTTTCAGATGTGAAAGTGAAACTAAACAAGCACCACATGTGACTTTCAGATGTAAAAGTGAAAGTGGCGATTTAGTTAAACCGGAAAGGACTTACATTTTGATCTATTTCTCACCCACATATTATATCACTTCTGAAGATATAGATTTAACCACTGAGTCATATGGATTAGCCTACTTTGATGTTTGCTTCATGTGACTTTTGGAGCTACAAAGGTCTGGTCAGTGGTCACCATTCACTTGCATTGTATGGACCTACAGAGCTGAAATATTCTTCTAAAATCTTTGTTTGTGTTCTGCTGAAGAAAGAAAGTCAAAAACATCTGGGGTGCCATGAGGGTGTGTAAATGATGAGATAACTTTCATTTTTGGGTTAACTATTCCTTTAAGACAATGGCTGCTTGTTGCACCTACATTGTAAATGTACTAGAACTACAAGCTTTGTTTCACCCCTTTTTTATGTTTACCACTACTGATATCAGAAAAGCGATAATTTCAGACCTGCATTGAGGAAAATTAGTATAGGAGTCTTCAGAATAATTCCTATCAACAATAGCTGAGGAAGCCAGATTAGTCACATTTTAGTGACAATTTCCTCTGAACTGTCTTGTGGGGAGATTAGAGTCTTTAGAGTCTTGCCAGGGTTAAATAAGGCAGGGGTGGCAATAAGATGGCGAATAAGTTATTGCCAAGCCCTTACATTGGTACTTAAAATGACAAACTATTTCAGACATAGGTCTGGATTTGCCACTTAAGAGTAATGAGATCTGGTTGTGTATTTATCTTAGGGCTGCAGCACATCAACTCATGATGATCTAATGCCATCTTAAATCCACAAGAGGGCAATGTAATGCCATTGTATCTGTGCTTCAAATGAGTTTCGTGGATTTTTATGTATTATTGTTCTGGCCTGATTTGTTTTTACAAATAAAATTAATTTACATAAGAGAAGATACTATAGCACAGGGGTTCTTGCATTCGGCAGAAAAATTCTCTGGTGCAAACCTCTATGAAAATCCTCGGTGAGTAAACTAGTTTAAAACCACATTCAACGTCCCGACATTCTAAATAGGATTGAAAAGATGAACAAAAGAAAACACTGTTACATGCACAAATTACAAGTCTTTTCACACATCACCAACCTTGACTTTACTATAGTAACACTAAATGTACTTTAGGCAGAAACGGATACATAATAAATATGATCATCACTTCAGCTCTATTGTAATAGTCTACATTGGGGGAGTGAGGGAATATCATTCATTTTTTACTACTTACTGTATAAATATTTATATTTTGTATTAATTGTTTTTAAATGTGTTTAAGGTAGACCTACTGTTTATAATTACAAAAATGCCATAGTTTGTTTTATAGAAATCATGTTAACCATGCTACCATATTATAAATCTTATCACAAATACCACTATTAAAACTATAAAAACGAAATATACGTACACACACTGGCAGCCAAAAGTTTGCAATAATGTACAGATTTTGCTCTTATGGAAAAAAATTGGTACTTTTATTCACCAAAGTGGCATTCAACTGATCACAATGTATAGTCAGGACATTATTAACGTGAAAAATTACTATTACAATTTGAAAAAAATTTTCAGAACTTTTTAAACTACTTCAAAGAGTTCTCATCAAAAAATCCTCCACGACGTGCATCAACGACAGCTTTGCAGATCCTTGGCATTCTAGCTGTCAGTTTGTTCAGATACTCAGGTGACATTTCACTCCACACTTCCTGTAGCACTTGCCATAGATGTGGCTGTCTTGTCGGGCAGATCTCACGCACCTTACAGTCTAGCTGATCCCACAAAAGCTCAATGGGGTTAAGATCCATAACACTCTTTTCCAATTATCTGTTGTCCAATGTCAGTGTTTCTTTGCCCACGCTAACATTTTCTTTTTGTTTTCTGTTTCAAAAGTGGCTTTTTCTTTACAATTCTTCCCATAAGGCCTGTACCCCTGAGTCTTCTCTGTACATGAAACTGGTGTCGAGTGGGTAGAATTCAATGAAGCTGTCAGCTGAGGACATGTGAGGCATCTATTTCTCAAACTAGAGACTCTGATGTACTTATCCTCTTGTTTAGTTGTACATATGGCCTTCCACATCTCTTTCTGACCTTGTTAGAGCCGGTTGTCCTTTGTCTTTGAAGACTGTAGTGTACACCTTTATGAAATCTTCAGTCTTTTGGAAACTGTATACACTGTATAGCCTTCATTCCTCAAAACAACGATTGACTGCCGAGTTTCTAGAGAAAGCTGTTTCTTGTTTGCCATTTTTGACCTAAAATTGACCTTAAGACATGCCAGTCTATTGCATACTGTGACAACTCAAAAACAAACACAAAGACAATGTTAAGCTTCATTTAACGAACTAAATAGCTTTCAACTGAGTTTGATATAATGGCAAGTGATTTTCTAGTACCAAATTAGCAATTTAGCATGATTACTCAAGGATAAGGTGTTGGAGTGATGGCTGCTGGAAATGGGGCCTGTCTAGATTTGGTCAAAAATGATGCTGTTTTTTACATCAGTAATGTCCTGACTATACTTTGTGATCAGTTGAATGCCACTTTGGTGAATTAAAGTACCAATTTCCTTCCGAAACAGCAAAATCTTACATTATTCCAAACTTTTGGCCGCCAGAGTGTGTGTGTGTATATACTGTATATATATATATATATATATATATATATATATATATATATATATATATATATACTCAAAATGCACTCAGTTTTTTAAAGATGAAATAGCAATGCCTAAATCCCCCAAAAATTGGCTAAAATATATATATTTATGTATTTATTTATTTATTTATTTTTTAATGAAAGAAATTATAATTGGTTTTGTTTGCCTTCAGACATTCCAAGAGATGACTGAATTTGAATCATTAAAAAACTGATGAAAGGAGAGTTACAACTGTCAGAATAAAAAAAGTAACTGGTTATGTCTTTGTTGAGAACCACTGCTATAGTATTTCAACGAGGTCAGTAGAACTGGAAATCAACGTGATGCTGCTCTATGGAGTTCAAACAAAATCAAAACCTTTTGAAAATGCATGCATCCACACAAAATTATTTTCTTTAGTTTGGTTTATTTAGTACATAAGTTTAACAAATTATCACACTTTTATTTAGAACTTATTAACAAGATTTCAAGACTTATAGGTGCAAATTCAGAACTTGGGTCAACTGGAGATGGCTTTTCTGTCATTACTTTAGAGTTGAAACATGTGCAGTAAGCACTTGAACCCTATTCTGTGGTTTATGAATTCCAAAAATAAATAAATAACTGAATACATAGATGAATGAATAATATTTATTTTTTAAATTGGCTATAACTTTAAGCAGAAAAGGTTAGTAAGCGATTTTAACACACTAAAATCATGTTAACATGCATATTGTTTACGTCTTGTGGCTATATCTTTGAAACAGTGTGCATTTTAACATTTATGGATTGGCCTCCATTCATTTTCATTGTAAGTGCCTCAGTGTAACCCAGATTTTTGCTTTGTTTTATGAAAAGGAGGGGAAAGTCAATTTATTTTTATTTTTTTGTAATCAATATTATGCCACAAATTCTGTTGATTGAGCATAACTTGTATTGAACCCGGAACATTCCTTGAAGAGACATTCTGTCCTTAAAATAGAAAAAACTAAAAGTAAAATATTTGAGTTTTTCTATTATTATTTATTTATTAAGGGTGGTGTTCAGATCTGTCTCTGAGTCTCCCCTGAGAATAAATCTCAGCTCTCTGTAAATGTGTCACCGGTGCATCCCAAATACATTGGATGTGCTGCAAACACAATTCTGATTCTGACACTGAAGGGACAGAAGAAAATTATTTTGATCTGATTTAGGAACATGCTTCTGGCCAGACAGTCTTCTTTTACTTGAAAGTCTTAGATAGCGCCTTTCCATTCTTTCAAAATTCTCATTGCCTTCATGATGCAGTGCCTTGGTAGATGGCAGCCATTACGAGCCCTTCTCCAAGAAGCAATGGTTTTGCAGAACTGTGTCTGTAAATGTGCCAGGAATCTCTTCTGCTGTTGAGTAATTAATTGTAGTGTTATCTACAACAACATCCTCAACTGGGACCAGAAGATTTGTGGAACTCAAGATCAGCTTAGGTGTCATCCATTACCAGAAGCTGCCTGAAGGTTTCTTAATAGTGCTATTTGTGTATAGCTTAGAATCAATGTGACAAGATTGTCCTTTCCTCAACTATCCAGGGAGAAACCAAGTCTTAGAAGTAGCTTTTTAAGTTAAAAGAATTAGATGAGATCTCATATTGTGAGGTTGTTCTTCTCCAAAGTTATAAAAAGCTGGATTTTTAATGACCTGGTTAGGAGGCAGCTGGACAATTGATGGAAATATGCCAATGGTGTGATTTCTGCGTCCTTTGTAACCATATTCACTGAGATGATTCTCGTCGTAATATTCTTGGGCATAATGATTGCAAATAACGTGATCAGATATAAGCAGATCACACTCACTTTGTTTGCACAGGAAACGACTGAGGTCTCTGGAAAAATCACCACATAAAGGTTTAGGAGTGTTTTCAAGTTGCCAACTAGCTATCTTCCCGAAGTAGTCACTAGAGCTTGAAAGTGCAACCTCTTGTGGTAACTTGATTTGATTAATGTATGTTGGACCGCTTTGCTCTTGTCTTTTTAACTCTTTTAACAAGAATTTAACCACAGTACCATGGTGTCCTTGAGCAGCATAGTCTATTGGTAGCCTTCTCTCATGGTCAGGGGTGTCTGGGAGAGCACCATGCAGCACCAGAAGTTGGACCACATCCAGGTATCCATGTTGACTGGCCAAACTAAGGGCTGTCCATCCTGCATCATCCTGCCGCTGTAAATCTGCCCCATGGCCCAGAAGCAGCTGCATGAAACAGGCGCACTCAGTGGAGTGTGGCAGTTCAGTTGCACACATTAGCAGAGTGTAGCCGGTTACACCACTGATCTCCACACATGCATTTACTGCGGCCTCTCCCATCTGCATGCATCATGCTTAAAAAACCTAGAGTGATCAAGAGCTAACCTGTGCAATATGGGCTCTGTCTTTCTGGGCTTTTCAATTGTCTACATGCTTAATAACTAATTGATTTGCGAGACAGGCCCTCGGGCATCCTTTCTTACTGCCCCTCCCTGTCCTGATTTCCTCTTTCCATAAACAGCTCAATATTGCATGCTGTCCTGTCTTCCGTCCCCATTGTCATGTACGTTTATACTAAATTCCATGTGCTCCGGTTCACATCTCTTCCTCGATCAGGTGTGTTCCCTTCTTTCAGTGGCAGAGGCTCACCACTTGAGTGAAGTTGTCTGTTACCTTGGCAACATGCTCTTTGACAAGCTTATTGAAGTGTAATGGGGGCAGAGAGCAGCTACATCCTTGTCCAGTTTTCATGTTTCATAACTGTTTTACTGTTTGACCTCAATTGTTTGAAATAACCTGTTATGCATTTTAAATACAGATATGTTGTGGAAAATGTTAGAGTTTGGGCTAATGTTAGGGGCTAAAGGCACACCTTAAGGAAAATTTGCTTTTTTCTGGTCAGTGATATCACGGTGTGCTTGAACATCAATAGGGGCAATAGTTATAGTGCGAAATTTGTCAACTAATGCAAAACAGTTTGAGCAAAACAATTTGAGACAGCAAACATGTTTTTTCGAGTAACAAATTAAGATAATGTTTACTCAAAATAACTACTTCAGAAAAGAGTGCACAGTTTCCTGTTAATTTCAAACAAATTTGGCATTTTATTACATCTCAAGTATACTATAAACAAATTAATATCCATTGTGATTTGACCAGTCAATTAGAGCCCACTTTGAAAATTTTTCAGAACAGATATGTTTCCTCCACAGGGGAGCTTTTTACCCCAAATACTTCTGCTGGTAAATCCAGCTTAAGCTGGAAGCTGTGTTTTGGAACATGGTAGCTGGTCATGAGCTGGTCCAAGCTGATCATGAGCTGGTCGACCAGCTACCATGTTCCAAATACCAGCTTGACCATCTTGAGCTGGTATGACAAGCTAGTAGCTGGTCTAAGCTGGTCTCCAAACTTGGACCAACAATTGACCAACTTGGACCAGCTAAAAACCAGCTACCATGTTCTAAAACACAGCTACCAGCTTAAGATAGATTTTCAATTAGGGTATCCTTTATTTATTGGACAGTTCTTAAAAAGACTTTTGATTTAATGACCTTGAACAAAACTGAAAATGACAAATAAGTATTTTGTCTCAAACTAAATGTGTTGATTTCAGGGATTTTCATTAGCTACTACATACATTTGCAACATTTTAAAAATATATATTACAAATTAGATCAGATTTACTCAAAACCAACCTAGACACCACACGCAAAGATCTCATGCATCAGGAAAATTCTGCAGTGCACAGAGACAAAAAGGTGTTTAGGAAAGTGCTGTGGTAGTTTTTGTTCCTATTTAGGGAGAAAATCAAATCAAATGTGCCTTTAGCCTCATAGTACCCTATATCTAATATTAGTAAGTATTTTATGTCAAAATAGAGATTCTTCTCAAAGCACACAGAAGAAAAAAAATTTCCCTGAGAAATAATTAGGCCTACTGGAGTAAAAAGTTTAACAACGTCATGCCTTGCTGAAACAAGCTAAAACAGCTAGCTCAGCACCAGCTTGGAAATGCTTAGAGACCAGCTTAAACTTAAACTTAAAAAAAAAAAACATCTTAGGCTGGTTAAAGCTGTTTTTCTGTCAGTTTACCATTTTGTTTACCAGTTTAACCCCCCCCCCCCCCCCCAATTAGGCTAAGCTAATGGACAGTTCTATATAGTTTTGTTTAGCCATGATGCTTTTTGATATGTAAAAGTTATGAAGACTAAAGTTTCAGTTACTACAATATTATATATGAACAATTAACGTTTCAAGACAATTCTATGTTAACTTTGCGATCAATGCGAGTCAACTCGGCAGTCCGGGAAATGACCTATTCAACCAGACCTGAAGGGGGCGACTAACATGCCTGAGCTCAAATGAAACAACTAATAGACAATCAAGAAGAAGTGTTCTGTTGTCATGGCGGTTTTTTAAACTGCCTGACACGTCCTGTATACAGAACAGTTTCTTTTTAGTTTCTGTTAAACAACACCGGCTGTCATGCCACACAAGTGACGCTTTTAATCGTCGGGTTGTCGGTTTACTGTACGGTTTTATGTGGTGAATCAATCGCTAAAGCTGTTTATAATTGATCGGATCAGTCAGTAGCAAACTAACTGCTTTGAGAAGAGTAGTCAAGCTGCTAGGATTGTCTGAATTTATCATCTCCATCAGTGCATCCCTTTCAAACGCATAAACCGGACGTTATCAGGATGATCTCCGATTTTCAAAGGGGATCTCCAATGACCATCGGTGAACCGGGCTCTGTGAACGTTCAATGGATTACAAAAAGCTCTTCTGTGTCTCAGATTAATGGTCTGCAAACTCAGGTAGTGATGCAAAACATGTTCATTTGTAGATTACTAGATCACGAAACTGTCCAAGTCTTATTTTACTCCAAAATCAAAAGGAACAAATAAGAAATTTTATTTTGCATATAGAAAATTATTTGCATATTATTTTCATGACAGTTGAAATGACAACATTGCTAGCAATTTCTGCTGCATGCTATATTGTTGTACATTTGGTAAATAAACTTTAGTTATTTATGATTTGATGTTGATGAACAAGCTTCTTCTTCATTGTCATTGGTTCTGATATTTCATCAATCCTCACAGCTTCAGTTCAATGAAACAGTGGCACCCACTGTCCTAAACTGTGCCACCCATATGGGACCTCCTTCTCCCATTGTGATAGAGAAACTTGTACCCTGGGCAGAGAGGCAGGATGATGCGGAGAACTGCACCAGCTTGCTAGGCTTCCGTCAGGCTGGCTAGGAGAGATCTGTGCAGGAAACGTCAGGAATCCATCAGCCATTCATCACTGGATCTAGTAGAGAGATCCTAGAACACTAGCCCTCCGAAAATCAACACAGATCACTGTTCTCAGGTTATCATAATTTATTAATATATTGATAATAAATTTTTTGTGTTATTGTTAGCCATGACCTTTTTTGGAGGATGGTAATGTAATGGCTTCACCCAAAACATTACACACCCTTTTTCCAAATCTGTGTGACTTCTTTCATGGTAGACAACAAGAGATGTTCAAGGGACTGACAGTCTCGGTCACCATTCACTCTCATTGCATGGAAAAATGATTCAAGTAAATTGTGACTGAGGCTGTCAGTCCCTAACATTCTGCCTAACTTCTCCTTTTGAGATCCAAGACTGTCAGTCCCTAACATTCTGCCTAACATCTCCTTTTGAGATCCACAGAAGGAAATTTGTACAGGTTTGCAACAACAAGAGAGTGAGTAAATGATGACAGATTTTTTTATTTTATTTACCTGTCCCTTTAGAAAAAAGTTCACCCAAAAAAGAAAATTCTCTCATCATTTACTCACATTGCCAGATGTGCATTTCTTTTTCTGCAAAACACAAACAAAGAGTTTTAGAAGAATATCTCTACACTGTAGGTCCTTTCAATGCACATGAATGGTGACCAGAACTTTGAAGCTTCAAAAATCACATAAAGGCCACATAAAAGTAATCCATAAGACTCCAGTGGTTAAGTCCATATCTTCAGAAGCAATATGATAAGTGTGGGTGAGAAATAGATCAATTTATAAGTCCTTTTTTATTTTATTTTTTACCATAAATCTCCACTTTAACTTTCAAAATTCGAAAGAAAGTGAAAGTGGAGATTTATGGTATAAAAAAAAAGGACTTGTATATTGATCTGTTTCCCACACCTATCATATCGCTTCTGAAGATATGGACTTAACAGCTGGAGTCTTATGGATAACTTTTATGTGGCCTTTATGTGATTTTTGAAGCTTCAAAGTTCTGGTCACCACTCGCTAGCATTGTATGGACCTACAGAGCTGATATTTTCTACTAACAATCTTTGTGTTCAGCAGAAGAAAGTCAAATAAATCTAGGATGGCATGAGAGTGAGTAAATGATGAGAGAATTTACTTTTTTGGGTGAACTGTTCTTTTAAATCTCTCTCTGTCTCCTAACAAATTAGGTCTTTCCAAAAGGAATGTCAAAGGCTGCAGGTCCAGAGAGGCAAAGGGAAACTGGTACTCAGATGCTGGTGCATACCCCTCAAAAGCCTAATAGCCAGCCTGAACAGGTCCAGTCACCACCCACCAAAGACATCAACCAGAAAGACAACAACAATGAGCAACAACTTAGCCAGGAGATCCGCAAATTACAGAAGGAACTGGGCACATATGTTCAAAGGATAGAGCAGCTGGCTAATAAAGGTGTTGAGAGTTCTCTTTGCTCTAAGCCACATATTGTATGTAGTATCAGCTTTCTAACAGTAGAGGTGGGTCTTTGCTGTTTTGTAGCTAAATGTGGGGTCTCTGCAGGACGAATGAAGGAAGTTCTGGAGACCGATGGGAAGTGCAGGATGGAGATCCATCAGCAGGAACAGGCGGCTCATTCTGTATGCATCATTTACGTGTTACAACAACAGGTCTGTTTGTAGCACTGCAGTCTGCTTACATAGTCAGTGCAGACAAAGTTATATCGGGAAGTATTTAAGGATCAGGGGTGGACAAAATATTTTGTTGTGGTTTTGGTATTGTGCTGAGCCGTAAAGGTATGACCTCATACTAATTGAGACTACATATTTAAAAATTAAATAAAATAAAATAAATTTACAGCATCATTTAAAATGAGCTAGTGAAGGCTAAAAGGTGATCAAAATGGTCAAAAATGAAATGTTGACCTGTCACAGCACCTGAAATATATACTAAACCTTATACATTATATACATTTTAGCCTAAAACCTTGATGTTGATTAAAAAAATTCCATGGACATGTGCGTTCACTTCCCATCCATAATGGGACTGTTTGTTTCTTCTGTTCAGGTTAGAGAAATTCAGGAGGATCTAGACAAGTTGCATTCCCAGAATATCAACTACACCAAAAAGGTAACATGTTTTCTAGCTTGATTTTGATATATAATGTCACAAGGCCTGCATTTGAAATGGTTCTGTGGATGTCTTCTTAGTCCAGGGCGATGGACAGACTGGCTACTGCTAACAGAGGAGCCGTCAAAGCCATGCAAGTCTTTATCAGCCAGCTCTCAGACCCTGCAGAGAGCAGAGTGCCCACTCACTGCAAAGAGCTAGGTCAGCTGATACGCCAGCTCTCTCTCTGCTTGGCTAAAGTAGAGGTGGAACAGGGATCTGCCATGCCAGAAACAGCTCTTGACATCCTGCAGAAATTAGAGGTGATGTTTGATCATTTTAATTATGAATATACTTCAAGTTAATTCCATGAAACCCTCAGCTGTGTTGTTATCTATTATTTATTTAGTTATTATATGTTGCTGCTGTTTTGTTTGTGTGCACTCAGACCCTTGACTCAGCACTACGTAAGCAGGAAACCTCCACGAACAGAGACCCAGGCTTGCAGAATGCCAACCCAGTGGAAAAGAGTTCTTCTAGACTGAGGGCCTGCAGTATGTCCCCTCCTCATCCTGACAGAGGTCCTACTGAGAGGGGTCAACGAAGACCCCGTAAGCCTGCTACTGCAAAAAAGGGTGGTGAGTTATCTGTATACATCATGTGTATACATATATACTACCAGTTAAAAGTTTGGCACACTCATTTGTTTTTAATATTTTTCACCTGGTATTCTTATTAAACAGTGTTGATGGACTTCCAATGAATGCCTGAAACTTCTTGGCTGCTTTTCCTTCAATACATAATCCAATGTTATTATGTTGTTTTTCCTTAAAATTTAGTTTTGCAAAGAAATTCATATATAAGACCAATTTACAGTGGCATGCAAAACTTTGGGCACCCCTGGTCAAAATTTCTGTTGCTGTGAATAGGTAAGTGAGTAGAAGATGAACCGATCTCCAAAAGGCATAAAGTTAAAAATTAAACATTCTTTTCAACATTTTAAGCAATATTAGTGTATTATTTTTATTTTTTACAATTTTAGAGTGAAAAAAAAGGAAAGGAGCACCATGCAAAAGTTTGGGCACCCCAAGAGATTTGAACTCTCAGATAACTTTTACCAAAGTCTCAGACCTTAATTAGCTTGTTAGGGCTATGTCTTGTTCACAGTCATTGTTTGGAAAGGCCAGGTGATGCAAATTTCAAAGCTTTACAAATACTCTGACTCCTCAAACCTTGTCCCAACAATCAGCAGCCATGGGCTCCTCTATGCAGCTGCCTAGCACTCTGAAAATTAAAATAATGGATGCCCACAAAGCAGGAGAAGGCTATAAAAAGATAGCAAAGCATTTTCAGGTAGCCGTTTCCTCAGTTCGTAATGTAATCAAGAAATGGTAGTTAACAGGAACGGTGGAGTTCAAATTGAGGTCTGGAAGACCAAGAAAACTTTCAGAGAGAACTCCTCGTAGCATTGCTAGAAAGGCAAATCAAAACCCCTGTTTGACTGCAAAAGACCTTAAGGAAGATTTAGCAGACTCTGGAGTAGTGGTGCAAACTTCTACTGTGCAGCGACACCTGCACAAATATGACAAATAAGAAAACCTTTCCTGCACCCTCACCATAAATTTCAGTGTCAGAAGTTTGCAAATGAACATCTAAACAAGCCTGATGCATTTTGGAAACGAGTCCTGTGGACTGATGGAGTTAAAATATAACTTTTTGGCCGCAATGAGCAAAGGTATGTTTGGAGAAAAAAGGGTGCAGAATTTCATGAAAAGAACACCTCTCCAACTTGTGCTGATGCCAGTGGCACATGGGAACATTTCACTGGTAGAGGAAAGAATGGATTCAATTAAATACCAGCAAATTCTGGAAGCAAACATCACACCATCTGTAAAAAAGGTAAAGATGAAAAGAGGATTGATTCTACAACAGGATAATGATCCTAAACACACCTCAAAATCCACAATGGACTACCTCAAGAGGCACAAGTTGAAGGTTTTGCCATGGCCCTTGCAGTCCCCCAACCTAAATATCATCGAAAATCTGTGGATAGACCTCAAAAGAGCAATGCATGCAAAACGGCCCAAGAATCTCACAGAACTAGAAGCCTTTTGCAAGGAAGAATGGGTGATATTCCCCAAACAAAAACTGAAATACACTTAGCTGGCTACAAAAAGCTTTTACAAGCTGTGATACTTGCCAGGGGGTGTTAATAAGTACTGACCATGCAGGGTGCCCAAACTTTTGCTTTGGGCCCTTTTCCTTTTTTGTTATTTTGAAACTGTAAATGATGAATATAAAATAGTAAAATAGCTTAAAATATAAAATAGTAAAATAGCTTAAAATATTAAAGAAATGTGTCATCTTTAACTTTATGCCTTTTGGAAATCAGGCCATCTTTTGCTCGCTTAGCTATTCACAGCAACAGAAATTTTGATCAGGGGTGCCCAAACTTTTGCATGCCTCTGTATATTGTCTACAAGACTATTTTAAAGTATTTTAGCATAGATTTTTTGTTCAAAGGTTTTTAAGGTAATGAAAAACATAAACATGTGTCCAAAGTTTTGACTGGCACTGCATAGACATTTTTAGCTCATTCATATTATGAGTGTGATTTACTATTCAGAAGGGACATAGAGTAAACTGGTTGCTCCCTGTGCAGGTGCTCATTTTCAGGGCATTGCAAAAGAACATCTGAGCATGTATTTTTTTTTTTTTTAATGTTTCAAATGTATGCAGACAGCCGGCTGGCAAGGAAGCCCCACAGTACCTCACAGGCATTAATCCGGGGGCGCAGTGAAGTTTTGAAGGCAGGGCTGGAAAGTCTCATACGTCATCAAAAACAGAACCACAAAAACCCAACACTAATGCTGCCATCAACCCAGACCACAGTAAGGTGAGAAATTAGTCCTAGTAGACATACAGACATATTGAATGATATGAGAAGATATATTTGTAGATATCTTTGCTTTGATTTTAGATGTCAAACTGCAAACATGAAAGTGATATTAGATATGTCTCTGCAGCCTGGTCATGTTCATGATGCCAGCTTCAAGCAACACACCATCTCATCCCGGCTGAGGGAGAACCAGTTACCCCAGAAAGTGACCACTGTTCCTTGAATACCAACATCCCCTCACTCTCCTCCTCATCCATGGTCAGTACACAAGCTAAATATCCATGACACAGTCTTTTGCATCTTTTAGGTTTGCTTTGAGCCCAAGGCCTCCACTTTTTGACATGCTTCTACTTTTATGTGTTGTGTGTCTTTTGTGTGTAGTGTTGTGTTTAGCAGGCCAGATCCCAGATGTTTTTTCTCCCCTGTAAAAAGCCCTGAAAAGCAGAAACCAGCAGCACCATCAGCAGCACACAGCTCAACCCTTCATCACATGACAGGACACAAGCCCAAAATGAAGCCCTCAGGTTTGTCATTAATCCTCTTTCCCAGTCACGGTCACACTTTACAATAAGGTTCTGTTTGTTAACATTAGTTTGTGCATTAGTTGTCAAGAAAAGGAATTTGCAGTACTACGATAAAAACGAACAATATTTTTTTTTATAGCATTTTTTAAAGGAATAGTTCATGTGAAAAATGAAAATTCTCCCATCATTTACTCACCTTCATGCCGTCCCAGATGTGTATGACTTTCTTTCTCCTGCAAACAAAGATTTTTTGAAGAAAATCTCAGCTCTGTAGGTTCATACAATGCAATTGAATGGGGTCCAAAACTTTGAAGCTCGACAAAGCAAATAAAGGTAATTCATGAGACTCCAGTGGTTTAATCCATGTCTTATGAAGCAATCCAATCTGTTTTTGGTGAGAACAGACCAAAATGTAATTTTCATTACAAATCTTGATATCAGTCTCCTTGGCATTCATGGTTTCAAGCTCGATTACACTTCCAAGTGCCATCTAGCACTCCACGTATGCGTCAAGAATTAGGAAGTGTAATCAAGCTTGAAATCATGCCTAGAAGCTGCAATGGCAAGATGTACAGTAACAATAGAGTTACATTTTGGTCTGTTCTCACCCAAAATCGATTGGATCACTTCAGGAGACATTGATTAAACCACTGGAGTCTTATGGATTACTTTTGTGCTACCTTTATCTGCTTTTCGGTGCTTCACATTTTCTGTCACCATTTTCTTGCATTGTATGGACCTACAGAGCTGAAATATTCTTCTAAAAATCTTTGTTTGTGTTCTGCAGAAGAAAGAAAGTCATACACATCTTAGAATGCATGAGGGTGAGTAAATTATGAGAGAATTTTCATTTTTGTGTGAACTATTCTTTTAATCTTGGTTAATATTAGTTTATAATGGCTACTTGGACAATTTACAATCTGGTTTCCGACCGCATCATAGTACAGAGATGGCGCTCATAAAGATCCTAAATTATATTCGGCTAAATACTGATTCATACAAAACATCAGTGCTGGTATTATTAGATCTCAGTGCTGCTTTTGACACTGTTGACCACAACATTCTCCTAGACAAATTGGACAACTGGGTAGGGCACTCTTGGACGGTCCTCAGCTGGTTCAGGTCATATCTAAAAGGTAGGGGTTACTATGTGAACATAGGGAACTATGAATCTGAGTGGACATCCATGACGTGCAGAGTGCCACAAGGCACAATTCTTGCACCGCTCCTGTTCAACCTGTATATGCTCCCACTAGGCCAAATTATGAAAAAGAACCAAATTGCATACCATAGCTCTGCAGACGATACCCAGATCTATCTAGCCCTATCGCCAAATGACTACAGCACCATAGACTCTCTGTGCCAGTGCACTGATGAAATTAACAGTTGGATGTGCCAAAACATCCTTCAGTTATACAATGACAAGACAGAGGTCATTGTATTTGGCAACAAAGGCGAAATTCCAAAGGTGAATACATACCTTGACTCCAAGGGCCTAAAGACAAAAACTCAAGTAAGAAATCTTGGTGTCATTTTGGAGTCAGACCTTAGTTTCAGTAGTCACATCAAAGCAATAACTAAATCAGCCTACTGTCATCTAAAAAAATAAAACCAGATTAGATGTTTTGTATCCAGTCAAGACTTAGAGAAACTTGTTCATGCATTCATCACCAGTAGGGTAGAATACTGCAATGGACTCCTAACCGGCCTTCCCAAAAAGACCATTAGACACCTGCAGCTCATTCAGAATGCCGCTGCCAGGATTCTCACCCGAACCAAACATTTCTGAGCATATTACTCCAGTCCTTAAGTCTTTACACTGGCTTCCAGTTACATTTAGAATTGATTTTAAAATACTATTACTCATTTATAAATCGCTCAATAGCCTAGGACCTAAATACATTTCAGATATGCTTGTTGAATATAAACCTAACAGACCTCTCAGATCATTAGGATCAAGTCAGTTAGACATACAGAGGGTTCACTCAAAACAAGATGAGACAGCATTTAGCTATTATGCTACCTGCAGCTGGAACCAGCTTCCAGAAGAGGTTAGATGTGCCCCAACAGTAGCCACATTTAAATCCAGACTGAAAACACATCTGTTTAGCTCTGCATTTTCTGACTGAGCATTATGCTGCACTTATTGATTTCACTGAATCATTTTGCTTTTGTCTTTCTTTCACTTTAATTATTCTATTTTATTCTTTTTATTCTATTTTTATATAACTTTTTCTCAATGTGTGTGTAAACATTTTTGGTTATCCTCTGTTTGATCAGGGAAGTTTAACAACAGTTATGGATGGTGTTAACAACTTAATATTCTTTTTCTTCATTTTAATCATTAAAAAAAAAATCACATTTATTTTATTACTTTTTATTCTTATTTCATGTTCTTAATTGTTTTTATGTATCTTGTATTTTCTTTCAAATGTATATGTAAAGCACTTTGAACTGCCATTGTGTATGAAATGTGCTATATAAATAAATAAACTTGCCTTGCCTATAAATAAACTGTTCAAGGTAAGTTTGTTTTAGTTCATTATGCATTATTAATGTTAAAGTATACAACTTCTAAATGCATTAGTATATGTAGTATAATATGCAGTAAGCCTTTGGTTAACATATACAACCTCATTGAACAAATGTATTGTTCTATCTATAATCGTGCTCTTATTTTTGTTATGCATACAGATTGTTATTTTAAAAAGTGTAGATGAGGAAAGTTAAATAAAGACCTTTGTCATTATTAGGACAAGTGCTCTAAAGGGTGGATCTTTGTATGATATACAAAATCCATATTTGTATAAATCATCAGATTGATCTGTTTCATGTAATAATCCAGTAAATCTAAACAGTTTGATTATAGTAGATATTTAACCTGAGTAGGGGTAGGGTTTTGGTAATATTACAAAATCGTACCTTTCAAATGAACTGGAAGACCAATATAGAGCCTTAGGGTGCCTGTCCTCAGTTTGTCAAAAAATAATTGTGCTTTCAAAATTAGTTTGAATTTAATCTGTCCCCTGACTAAATCTCAACTCATTCTAAAAGGCCTCTTTTTCTAACTAAATGATTAGCACTATGATCCTCCGTTATCACATTTAAAATAAGATATTCACTACTGAAGACATTTCCCCTGTTATTGTGTGTAAGAAAACGGCAGTACTGCAAGACCGATTTTAATAGGTGTTTGTGTGTGTGCAATAGGCAAGCCTGGCTGGACTGGGTGACTGCAGAGAGACTGAGATAACTGAATGGTCTTCGTAAAGAGGAGGCAGATCGCATTAACAAACTCTGGACGATGCGCTCTCCGACACAATGGGTTGGGAAAGCTGAACAGGCCGCTGAAGAGAGAATTCAACCTTTGTTAGATCAGGCACTGGTAGACACACAAATCTGTACATGCACCTAAATAATGGATGTTTAGTCTTGATACTAGCTAACACTTTTGTTAATATCAGCTGGAGGTAAAATCGATTATAGTCCAGGGAGGGCACCATTAGACTGTTTATAATATTCAAATAGCCCTTTGGCCATGCTGTGAACACCTGTTCTGTTTGTGAATGTTAGCATGGATATGAAGAGACATTCTCTCTTTCATTCTTTGTCTCATTTATAGCAGGTGATTGGAGCAGGCAATGACTCTCTCAGATAACAGCTGGAGGTTACAGATAAGGTGAGAAACTCGCACTTTCTCTCACTCTCAAATTCCTGGATCATCTCTGATGTTTTTAAATTAATATTAACAAAGGTTCATCCAAAATGAAAATGTGAGAAGGACTATTTTTACCATTTTAACTTCTCTAAGCAATGGCTTTAAATTAAAGCAAATCATGGATATCACGGTATGTGCTGTGTGCAGCCTGGAGCCAGTGCAGACTTGCTAAGCGAGGCTCTTCTGGAAGATCTTCCGGAGGACGCGGCTCGTGCTCTGTGGACAGCTGAGAGGCAGCAGGTGGCTGAGACCGATGCTTAGCGGCTGCTGCAGGGCCCCACACTAGAGAGCATGCTGCTGAGAATGGAGGAGATGGAGGTCAGTTTGTAAGGGTTAAAGGCATAGATAATAAGATTTGTGTGTTTTTGGTATGGTGTCACAGTATAATAACATGGATTGACCTAGATGCTTTCCATGTATTGCTGCAGTAAGTGTATAACATCACCTTTAATCTTTGCTGATCACCACAAATGAGCAGGTTTACTTTTATTTTGACTTTATTTCCTCAAAAATACACACAAACACAGGTTTTTGAAAGTCTGGCATTCAACAAAAAAGGAATAAGATCTTTTGATATAAGAAATATTTATAGGGATTGTTCCCCCCCAAAATGACTCCCTTTCATGCCATCCCAGATGTGCATGACTTTCTTTCTTCTGCAGAACATGAAGATTTTTAGAAGAATATCTCAGTTCTGTAGGTCCATACAATGCAAGCGAATGGTGACCAGACCTTTCAAACTCCAAAAGTCACATAAAGGCAGCATAACAGTAATCCATACGACTCCAGTGGTTTAATATACGACCCCAGTGGTCACTTTTGGTGAGAAACAGATCAATATTTCAATCCATTTTTACTATAAATCTCCACTTTCACTTTAAGAATGTGAAAGTGAAAGTGGAGAATTAGTAAAAAAAAGGACTTAAATATTGATCAGTTTCTCACTCATCTGTTATTTTGCTTCTGAAGACATACTGTAGATTTAACCACTGGAGTCATATGGATTACTTTTATACTGCCTTTATGTGATTTTTGAAGCTTGAAAGATCTGATCACCATTCACTTGCATTGTATGGAGATATTCTCCTAAACATCTACATTTGTGTTCAGCAGAAGCAAGTCAAACACATCCGAGAAGGCGTGAGGGTGAGTAAATGATGAGAGATTTTTCATTTTTGCGTGAACTATCCCTTTAATCAGCTGAATCGCAAAGCTGTATTTTGTTACCCAGAGAGACAAGGAGGAAGTGCGCCGGCGCTTTGCCGTGATCTTATACTCAGACCCTCTCATCTGGGAAAAAGGCACAGGTGAGCCACAGGACCCAGACAGATCATTCACAGTTGTTGCCAATTCACAGAACACAGGAAACCTGACAAAGTAGTTATCAGTTGTCCTTTCAGTGTGACGGGAGGTCAGTCTCACCTTCTCTCAGAAAAATATGTGCTCTGCATTTCATGTCGCTGCTATGACAAAAATGTCCAACAGATGGAAGCAGTGTAAAACATCTTGTTTGTTGCAGATACTCAGAGGAATATCGCTAGCTCTAGACCAACCTCTCCTCAGCCAATCAGACTTACAAAGCCGGTCTTAAATGCACCCAGCACGGGCAACATCCTCCTGCAAAAGCCAGTGGAGACAGGGTATGTGGATGTCAGCGCTGATTTGTGACTGCATATATGCTAAGAGACATTTGGGCATTTCACCGTTTAATCTGTTTCCAGTTGACTTGCATGGGAACAACACACTGTAATGTTTGTCTGGTTAGGGATTTTACAATTACAGCCACAAGAAAATCAAATAAATCCCAAAGTATCTGCTGGCACAAAAACAGGCTCTCCTCTTCCTCCTTGTGTAGTTCTGCCAAGAGAGAGCAGGAGAATGGCTTCTTTCTGCCCAAAGTTTTGGCAGAAGCTGTTGCTCAGTAAATTAATGAGGGAAATAAAAGAATAAGAAGGGATAGTCTTTAGGGCTTGAGAGTTGTCTAAGGCAAGAGAGGCTGGATGGGAAATTTAGTGGAACAGGATCAATAGATACATTAGAAGATTAAAATACTTCTGACTTCTTAGCCTCAGCTCACAGTGAGGTCCTTCAGCACTCTATGAACGCTGCGTAAACTTGCAGCCTCCAATTTCTCTCTCTCCATCTCTTCCTCTCAATCCATTTCTCCCTCTCAGTGCAAGAGTACATTGTCTACAGACTTGAAAGCACACCTCATGTCTAATCTCATGGATTTACACTGATCCTACAGCAATATTAACAACCTTTTCTTGAGTGCATTCTGTCTGCCATATTGTGCCTTACTAAAAATAATCTTACATTTACATACTGTACATTTACGATTATACATTGAGCAAATGCTTTTATACAAAGGGACAACACAATGGTTCATTATAAGGGTACAGTAACATTCAAAATTGGCTATATTATATATTGGCTATAAAACTAAACAATAGGACACAGTGAAACACTAAAGAGTAAATTTCAGTTCTTTTTAAAGTGCTAAGAAGGAGGGGTGGGTAAAAATATAGCTTTTTCAGATGTATCACAATCTTCTTTTGAGCGATCTCGATATCGATTCTTAAATCCCAAGATTGATCTTTTACTCTATACAGCAACCCTCTACAATGAGAGGAAATCACTCGTATTTGCAACCAAATTTCACGCTATGTGACTAAAATGTATATGTTTAGCAACTGGCTGGTAAATGTTCAGATTTCACCAACCAGTGATTGTGTAGTTTAGTGGTGGAGTATTCAGCAGTGAGATCCTTTCACTGCGTGTTGAGAGTAAAAGTTGTTCCATGTAATGTGTGTCCAAAGATGAGATCCATGCAACCCATTTTTCATTGAATAAAGTCTCTTTTAATACTTGCTCTGTTCTTTACAGTCAGTTCTTGATCAAAAACAACAAAAAATAAACATTTATTTCTAATCATACATAGCACAGATGAGATAATGCCATTCGAGTCTCTTTCGTTAACATGCGCACATTTACTGACACTTTTTACAGAAATGACAGTTTCCTTAAAGGGACAGTACCAGTTTTAGCACGTTCAATGTAAATACCTGGAAATAATACAAATGATGCAATTAAACAATAAACATGTAGCAAAAAATAATATATGGAATATAATATGAAATTATTGATTGATTACATGTATTTGTTCATTTTTAAAAAGCTAAAATGTTACCAAATTGATGAAAAACTAAATATAGTAAAATTAATATTGTCGTAATGTACCTAGTTAGAAGGTCCTCCTCTGTATAATTAGCAGCATTAGCTGGGAGAGAGTTTCTTTAATATTATAAGGAATATTATAACTGAAATAAACCCATATGAATCGCTATCGAATCGAACCGAGAGTGTGTGAATCAGAATCAGATCGAATTGGGAAATCTGTATCAATACCCAGCCCTACTTAGAAGGGAGTATAGTGTGTGCACTGCAGAAGCATATGTACTGTATACTAATAGCATGTGCTGTAGCATATGTAGTTATGTTTGAATTATGTACATAGCTGCATGTAGTCTCAACCTCAGGTTTATGAACTGGTCTTATGCATATTGCTTAGAAAAATGCAAAAGTTGGCTAATGTTAGCTTTCAAAAGTCACAGTAAACATGTTTTTTTATCAGTTTGCCAGGAAACAAGTTTAATTTACAGTCAGGATTATGTAATCAGACTACTAAATTGTAATCGGATTATATAAAATTGTATGTAAATAACCAGATTACAGTTATTATTTTAATGAATTACATGATAACATTATTGATTACATTACCAGTCAACAAACAGCAATAACTAGTGTGTAACTGACTGATTCTTCTCCTAAATTTCAAAAGAGTGGTCTGAGCCAGAGCCTGAAATATGCGTGATAGTTCTAGCCTGGTAGCACTACATAAATTGAAAACATATACAGAAATAACTGAGCAATACAATGTTTTATTTATCTTTCACAAAAATTATATCTTAAAAAAAAAATCTTAAAGGAATGTTCCGGGTTCAATACAAATTCAGCTCAATTGACAGCATTTGTGGCATAATGTCGATTACCAAAAAAAAAATAAAAAATTTCGACTCGTCCCACCTTATCTTAAAAAAAAAAAAAAAAAAAAAAAAAAAATCGAGGTTACAGTGAGGCACTGATAATGGAAGTAAATGGGGCCAATTTTTGGAGAAAAGGAGGGGCAAGTCAAAATACATTTTTGTGGTAATCAATATTATGCCACAAATGCTGTCGATTTAGCTTAACTTGTATTGAACCTGGAATATTTTAAGAAGCATTTAGAGGTTCTGTATATACAGTATGTAATGTTTTTTTAATGTTTAAAGAAGTTCATTAGTATGTGATACATTTACAATTTATGATTAGATTTTCATCAAAATGCAGTGAGTAATCCAAAAGTAATCAGTTTAAATTAACTCAAAAGCATAATATAACAGATTATGCTACTGATTACAATTTAAATCATGTAATCTGTACATTTCAAAAGTAATCTACCCAGCACTGCCGATAGCCCTGCGAGGCTAGTGGATATATCTCTGTGCAATCACCTACAGTCCCAATGGTGAGTTAGAAGTATCATGTACATAACTGACAAGATGTTTTTGCAATGTCACTTTTAGAGAGCCTTTTCTTGTTCTGTAGTGGATGCCAATAGGCTGTCTGGAGCTGCTGCCTGCAGTGTTATACATTGCTGCAGGTTTGGGCATTTTTTTTACTGGTTTGAGGTCAGTGAGCATCATGTTTCACTGACTCTGCCTTTATACTGTCTGGCAGCTTGAAGCGTTTTGTCAAAAAAGAGATTTATTTTGCAGTATCTTCAGTCTGGAACCTTTGCAGATTAAAGGGACAAGACACTGTAATACTTTTATAGTAGTATTTGTGCACATCTCGCCACGTAAACATAGTCAATCAACAATTTTTGTATGACAAGTTGGCCCACCTAGAAGAAGACTTGGCTGCCACCACAACCACAAGATTGATTGTTAATGCCTCACCCTTGAGTTTGAGAAAAAACTGGTTCATGAGTCAAAATGAGGTCAGTGTACATGCTTTTTATTTGACTCTAATTTTTTTTTTTTTGGTCTTCCTCTTATGTGACTGATTTTTTTTTCTGGCCGCCTTTTATAGTTTCTCTCGCTCTCTTGCCCTCCATTTATCACTTGGCTGACCAGGCCAGTTTGTAAAATAATTTATTTTGGGAGTGCATTATTTTTAGAGTACTTCACCAATACTTTCTTTCTGGTACTCACCGATTCCTATATTTTTAGTAATGCTGTAATTGATGTAAAGTACAGTACAGTTGGACTGAAGATTTGGGGGTAGTCCATTTAATGTAGTTTACTCCACTATTAATACATCAAATACAGGATATCAAGGCATCATAAAATCTACATACACATACAATATATCAACATATATTATGCATATATATTTTTTCTTAACTGATTTATATAATTTTTTTTTTTTTTATTAACAGAGTATTGAAAAAGAAATACCAGATATTTAAAAAATATCAGTTAATAAAAACTGCTTTAATCACTGATCAATGTTTTTAGTCATTTTTAAGGATAATAGTGCATTGGGTAAGGGCTTCAGGTAATTTTGCTGCCTTTTTCTCTTTTTGATGCTCGTTTTATGGCACTGCGCACACATAGAGCTGGTAATGAGCCATGTTGGGTATTATGTGGTACAGTAACAAGAGGACTTTCCTGTAATGATTTGAGGGATTATTTGTTATTTTTTAGTAATCCCATTACAGTTACTGTTATGGGCTGCTGAGAATCAAGGCTGCGTGGGCCACTGTTGCTTTCGACTGCCTTTGTTCGCAACCTTTGTTTGGATTTATTCTCCTCAACCAGTCACTTAAAGCTGACAGAAAACATTGACTCTCAGATGTCACTGCATCAGAAGACTATTCTTCAGTCTTTTACTGAGCCTGTGTTGGAAAATGAGCAGTAACTGTGGTCAGGATTAAGATCCCTCTGTAGAAATCCTGTGAGCTACCCTGTGTGACTGATAAGAGTGCAAGGATGGTGGGTATGTCAGCTAGACTGGCAGTCATCCAAGAGAAACTGACAATGGAATATTTAGCTAACAAGTCCCACTTTAGTATGTGATATATTTGCATACAAGATGTTCTAGAAGCAGCAAAAAATATTTTAAGGATTTCATGGGGCTAATTTGTAAATCGTCATTTAGCACAGTGCTACTCAACTGGTGGTTTGTGAACTAAAAATGGGATGCAGGTCTGTTTTGATAGGGTCATGAACAGCAAATGAAAAAAACGATTTGTAAAATGCAACTAAGCACGTAATTGTGCATAGTAAGAATAGCAAAATAAATCGGGTAAAAAATATAATGAATTTAGTCAATTTGCTGGGTCGCCACTTGATGTTCATTGTACAATTTGAGTCCTGCAGCAAAACCAGTTGGGAACCACTTATTTAGTAGATGCTTTTATGCAAAGCAACTTATAGTACACACATTACAGAGACAATACTGCCGGAGAAGGCTGGGGTTTAGTGTCTTTCTCAAGGGCACAATAGTTAGAGTACTCCCTAGGGCTCAAACCTACAACCATTACTGATCTGTATTCACTTTATCTATATCTACTACACCATACTGCCCATTTAGTAGTTTAATCAAAGTCATACAGCTTATAACATAGTAGGTCAGTGAGTAGAGGATTTATTTTGAAGGACATGATCATGATGTCACTTTAGAGTCCTCATTTCCTGAGTGATTGCTGCAAGTTTAAAAGCCACTCTTGATCAGAAAGTTACAGTCTATCCACTCATCAACTCACTCTTAATGAGACTCTGCCATTCCTTATCTCTATCATTAATTCTCTGCTTATGTTACAATTTTATATATTGAACTGCCAGTTTAAAGCATCCTAATTGCTCAATCTGAACATTTTACGTCCATTTCTGCAGTTTATTTACATCAGAATGGACGATTATTGAGCGGATGTGGGCGAGAAATATAAAACTTGTGGGAAATGAATTATTAAAATCATTATGGTAATTAACTCTTCTTTTAGTACAGCCACTAAAGGCCAAGGCCGAACAGAGGATTTATGATGGGAAACCGGTAAAATGTTATTTGTGTATGAAATATGACGCTAGAGGGGGCAACGTCTCTGTGCTTTGTGTCAGTGTAGAGAGTGCTCTGGCGAGTTGATTTGAGGAGCGGATATTGGGCCCTGATGTTGATTAGTGCACCAAGCTTATTATTTGTTGTCTAATCTCTGATTACCTGCGTAGACTACACACTGTTCACACTGGCTTGTAAACAACACACACTCATTAACATACAAAGCTTCACAAATAGAGCAAGGACTTGGTGAGCAAAACAATGGGCTGTCAGTGGAGCTTTGCTTTTTGTCTGTTTTTTTCTTGAGGCCATTTTGGCATTATAATGCAGTTCAATAAATGTGTTAGCTTCTCGCTCTTTCCCCTCTGTGATTTATTTAGATTTTTCTGTTATTGGGTTGTGGAGTCAAGTGTCATTTGATGTGGTGGTAAAAGCATCACACAGACCTATCTGAGCAGTGAAATCACCAGCCACTCATTTTCCATTCCGGTCCATTTTAGTGTTCTTGTTTGACACATCAATGTTTCACATTTAGGAAGGAAGACTTAATTTCCCATATGGATTCTGCACAGATACCTTTATTTGATGCCAGTTTAGTGGTGTACAGTCTAGTTAGTCACTATTATGGCCAAAATATACTCCGGTTGTCCTTGTTGCTGATCTCTTCGCAGACAGTATGCATGGCGCAAATTTCATCATCAGCACAGTCCGCGCGGCCCAGATTTCCTCAAACCGCGGACATGGCCCTCCTCTGTGCGCATTGTCAACCATTGACGGTACTACAAGAGTATCACAAATTGTGCTGTGTCGATACAGTAAAATATAAATAAATCGTTATACTTTTTCTCATGATATTGTATCGATACTTTAGATCCATGTATCAATATTTAAATTAAATTATTTGTGTATTCATATCATGTAAACAAACAACAAAGTTGGCACACTGTTACAAATCAATTTAATGAGCTTACCAAGAAACAAAAATGTGATGTTTTGAGCTACGTGCTCTTCATCAGACATCAGTATATAACTGAAATACATTCACCGAACACTTTATTAGAAACACCTGAACACCTGCTTATTCATGCGATTATCTAATCAACCAATTGTGTGGCAGCAGTGCAATGTTTAAAATAAAGCAGATACAGGTCAGGAGCTTCAGGTAATATTCACATCAACAATCAAAATGTGCAAAAATGTGATCTCAGTGATTTCTACCATGGCATGATTGTTGGTGCCAGATGGGCTGGTTTCAGTATTTCTGTAGCTGCTAATCTCCTGGGATTTTCACACTCAACAGTCTCTAGAGTTTACTCAGAATGGTGCCAGAAACAAAAAACATCCAGTGAGCGGCAGTTCTGTGGACGGAAACGCCTTGTTGATGAGAGCAGTCAACGAAGTATGGCCAGACTGGTTCGAGCTGACAGTAAGGCTACGGTAACTCAGATAACCACTATAACCACAACTGTAGTGAGCAGAATAGCATCTCAGAATGCACAACACGTTGAACCTTGAGGTGGATGGGCTACAACAGCAGAAGACCACGTCAGGAACTTTATTAGGACCATAGTGTTCCTAAAAATGTGCTCAGTGAGTGTACACCCAGATGAATTTGAGTCAAATTATGATATTGTGATGTATCGCAATATATCGAATCATGATGTGTATTGCGATACGTAATGTAAGGTGCCAGGACATACCCAGCCCTAATCACAAAGCAGTTGTAGTAGGCATGCATCGAACGTGTTTGTATTCGTTCGCAGTCAGAAAAATATATGGCCGGGCGCAATCCGATCCAGAACGCAGAAAAAATAAATATACCTGGGCCTTTAGACTATTACTAGTGCTCATACATTGTGTTAAAGGTTTGTTCAAAACCCTAAGTTTTCAACTTCAGTGTTGAACTCGTCCCACACCGCATGTTCTACAGATATGAATATTACCTAAAATCGTCTTGTTAAGGCTGTTAATTTTCTAGACAATCGGACTTGGTGTTTCTGCCTGATGGATGATAAAACAAGTGAAAAAAAAAATGTCACCGACTTACACTGGACAAATGACCTGAGCCATATCTAGGGTTCTGAATGTCATGGAAAGTTGGATGTGGGCTCTTTTGACTTGGGCCATAACGTAAAGCCCTATCAATCACCCATAACACCCTAGCAACGGCATAGTAATGCCCTGGTAGCCACTCACAACATCTGAGCATTATGGTGGTGAGTTTTGCAGTGGCAAACACCTCTCACATGTAAAAATGTAGTTTAGTTGTGAATGGCACCTACAGGTATAATCTAGCATACTTGAGAAATCACATCAACATTTTTCCTAAGAAATCATATCCCACATTTCAACTTAATGAGCAAGTGTTTTGCATTATCAAGTCGTGAATATAGACACTGTTTGAAAACATCCCATAAACCAGCACAGGAGTTTTCTGGTGTGGGAATATCAGAAACACAAATGCGTAACCCTTTGGAAAATGATAGCTGGTAAACTGGCTGATCTGTGACCGCACGTAGAGGTGTGGGAATTCTCTGTAGAAATGGTGGACAGCACATCTGAGAAAGTGTCTGATCCCCACTGCTCATTCAAAGCTCAAAGAGATCAATGGGGGAGCACAGAGTGAGGCTGTCTTTCAGTTTGATCTTCACTCTCTGTTCTCTGACCTTTTATTTCAAATGGCCAACTCTTTCTTTTTGTTCATCTCTTTCTCCCTCTAACCATGTCTGGTTAATCTCCCTGTCTACATGTTCAGTTAAATCAAGTCCCCTGGCAGCAACCTTGCAGCTGATGATGGCCTCTTACCAGATGAAGCGAAGCCATCTTGGAGCCTTTTATCTTTATTGTTTTTTTATCTCTGTCCACCTGAATATTGAGCAGTGGTCAGCCAGACTGGGCCATCTCTGTTTGCACATCCTTATTAGAGCTGCCTCTCTCCATTACGGTACTGTGCAAAAGTCTTAGGCACAGTAGATGTTTCATGAAAACAAGTGTCTTAAGATGGATATTTTATATCTTCTG
Organism: Myxocyprinus asiaticus; assembly: GCF_019703515.2. Classification (NCBI taxonomy): domain Eukaryota; kingdom Metazoa; phylum Chordata; class Actinopteri; order Cypriniformes; family Catostomidae; genus Myxocyprinus; species Myxocyprinus asiaticus. Next base: position 27,792,050 of record NC_059374.1, on the reverse strand, counting down.
CTTTAGTGTGCCAATAGGAAATATAAATTTTAGATTCCCAAACATTCATTTTGCAAATAGAATAGAATAAAAGTAGAACAATGATTCTTGCAACAGACTCTATGGCCCCCACCGAGCCCGAATCTCAACATCATTGAGTCAATCTAGGATTACAAAAAGAGACAGAAGCAATTGAGACCTAAATACATAGATCTGTGTACCTTGGAAAATTGGTGCTATTATAACAACATAGGATGCTCACGACAAATATTGATTTAGTTTTTTTTTTTTTTTTTCTCTGTACACTGCAATTTGTATGAAGGTAATTGATAAATGAAAGCTATTCATGACATTATTTTTGAAAGTATCCTTATTATAATTTTTTTGTACAATTGCCTAAAACTTTAGCACAGTACTATACTGTATATTCAGGTCTCCCATGGTCAAGTAAAATGTGGAAATATCAGGGAATTTAAAAATGTTACTTTCCAGACCTAGAATTAAAAAAATCTTTAAAGACATCGAAGTTATGCTTCACTCTAAAATATTTCATTAGCTAGATATTCTAGATATATTTTGTCGAATTTGAGTTCAACAGAAATTGGGTCTCTTGGGGGCTGTTCAAACTGAACACGTTCTTGCATAAAAAAAAAAAGCTTGACACAGTGCAACAAATGGAACAGAACGTAGGTGTCGGTGTTCCATCAAGATGCTAAAAAAAATATAGAGATGCGACACTGCGGTCAAAGACGTCCGTCTAGTGCTTGTTTACATAGAAAACTATGTAAAAACAGCGCAGTATGAGCTGATTATATACACTTAGAGTATGATCTTATATGTGACAGTCTGGTTTGGCTCAACTGTGCTCATGTTCAGAAAAAACTGTGAGACTATTTTATAATCCACATTTTGCTGGACAGTCATAAACAAAAGCAATTTTTCTCAGTTTCAGTGTTGGCATATTTACTGCTTTTTGGCTTTGTGATTGTTGTGATTGCTTTTGTAGAGTAAAACTACTCAAAGTCTTTTGGGGGACATTTGTACAATAATAAGAATAACTGAATCTGTTAAGGATTCATAACCAAGGATTCTTCTATCTTGTGGTCACCTGCTTTTCTGGCTCATCCTGTGTTCCTGGTTTGCCCCCTGCAATCTCCCAGACACACTGGAAACAAAAGTCAGCCCAAGCACAGCACTGTGTCTTCTCATATAAATCACATATGGAGCGCCGACAGTGTGTTTCCTGTTTGTGACTGCTGGAGCTGGTGTTGAAAGCAGGAGAGGAACAATTTGGACGTTATTTTTGGCTCTGCTCTGCACTGCGCCTTGCCGAGGGAATGCACGTGTATTTGTCTTCAGCTGAGCTTGTTTTGACAGTACAAGCCTGGAAAGTCTTTGCCTATTTCACTATGTATATGTGCCTACTCACCTTTACGTATCCCAGCTACTTCTGCACCAGTTTCTTTTAGCACCTTGTACGACCTCTCTTGCTTCACCTTAATTAATTAGGGACCACCTCCTTATTTGAATCCCTAGATTGAACCATTTACCTTGACTGTCCTTTCCATCTGTTCTTGCCTCCTTAATTTCTTTTTTGTTCACATTGTGCAGCCACTTGAAAAATTTGATGGTGTTCTTTTGGCCACAGTGAATTCCACACTTCTCCAGAGTGCCAAGCATGCTTGAGGTAGCTGTTAGCTGGAGCGGTATGCTATTAGCGTGACAAAGAGGGCACCTTGCGGGAACGGTAAAGGGGAAGTGATTGCACAATAGCAGCGCCAGCCCCCATAATGTTCCATTAGAGAATAAATGGCCCCTGCACGCTATTGGCGGTCTTGCACATTAAGTGTCTAGGCTGAGTTTGTGTACAATATTGTGTATTAGATGTGACCTGGTTCAGGGAATGGAGTCAGGTCTTCCTTCTCTGGTGCTTTCACTGGGTTTCCATTGCTAAATATTAGCGTGGAGAGTGCTGGTGTTTTTGAGGGGCTGATTAACTCACAGAGGGGACTTTGAGTATGTACCCAGCATGGTCTAAATCAGCTTTGGTCTGTACTCTGAGGCCACATGGAAGCTTGTTCTCCCTTGGAACCGTGTGAGGGAAAGAGTCTGAGTTGTTAAGAGCTTTTGACTCCAGATTTAACACCACTTAAAAGACGACAGTCTAAGATGTATTAATTGTTGTGATTGTGTTTGGATCAGTGCTGTCATTAATTTCCTTAACAGCAAGTTGAAATGGACTGAAGAATTGCAAATGAAATTCTGTTTCTACCATATTTCATCAGCATTATGTTGTTTTTTTTTCATTAACAAGCTATTATGAATATTGCCGTAACATCTAAGATATACACTCACTGAGCACTTTATTAGGAACACTATAGTAATACTAGGTAGGGCTTCCCTTTGCGCTCAGAAAAACCTCAATTCTTGGTGGCATGAATTCCACAAGATGTTGGAAACATTCCTTTGTGATTATGGTCCATGTTGACATGATTGTGTCACACATTTTCTGTAGATTTGTCAGCTGCATATTCATGCTGCGAATCTCCCATTCTACCACATCCCAAAGGTGTTCTATTGGATTCAGGTCCAGTGACTGGAAAGGGCACTGAAGAACAGTGAACTCATTGTCATGTTCATGAAACCAGTTTAAGAGGACTTTTGCTTTGTCACATGGCATTATCATCCTGAAAGTAGCCATTAGAAGATGGAAAAATTGAGGATTCAAGTGATGATTGATTGGTATAAACAGGCCCAGAGTGTGCCAAGAAAACATTCCGCACAACATCACACCATCGCCACCAGCCTGAACTGTTGAAACAAGGCAGGTTGGGTCCATGGCTTTATGCTGTTGCCGGCAAATTCTGACCATCTGTGTGCCTCAGCAGAAATCAAGATTCATTAGACCAGACTACGTTTTTTCCAGTCTTCAACTGTCCAGTTTCGGTGAGCCTGTGCCCACTGCAGCCTCAGCTTTCTGTTCTTGGCTGACAGAAGTGGAACCCGATGTGGTCTTCTGCTGTTGTAGCCCATCCGCCTCAAGGTTCGACGTGTTGTGCATTCTGAGATGCTATTCTGCTCACTACAATTGTACAGAGTGGTTATCTGAGTTACCGTAGCCTTTCCGTCAGCTCGAACCATTCTAGCCATTCTCCGTTGACCTCTCTCATCAACAAGGCATTTAAGTCCGCAGAACTCCCGCTCACTGGATCTTTTTTTGTTTTTGGCACCATTCTGAGTAAACTATAGAGACTGTTGTGCGTGAAAATCCCAGGAGATCAGCAGTTACAGAAATACTCAAACCAGCCTGTCTGGCACCAACAATCATGCCACGGTTGAAATCACTGAGGTCACATTTTTCCCCATTCTGATGATTGATGTGAACATTAACTGATTTTATGCATTGCACTGCTACCACACGATTGGCTGATTAGATAATCACATGAATAAGTAGGTGTACAGGTGTTCCTAATAAAGTGCTCAGTGAGTGTATTTTCTGTTGATTGGGCTGCTGTTATCAGATTAAACTATCCAGTTTTCCTGAGCAACCACTGGACAGCGCCATGATGATTCTAATTGCCTCTGAAATGAGCGATCCAGACAGAGATCAACAACCATTTAAGTGTAATTTGGAGTAAAAATGAATTTCATGCTCAACTTGTGCAGTTATTGACTGTCATAACAACTCAAAGTAGTTAATGATATCAACGTACCTCAGACCATCACTTCATGTCTTCAACTCAGGTGAGGCACTGTCAAAAAAAAAGAAAGAAAACAGTCATCTTGTGTAGTATATGCTCTATAGATTCACATTTTCTACAAATGTAATACTTTACCCGCTAAGAATAAATGCTGATGCAGGTGAAAACACTGAAGACCGGAAATTTAATCGGGCGAAAACTTCTGCGTTCAGGAAAAAGGTGGATATAAATGTTAAAAAAGACACATTGTTTTATTCTTATAACAAGTACTGCTTAAATGGCAGTGCCATTGCTGTAGGCATTAAATCAAATTAAATCACTTTTATTGTCACACAACCATATACACAGTGTAAAGTGCAATTGTACACATTAGATATGTTATAACAAAATAAAACTATGAATAAACTAAATTTTTTGTTGTTGTAACAGTTTCAGCAATTGTTCACGGATATATATATATACAGTATATATTTAACTATTATGACTACATTTACAGGGTTGTGTCAGACACATCAGTACTGGAAGAGATGCCTTTAAATGACCCAATCATTTATTCCCAGTCAGAGTGGAGAGGACAAGAGGAGTTTTCGTGAGTGTGCCACCCAGCATGCAGAGGAGCATCCATAAGTACAGAGAGGACCATGATGCATTCCTGCGGATTGTCTCGCATGAGGCTGAGGGGAGCTTCAATCCCTGGGTCATAGCGGACAGGTTGGAGATTTCTTAATTCTTAAAAATGCGATCACTAAACTGTGGTAGTCTTATCGGAAAGACAAGGAGGCAACATCAGTTTGTGTTTTCTGTGAACAGCTGTGCTCTCTCATTCTGAGACCAGATTGACATGGCATCTAACCTGAATTATATAACAGTTATTATTAAAGGGATAGTTCATACAAAAATGAAAATCCCTCATCATTTACTCACCCTCATGCCATCCCAGATGTGTATGACTTTCTTTTGCAGAACATAAAGATTTTTAGAAGAATACTCGGCTTTGTTGGCCCTTACAATGCAAGTGAATGGTGATCAGATCTTTGAAGCTCCAAAGGCCACATAAAATAATCCATAAAACTCCAGTGGTTAAGTCCATATATTCAGAAGCGATATGATTGGTGTGGTTGAAAAACAGATTAATATTTAAGTCCTTTTTTTTAACAATAAATCTCCACTTTCACTTTCACATTCTTTCACATTTTGAAAGTGAAAGTGGAGTTTTATGGTTAATAAAAAGGACTTTCACTTTCAAAATGTGAAAGAATGTGAAAGTGGAGTTTTATGGTTAATAAAAAGGACTTAAATATTAATCTGTTTCTCACCCACACCAATCATATCGCTTCTGAATATATGGACTTAACCACTGGAGTCGTTTTGAACTTTTGTGTGGCCTTTATGTGATTTTGGAGCTTCAAAGTTCTGGTCACCATTCACTTGCATTGTATGGACCTGCAGAGCTGAGATATTCTTCTAAAATTCTTGTTTGTGTTCTGCAGAGGAAAGAAAGTCCTACACATCTGGTATGGAATGAGGGTGAGTAAATGATGGGGGAATTTTCATTTTAGGGTGAACTATCCCTTTAATATTAACTTGTAGCAATATCATATTCGCAATTGTGCTGTTGTACTGAATATTAGCATGGCTGTGCTCAGCCTGCAACTGCTTAATTAGCTCTTACTTAATCAGCACTGATATCTATAATTTCCTAACATATTTTCATTATGAGTCTATTTGAGCTAACAACACATCCCTGCATGTATAAACAATAAACCCACTTCTCTTCAGTTTGCACCCAGAGCAACAGCAGATTAGTCATAAACCCCACAGTGACACAGCAAGTGGGAGTTGCTATTGTTTACAACCTTGAGGCTATAATGATCCTCACACATGATGCCATTTTAAACATAAATATTATCTAGTTTTTTGATGGGTGCTAATGTGGAGCTTGCTCTGTGCAAATAAACATCTTTGTTGTTTGGCTAGCACTCCTGCACGCCCACCCTGCCATTAGCATACTTAACAGAATTTTTAAGTTGGTGCAATGCAGTGGATATTTATCAACCCTTGATATGGGTCCAAAGAGAGCATGCTTTTAACAACAGATGGAAGAGGAACAAATCTGATCTCGGAACTGAGGTCTCATTTGTCAGACTTGATCCTCTCGAAATGGGCTATGTGTTTGGTTAGAAGAATTGTCGCAAAAATAATTTATGGAAGCGAGAAGGTGAGGAATCAAAAGTGTAACAAAAGTGAATTTTTTTTCTTTTGCTGCAATTTTGAAACACAGAAAGAATCTGGGAGCATTATGAGTTATTGCACAAATAATAATAAAAAAAAAAACTGGTGGTATTTTTTTGCTGAGGTCAGTGTAGCACCACAGAGACTCTGAATGGTTATTATTCTAGAGAAATGGAAAAGATGGCAAATTAGTGCTGCTGCTGGGAATGGGTGCGGGTACCTGTCAGTCTGCGGCACATTGTGGGAAATAAGAGCCTTAGAGGCAGTAAAGGCCTTGAGTGAGCACGAACTGACCGGGCTCTCTGGGTAGCTGTGCTCATCACACAGAGGGAATGTAATATTGTCTGAAAGGAGAGATTTAGAGCTGCCATGAAATTAGATGAGATGAGCCAAGAATCGTGGGTATGCTCATCTCATCCCTGTCCTTCAGACACAGAAAACTCTTAATTACATGGCACTAAACTGAAGACCAAATAAAAAAATTATGTTTCTTTTTAACACTTATTGTGAGACCAATAAAATACACCAAGTGTGTTTCAGCTCATTCTTAGTTTTCTTTCCTGTACTAAAATGGAAAATTTGGGCAGGACATATAGAAGGCAACAGTGCGTGCCCACTTTTTTTTAGTTGTCTTGGTTCCAGGAGTATTTTTTTTCCATTCTTTTTTTTTTTCCATAGGGATTTTGTAAAGTCTTCAATGGTATTCTAAGCATTTAACCAAACAAAATAGCTTAGAGGCGAACCACAATGTTACAAACTTTAATTTGAAGCTAAAATTATTTGAAAATCAGACAAAAAACAAAGATACATGACAAATTACATAATTAAACTAAAAACAATGGAAAACTATTAAACTGTTAATTTGAAGTTGTTGATTGTACCTATAAATCAACAACCTTAAAGGAATATTCCAGGTTCAATCCAAGTTTAGCTTAATCGACATAATGGCATAATGTTGATTACCAAAAAAGAAACAATTTTTTCAACTTGTCCCTACTTTTCTTTAAAAAAAAAAATAAAAATCTGGGTTCAATCAGTAAGGCACTTACAATGAAAGTGAATGGGGCCAATCTGTAAACATTAAAATACTCGCTTTTTCAAAGGTATAGCCACAAAATGTAAACAATATGTATGTTAACATGATTTTAGTGTGATAAAATCCCATAATAACCTTTTCTGTGTAAAGTTACATCCAAATTTACAACTTTGTTGCCATGACGACGTAAGGCTGTTAACCCTAAAACGACCATAAAAACACAGATTTAAACAACTTTACAGCTTACGTAATACGTTTTACAGAAGAAATAATGTAAGTGCTTTTAATAAAATTATAAGCTTCACATTTCTGCATTTAAACCCTCCAAAAATTGAATGTTGAAATAACATTGACTAATAGCTTTTGCATAAACATATACCATCAATTAACAACCTCAGAGCTCACAGTAGGTCAGCCTTTAAAGGTTTATAAGTTATCGTTAATAATTTCAGAACCAGACTGTTACGCTCTATAAAGGCCCCAATATACTTCAGGAGAATTCTTCTTCGTTCTTCATTCAGGGGCAAATGGAAGTTCTAAACAGTCGAGCAACAGTATACTGTTTGAGAACATTCAGACACCGGTCACACCGCTGTGGGAGGCATTAAAAGGAGCATTTAATTATGAGGATGCTACATGTAAAACCTTCAAGTAATGTGACATTAAAATGTGTTATCAATGACTTTATGCCTCATTCTATGAGTAGAATTCACACTAGAAATAGAAGTTAAAATAAGCTGTTTTAACCACATGATGAATTAAAGTAATATATTGTAGCAAAGGTTCTTTAACTCTCTGAAGGAGGAGGCGGGAGCTGTGCAAACATCCAGACGTAAGATTTTTATTAAAAACACTTTTCAGTGTGACAAAATAAAATTGCTTTTCAGCACACAATATTGTCGACCCACACACACACAGCTCCGTGTGTGTCTTTCTCTGTTGGCTTTTCAGCCCAATGCGGAATGCACACGTCAGCTCGGCTGCGTGCGTCTCTCTCTCTCCGTCTCTCCGTCTCTCCCCACTGTGGCTCTGGCTGCGGCTTTATCTCTCGCCCGCTAACACCGTAATCGGCAACAGCTACGAGAGAGAATTTTCCCAAGGTGTCCATCCCGGCCTCGCTCCACACCGTCTTCGCTCAGCCACGCACTGCTCGCCACATATATATTCAGTAGAACATTTTTAATTTGTCTTGTTTAGATTCTGAATTCATGGTGCTAATGCGCTAACACGCTAACGCGGCCATAATATGCGCTGGTTTCTGTTTATTGTAATTTATGATTACACTGATATTACTGCAAAAAGAGTGTTAATGTTCAGAATACAGACAAAAGAATGGTGATAAAGGCATATCTTACTTTGGGCAGATCTGTGAATGACTTTCACCGCAGATGGCACATGAATGAACTGCATCCAATACTTGAGAGTATTTGAGTAGATTTGATTTCTCTTTGTTGACTAATTAAACAAAACAAAAAAATTGCATGACATGGTCTTGGAAAATTTCTCTATGTGAACAATCATACAGATGTTGGAAAATTTGCACCAGCTAGCTAATAACGGCATGCAGGTGTGTTCATACTGAATACTGACTGAAAAATGTAAACAAAGTAGTAGGTTGAGCTCCAGGTCAAATCTAACGATGATGTGGACCAGTGGCAGCAAGAAGGTATTTAGCAGCCGGTAAGAATTTTTCCTAAAAGTTTGCCTAGGTGAGCTGTTACGAACTACTGAAACGAATGTAAAAACACTAGAATATAGTACACTTACTCAGCACTTTATTAGGAACACTATGGTCCTAATAAAGTGCTGACGTGGTCCACCTCAAGATTCAGTGTGTTCATTCTGAAATTCTATTCCGCTCACTACAATTGTACAGAGGGGTTATCTGAGTTACCATAGTGTTTCTATCAGCTCGAACAATTCTGGCCATTCACTGTTGACTTCTCTCATCAACAAGGTTTTTCCATCAGCAGAACTGCTGCTCACTGGATGTTTTTTGTTTTTGGCACCATTCTGAGTAAAAACTAGAGACTGTTGTGTGTGAAAATTCCAGGAGATCAGCAGTTACAGAAATACTCATACTAGACAGTCTGGCACCAACAATCATGCCACGTTCGAAATTACTGAGATCACATTTTTCCCCCATTCGATGGTTGATGTGAACATTAACTGAAGCTCCTGACCCATATATGCATGACTTTATGCATTGCACTGCTGCCACATGATTGGCTGATTAGATAATTGCATGAATAAGTAGGTGTACAGGTGTTACTAATAAAGTTCTCAGTGAAGGTAGATGACTTAAAAGATAATAGGCATGGACTGTTTAAGCAAGTGCTGTATGATTGTAACTATTTCCCTAATTTCTTTCAGTCTGGTTGACGAGTTGATGGTGGAGGCTCTGGCTAATGTGGTGGCAGAGTTCCAGGATGTTTGTGAAGAGTATGCAGAGGCTGTTTTCACTTCAGAGTTTCTCCAGCCTGTCCAGTCCCCAACTACATCAGTGTCATAGTTCCCTGACCAAAAGAGACTCCTCCCAAAAGATTTACAAAATATATATATTTTTTGTATGTTTTTAACAGAATATTGTAATATTCAGATTTATATTTTTGTATGTTTGCTTTGGGATTTGTTTTTTTCCCCCATTATTTACTTTTTCATGCTTGAAATAGTGAACTTTGAAAAAACTGCTGGTCAGTGCTTATCTTTGTCTAATTCTGATACTTGGACTTAAGTCCTTTGTGGGCGGTCTGACTCTGAAACACAAACAGATGCTTTTTAGCATGCAGCTAACAAATGCCACATCAATGTGACATATTCCATACAAGCTTCCTCATGCATAACTGGACATTTGCTGTTGCTGTTGGCCATCAGCCTTAAACTTTTACAATATTAATGTAATGTATGGGATTGTAAAAATGTACACTCTATTCCATTTATATTTTACACTAGGGGATTGCACACTTACTCCCTCCTGCATGAGCTTTAATGGATGCATTAGTGCTGTCCGCATCAGAATGCAAAGTTTGTTACTCTGTGGACCGATCTCACATACTCCAAAACATGTGCTTTGTTTCATCTTTAAGCTTGATTTTTATTAATCTATCCATGTGTTTCCCAGGATCCCCTGTGTGTTTGGATAGGTAAGGTATTTAGAGTGTGTGTGTGTTTAGTTTATGTGTCAGGGCCTAAAGGGAAACAGTCCTCTAGATGAGTCTAAATGTTAGGCTGGCACGCCGGGAACATGCTCTGAGTTCGCTAGTCTTCACAAACATGCAGTTCATTTTTTCCACCAGGACTGTGTGTAGAAATGTGCACACCTACAGCTTTTACATAACTAAGTAAGGCTATAATCATTAGAAAGTGGTAGAGTATAGTTATGTATTAAGACATATAAAATAAGGGTCTGTGTCTTTTAAGGGCTCAATTATAATAATTGTATGACTGTTTTAGAGTATCAGTGCCCTAATTAATTAATTCTCTTGGCCTGAATACATTGAGAATACTTAAAGGGATAGTTCACCCCAAAATTATCATTTGCATAATTTCATCTGTCAGCTTTTACTCACACTCATGGCTTTTCTAACTTGTATGCATGTCTTCCGTGGAACACAAAAAGGAGAAGTTTAAGTGGTATATTAGGGACGGACAACTTCAGTCACCATTCACTTTCATTGTATGGAAAAAAGATACAATGAAAATGAAAGGCAGAATGACAGCCTCAGTCACCAAACATCTTTTGTGTTCCACAGAAGAAAGAAAGTCATCCAAGTATGGAACATGAGGATGAGTGAATTGTGAATTTTCATTTATGGGTGAACCATCTCTTTAACCATGGGTCCTTCTAGCTGCAATTGTGTTGTTACATTCCCAGATGTGAGTCACAGGTTTCTAACAAGTGTTCAACAGCCTACTTATTAGTGAAGTGTGCCAAAAAGCCATGCAGAAATAGCAGAAATAATGGCCTTTGCCAGCAAATTCCAGGCTTTATTCCATGAGATATTATGAAAGCTATGACTCTGCTGGAAAACAGTCACCAGTTTGGCATTAACTTGTTCTTATTTGTGTGTCATTGTGTTTTTATTGCGTTGAACCTGCATTGTATTTATTACAACTTAAAAAGATGACCTAATTTATAATAAATATTTTAAAAATGACCCCCAAATGTGTCCAAATTATGATTTAAATAGTCTTTCAAGTATCTTCCTGGCCTTGGCATATTGTCCTCCTTACTGTCATGGATGAAATTGCTTTTAAAGGCAAAAGTTCAGATTAGTTGATAAATTAGCCATTTTCTTTCTGCGACCAGGCGGCATAATCAATGTTATCTATTATTTTGCTTGTCAGGCTTGCAGGCTTACCAGAATCTCAATGCAAGGCTCGGAGACAGAAGTGTTTTGTCATTGGGTTTCCTGACTGGTACAAATAGGCCAAGTCCCTAAAGGAGTAGACTAATGCAACCTAGGCAGTTCCCTGGAATTGAAGAACTGTGTTTCCAGACTTCAGCTCTATCAATATTCATGTAGAGAAACTTGTGAACAGAGGATTTAGGATCTCCGATGTGCAACTCAACGTTTAGTTATTGCAATGTCTTAAACCGACAGAAAAGGGGATGAACATATGTGGGAGGCATATTTTCATACATAGTAACATGGGTAAACACTTATTACACAGAAAATTTGCTGTAATAATTACATATTAAATATTTGTGTTCAATTATTATGGAAAATGCACTTACGGAAATCTGTTAAGCTCTAGAGCACTTGGCCTTGATTTTGTGACCTTTTCTTCCAATTAGTGTGACAGCTAGCACAAGGCTGATATTTTATGTTGATTACAACCTTACATTAATCATCCAAACTGCTGTTGGATGTACTGTGACGGAATCAGTTATTAAAGGCCTGAGGAAGGGTCACAACATCATGATTTATGAACAAGTGTACATTTTGCAGTCATCTTACCACATGAATACAGATATATACTGCCATTGGGAGGTTGAAGATATTTATGTTTCTGGTTTCAACTGCACAAACCCTTTTGTCTTCACAGTATAGTTATTAAATTTGCCAGTGGGCAAGGACAGCACCTGTGGTACCTCTGCTTTGCTTCTGCTTTTTGTGTTACGAAGGCAGATTTGGAGGGTTTCTAGGGAATGTTTAGGAAACTGTGTCTACTGCTTCTTTTAGTGACAGGTTCAGCTAAGATCACATCAGAGATGAATGAAAAACACATTTACTGTGTTGCTGGAAGACTAGACACTCAGACTTGCAATTTGGAAGATATCATAAATGTTGCAGACTCCATTCAAACTGCTCTGTAGATAATTTAGCCTTAGGTGTGCTCTCAATTTTTGTTCTTTGTACACTTTAAAGAAAGTTAAGATTAAACTTTGAAAATCTCCCTTTGACTTTAATTGTTAGAGGCCGTTCAGACCGAACACGTTCTTGCGCTTATGAGAAATGCAATAAAAGCTTATTGTCTTCGTCAGTAAGTAAAAAAGAGGATCTGCTAACTTCTGCCAGACTAAATCCCGCCTTTCCACCGGAATGCACAAAATTATTGACAGGCAGAGTGCATTTCTGATTGGTTTAATTTTCTGATTGGCCTAAAATCGGCGGGCCGCTCCCCTGACTCTTTAGCTTCCATAGATTCCCCATATGTCAAGTAGGCTACTGTTGATATTTTATGCGTGGCATAAAAATAAATAAATAAATAAATATATAATAAAATTTATTTCGCTTGCAGCACCTTTTAGGTGGCACTGTTGCCATTTTATTTACCAATAACCAAAGACCAAAATATAAGCTTACATAAAACTTTGGCATATATTATGGCTGCCTTGCTAGCACTGATTGGCTATTTTCTTCTTCTCAAAAAAAAAAAAAAAAAAAAATTTTGTTAATATTGCATGACATAAATTAATAAATAGCGATCTAACATGTGACAGCCGGAGGTCTGAACACTGCGTTAACGCGCTTGGCGTTTTCTAAGTTCGTTCCAACGTTGTTTTAACGTTGTGCTGCAACACACACGGCTCGCACAGAGCCACTGGAGGCAGTCGAACATCAGACCTTGAGCTCAACAGGAGGAGAGAGGACAACAGCAAAGTCTGCACTCACAAACAGCTCCAAGTCCGTGCTGACTTCAACACAAGGACCCGCCTCGGCGTTAATGGATACTCCCACCTTCGCGTGTCTTTTCTACGGCATCTTCAATCATGAAACACGCATAGGCTTTAAATCGCTCCTCCCGCGTCCAGCCTCCCCGCGCACAGACAAGGACGGAGATACGAGACGTGCGTACTGTCCAAACTAATTGAAAACACGCACCGTGCAAAAGTGCATTGGGCAGCATGGCTAAAGAGACCAGAGCGAACGGTGAGCGATATATTTGTGTTGTCTGAATGTAATCTTTATGTGACATGTTCAGAATTGACGTGCAGCTGCAGAATTACAGGTAGAAAAATAGTGGACAGTCAGTTTGCTGTGTTCACTTTCCGCGTCAGTCTGTTGGAATGCGTGTGATGGTCCAGGGCTGTTTCCAAACCTAGTGAGTTGCTTAGCTAGACAGCATTTTTGGGCATCGTACGTCAATGCTGTCTAGAAAGGCAGGTCACTTGGTTTTGCGAGAACGACCAAGTGTTTGCTTCATGTCATATGTCTCCTACTTCGTTGATCTAAACATGTTCAGTTTGCAAATCTGTCTTCTAGATGAATTGTATTAGGAACTGTAGATTTGGGGTTGTGAATATTGTCTTAAAATAGTGTTAGAAATAATATAAAAAGAATATGGAAATGTCTAAAGTCTCAAGTCATGCATTATTACAGTACAAGTTGAAGATTACCTTATACAGATATCTGTGTTGTTAAATAATTCTAGCTATAAAACTGATCTGATTATTTGTTTCTGCAGATGATGGTAGCTTATGACTGTTTGATTCATCTTTGACTTTAATAAGCACTTGAGTAATAATATACAGTATATATAAGATAATTTGAATTCAACTTAAAAATGAAACAAAATCTTCTCATATCTTCAAAAACCTGCGAGCCATAGATGCATGCACCACATAGAAAGTCAATAGAGTGAGATGTTTGGCTTTCTGTGTGTCTCCTGTATGGTCTGCACTACATCGTTTTCTAATTCAAAACTTAAAGAAATAGTTTATCCCAAAATGAATCTGAATATCCCATCATGTTGTACCAAAATCCATATCACATTCTTTCCTCCATAGAACACTATAGGATATGTAAGGCAAAATCTTAGCCTCGTCATCATTCACTTTGATTGTATGGAAAAAAGATGCAATGAACGTGAATGGTGGCTAAAATTCTGCCTAACATCTTATTTTGAGTTCCACAGAGTAAAGAAAGTCATGGATTTGGAACATGAGGGTGAGTCAATGATGACACAATTTTCATTTTTGGGTGAACTATCCCTTTAAGGGGGGATCCTGGGCTGGTCAACTCTCAGTGTAGTAAATTTGATTTAGATGAAGATTAAAGTTTAGACTGATCATTTATTTGGAAGTACTTTTAGTTAGTTCAAGACCCTCCCTTCATTGTATTGGTTGAAAGAGGCTGAAAGGAGAGATGAGCTGATGGTCTCTACTCTATTCAAGACAGCCTTTATTGTGTGGGACACACTGACATGATTGCTTTGAGTCTAGGGCTGGCAGCCGAGGGTCTGCCCTGAACATCTCTGCATGAGTACATCCAATTTAATCTGTTTATGGCAGGATACTCAGTCTGACATGTCAAAGCAATTATTGATATGGAAGGAAACATAAACTTTGCATCTTACAGTTCTGAATGATGGTTGTCAGTTAATGTGGTGCTTTGCAGTTTTTTAATAAGTTTATTGATAATTTGATACACATTGGCTCTGCTTTGGTGGATAGTTGTTCTGCTGGCTATATCTAAAACAATTTTCCTAGTAAAATGTGCTCATTTTCATACATGATTATGTAGATCATGTGCAGTCACTAGAAGTCTGGACCAACATGATCACACGGGAAGTCAGCATGCTGTTTCCGAAAGTTCCGGTACTCTAGGATCGGCAACAGTATGCTGACTCATTGACATGCCCTATCTCCCATCGGACATATTTGGAACGGCTCAACAACAATTACTTTCCCTTGTGGCATGACTGTTAGCACATTTTGTCAGTTGCATGGGAGACCACAGTTTAATCCCCATTCAAACGAGGAAGTAATCACATTTGTATAAACAATCACGAGTGTGATAAGGAGGTTGTATTTTTATCCCTAACATTGCATTTTGTCTCTACTATTACTATACTGCATTTCTCTTCACTGTTTTACACCCTGTTCAGCTGAAAACAATTATTTTTTAGAACTGGCTTCTGGCGACCTCCCGGATATAAATGGATGTCACACTTGTTTATATGCTCTGAAACACTTACCGCTTTAGCCTCTGGAGGCAGTATTTTCAAATTCGGTCAACGTATACCGATTTCAGCTAAAAAATCGGCACACACGAATTTTATGTGAGATCAAGCTGGTCGGGACACTGGTACAAAGAACATAAGATCAAGCTTAGGATTTATCCTGTCGGTCTGTTCAAAGCTTACAGTCATAAGCTTTTTCTTATGTTCACAGTTTTTAAGTGGTTTGTTAGGATCTGAAGCTTACAGAATCATATGCATAAAAACACATTCTGAATGTCTGTTAAAGGGATAGTTCACCCAAAAATGAAAATTGACTTATCATTAACTCATCCTCATGCCATCCCAAATGTGTATGACTTACTTTCTTCTGCTGAACACAAAGGTTTTTAGAATACCTCAGCTCTGTAGTATATACACTGTAAGTGAATGGTGACCAGAACTTTCAAGGTCATAAAAGCACACAAAGGCAGCATAAAAGTAATCTAAATGACTCCAGTGGTTAAATCCATGTCTTCAGAAGCGATATGATAGGTGTGAGTGAGAAACAGATCAATAGTCCTTTACTATAAATTCTCCTCCCTGCCCAAAAGAAGAAGAATGGGAAAGTGAAGGTGGGAATTAATTGTAAAAAAGGTCTTAAATATTGATCTGTGTCTCACCCACACCTATTAAATCACTTCTGAAGCCACTGGAGTCATATGGATTACTTTTATGCTGCCTTTATATGCTTTTTGGACCTTAAAAATGTTGGTACATAAATCTTGCATTGTGAGGACCTACAGAGCTGAGATATTCTTCTAAAATCTTCATTTGTGTTCTGCAGAAAAAAGAAAACATCTGTGATGGCATGTGGGTGAGTAAATGAAGACAATTGTAATTTTTGGGTGAACTATCCCTTTAAACTCCCTATAATAACAGGTGACAGCTATGTCATGGATATTGTTTTCCATATAGGCCTAAGTAGAGCAGTTTCCATTTGTTGGATGGAGATTAAATCTGTAGACTGCTAATAAGCTGTTTTGTGCATACATTTGATTCCTTTTCCAGTATATACATTGCTGTGTAAAAGTCTTATGCATATAAGATGCTTCACAAAAACATTTCTTAAGATGGTTATTTATATTTTCAGTTTTAGTGTGTCAATAAGAAATATACGTTTTAGACTCCCAAACATAGACTCTTTTGCAAATAGAATAGAATAGAAGAACAGGGAGCCCTGCAACAGATGGCATGGTGACAGAGCCCCCCACTGACAGAAGCAATTGAGACAGCTAAAATAGACTGAAGAACTGTGGCAAATTCTCCAATAAACTTGGAACATCCTATCTGCCAACAACCAAGAAAAACTGTTTCCAGGTGTACCTAGGAGAATTGGTGCTGTTTTGAAGGTAAAGGTGGTTACACCAAATATTGATTTAGCTTTATGTTTACTGGTCTTTGTATGACGTTAATTGATAAATGAAAACTATTTATTTCATTATATTTGAAGACATCCTCACTATGCAACATTTTTGCCTAAAACCTTTGCACAGTACTGTATACAGACCAAGAAGATAATTGCGGAAATGTAGGAGGTTAGTATTTGTTTTTGTAGAGGGGATTCTTGCTATTCCTTTGGTTTGGTTGGCTTGCTTATATTCCAGAGCGCTCATAAGATCCTCAGTCACCGAATCAGTGTTGTTGTCAATTATGCATGATTGCTTCCGCCATGGTCCGGTCGAGTATGTCGTATCGGCATCACATCAAAGAGCTCAGTGAATTAGACAAGCAGAAATTGGACAGATCTACGTCACCACTGGATTGTTATTAGTTCATCAGAAGTAGCAGTCCATCAACACTAAGTATTTGGTTGAGTTAATTTATATGTTAAATAGCAACGATTCTTGATGGATGCCTGTTTAGTGTTATGGAATTTCAGGATTTTAGATTTGCCATATGCATTAGCTAAATTTATTTTAAAGGCTGTTAATCATCCATTTGTTGCTATAGATTATGGAGATCATGCTCATTCACTACAGGTCAGGACACCAGTGAGCAGAACATTCAATCAATATCAGGATTTATCCTGTCATCTGCAATTAGGTGCAGGAGCCACAGTTCATTTCATTCAAAGTGCATGCCCTCAGCAGAAGAGTCCTAAAGTGCTTCAAATCTTCCTACCCTTAATTCTAAGCAGTTCCAGCAAGTCAAACCATGTCATGTTTGTCTTTAAGTCTAGCTTTGTGTGTTTGTAAAAAAGGCATACGAATTCCCACTGCACAAAGTTAATTTTATTGTGTGCTTAACCCATCTGCCTTGCCTTTCTCAGAAAATGTTCTTCTGAAAATGAGGTTCTTGGAAGGCATAATTTAGTGAGCTGAATGGGAAATTCAAGTATTGAAATGCAAATCCTGCCGAAGGTCTCTCTTTAAATGATTCCAAATACACCTCAACGCTGGGAATGGGTTTTTTTTGTGACGTCCTCTTGATTTTTTTAAATGAGTAGGTCTAGTAAGTTACTGTGACATGCTTCATATATGTACATGCAAAAGTAATATATCCAGTGGTTTATATTTAGTCTCGACCACTCAGGAAGTGATCTTTTAGTGGCAGATAATTGAGCAGTTTTTGTGTGTCAGTTATCAAGGCTTGCTAGAGTTGAGAATAAAAACTAGGAATGCTGATTGTGTTGTTTGCAATAGCAAGATTAATTCACAAGTTTGCTTGTTTTTGCCAAACCAATTAACGTGCACCTCAGCCAAGGTGTTTTTCCATGGTGGAGTGACTGTGAGGTACATTCAAATGAGAAACATTTTTGTCTCTCTTGTTTTTCCTGTTGCTTTGTTTCTCACTGATCTGTTTTTATGGGCATTTAAATTGAAGTTATTACGACTATATCTGTGTAATGGCGTTTCAGTCAATAGTAAGCTGTACAGTATGTCTGTGACTGTCAGATTGAGAGACTCAGATCATCAAACATTAGCTGTCCTCAAACGTTTGCATTGTTTTGTGGTTTGTTTTTGTCACAGATCTGATAATTCAGCTTTTGCTACTTGATAACTCTTGAATTTGTGACTAAGCCAAACATAATAGCTCACCATACATTAGGGCTGCAACTAATGATTATTTTGATAATCAACTAATCTAATGATTATTAGAACGATTATTCGACTATTCTGGCGATTGTTGCAACGATTAATCATAAGCTCTTAACCAACTAGTCAGCTTGTGCCCTGACTTAAAAGGCTGTATTAAACGTCCTTGCTAACAATAAAGTGGACAAAATCATCTTTTAAAAATGCCTCTAAATGACATTCACTGAATTAAAGCACTGCAAAAATCCTATTATCAAGTGTTTTGTCTTGTTTTCCATTTAAAATAGTCTAAAAATAAATTGACTTGAGAAGCAGCATATAAGATATTTAGACTTGCTTTAAAAGACAAATATAAGTGTATTTTGTATAAAAGTGTTTTTTTTTTTCACTTGGTCATACTTCTGCTAGTGCAGTAAAGACAAAATATACTTATATTCAAGATCTAGTCTCTAAAAGCAAGTCTAAATATCTTATATGCTGCTTATCAGGTGAGTGCATCTTTTTTTTTAAAGGATTTTTAGATATTTTTAAAAATTTGTATTTTTATATTATATTCAACATTCCCAGATAACTATTTTTCTTCTGCAGTATAGCTGCTAAAGAAAATGTATGTTGTTTTAAATGAATTTTAAATATTTATATTGGAAAACAAGCCAAAAACAAATCAAAAACGTATTTTGTTGCAGTGCATAATGGGGCAAAGACTACCCTCTCTCACCATTCTGTTCATTTCAATCCATCTTTAACTCAAAAAAAAAAAAAAAACCTCTCTCCTATTAATAAAGCTGCGTATTGCAAGTTTTCTTCATGATAAGAAATGCACAGTGACACGTATACTGGATTATGATACAACAAGTCACGAGCTGCAGCAAGCGCGTGTGCTCGAGGGATGAGTGTCCCCATGCCAGAGTGTGCCTCAGCCGGATGCAGTTTCAATCTCTCCCCCTTAGATTGGGACACTTCGCGCAACTCATAGAAGAGGCACTGACCGCACAGAGAAATGCCAGTTTCGTAGTTTGTAGTTATTTACATGACCTGCTTCCTTATTATTTGAACTTTAATTAAGCTATAATGCATTAAATATAACTGAGTGCTTCTGTATTTACTTATTTGTTATTTTTGTATAATTCCCTCATACTTTGCAATCACCTGAAGCTGTTTGGAAAGTTTAGAGTGCATCTGGACTGTGAGCTGTGTAATTCTTGCAGTGCTGCTCTCGCGCATCACCATTAGAGTTTAATGTGATCTCATGTTGTGTTAAATGACATCAAACGACTATTCGACAACAAAAAAAATGTGTCAATTTTTTTTTGTCGCCATTGTCAAATTTTTACATTTGTGAGAAACAAACTGCTTGTGAGATGTGCCACAAAAACTATTAAATTGATTATAGTATTATACTAGGCCTATATATTAACATCAAAGCTGTTTTGCTTAGGGTATACTACATTAAGAATGTTTTATTATTAGTGCTATCAGTCGATTACATTTTTTAATCATGATTAATCGCATAATTTTTTTGTAGTTAATCGCGATTAATCGCATTTTGAAAGTGCTGAAATTAGATTCTAAATATACATCTTTCCCTGTCTAAATGCATTTATTTCCTTCTTAGGAAAGAAAACAAAACAATATGTAACAATATAATGCCTTATTAAGTGACTGATGAGATATTGAGAGCACCTGGAGAACTTGCATGTTTGATTGACACAACGAATGAGCATATTGAGGGAGTGAAACTGAAAGTGCTCATGATCGCTCAAACAGTCTCTATTGCTCAACACAATGTCTGATTGTCATGACTCACGTTACATCACGTATACTCAGATTTGTATATGCATGTTTATTTGTTGTTTAATTAGTTTTATACCCATTTGCAGTCTCTTTATCCTCTCCGTGCTCACAGTGCAGCGAGTCAGAATTACTACCGTAGAAAATGGGCAACTTAATATTCATACACATGTAATTCTTACACATTTTTAAAAACAAACCTGCATATTCATTTAAATTTGTGAATACTTAGAATTGCCAACAATTCACCCTCCAGAAGCTACACTGTCATGCATCAAGGGCTGAGATAGCACTCATTCATTAGAGTAGCTGTGTATGTGTGATTCCCTGTGTGCTGCAAAAAGATCAGTCCTGATTCTAGGCACGATCGGCCGATTGCGATCACAGACTTGAGACGAAGATTGGCTGATTTAGATCGGTGGCCGACCGATCGGCACACCCCTGTTATTTATTTATTTATTTATTTATTTATTTTTATTTTTCCCCTTTTTCTCCCAATTGGGAATTGGGCATTCCAAATGTGCTTTTAAGTCCTTGTGGTCGCATAGTGATTCGCCTCAGTCCGGGTGGTGGAGGACGAATCCCAGTTGCCTCCGCGTCTGAGACAGTCAACCCGCGCATCTTATCACGTGGCTTGTTGAGCGCGTTGCCATGGAGACATATCGCGTGTGGAGGCTTCACGCCACCCACCGCGGCAACCACGCTCAACTCCCCACGCGCCCCACTGAGAACGAATCACATTATAGCGACCATGAGGAGTTTACCCCATGTGACTCTACCCTCCCTAGCAACCGGGCCAATTTGGTTGCTTAGGAGACCTGGCTGGAGTCACTCAGCACGCCTTGGGATTCTAACTAGCAAGCTAGCGAACTCCAGGGGTGTTAGCCAGCGTATTTTACCACTGAGCTACCCAGGCCCCGGTGCACCCCTATTATTAACATTTTCCAAACAAATTCTTCCACAGTATAAAATACAACATTAAATGTTTTCCAAAGTTGTATATTCATTGCAGTGGCCATTAAATCTCTTAAACTCTCATCCTTCACAAAATAAATCAACCGGCAGACTGTGTCTATCCGCTTTGTTACAGCAATCGTGAAGCCACGTTCATGATTTGCATCAGGGTGTCTGCGCCAGTGTCAAGTGCTGCTTTGAACTCCACATGAAATGCACTTGCAGACAAAAACATCTCATTCTGTGTTTTGGTTTTAGTTAAGACTTGGTGTGTTTCTTAAAAATGCACCTTACTTGGGCTGAAAAGTACTTTTTGTCACAAGTCCCATCTGGGCTTGTTTTGTACAACAAATAGTGTTAAGAGCTCCTTTCCCCATCACTTTATCACTGACATTGAATTACTGCTGTGTGTGTTTGTGGTGTGTGTGTGTGTAAGTGTAATGACTTCGGGTGGATACATTGCAAAGGTTCCACCCTCCCAACCAGTTTTTATGCTTGTTTATGCTGTATTAACGGTAAATGCAGTAATCGTGATAAAGAAAAATGAACGCGTTAAACTTTTTAAATGAATCGCATTTAATTTTGACAGCTCTAATTATTAAATAGCTAGTGTGTGAATAGGAGTATTACCAGCATGTCTGGTTGTCAGGGATGGACTGGGACTAAAAAAAAAAAAACTGCAAATACATAGAAAAATCCCCATTATTGTTATCTGTAGATGGTCTAAAGGAAAGCATTTGGTAACAAGGTCATGGAGATCTGAGTTCAAATCTAATAAAACTTAATTTTTCAGTTAACTAAGTAGTGCGGGTGCATTAAATTGCAGTTATTTCACGATTTAACAGACTTGACCTATAGAGTCAAAAATCTGTAAACAAGAAAAGAAAAACTTGTAAAAATCTGACATTTCTCTTGCTGTTTACTTTATTTATTGGTCACTGTGTTGACCTTTAAGAATAAAGTTAAACAAACCTCTACTAGATTGTATCTTGCAGAACATGATAATATCAGATAACATCAAGATTTAAGTAAATCTTGGACTGTAGAAATATCCTTGTAAAGTAAACAAGTAGGTAAGGGAAGAAAATCTGATAATATGAACATTAGTAAGGATAGTAAAATTACAGTTTGTAGACCACATGTTATTGCTGGAAGTGAGATTAGTTTTGGGGTTACGACATAGTGTGCCTGTTCATTTTACTGTCAGTTTGGAATGTGAAACTATGGCAAGTGGTGGCAGGTTTCCCTTGGGTACGTCACAAGAGCATTCTAAACTAATTCAGTGTATCAACAGGAGGAAACCTTAAACCTGACAGATATCAGTAAAAAAGTGTCACTCTGTATTTTAACGAAGTAGAGATGTTCCCAGTCTTACCTGTTTCAGCTCTCCTGAGAGAAACAATAAAGCATACATGTCTCATTCGTGCTTGTGTTTCCAGCCTTAGGCGTGAATAAAATGGTCTCATCCTACCTGACACCCTGTTACAAATATAACAATTTAAGGCCGATTTCAGTTTCTCTCCATAATGATTGTGTTCTAGCGAACTTGCACAATTATTTGGAAAGAGCGCTGTGCTAAAAATAGCCTTGCACACGAGGCAGTGACAGACTCTCTGCTACCCTGCGGTCTTTAGAGAGAAAGAGAGAATGACAGCCTTTCATGACCGTCTGTATTACTGCAGTTTTGTCTCTTTTTTTTAATTGTTATTTTGATCCAATGAAAATATGAGATGTGAGCCTACAATGTGGCATCATTAACCAGGAGATATAGTTGGACGTTTTAAGTAGATGAGTTTTCTTTTCAAACATCTGCTTTTAATGAATCTGTTATTGATTTAATTCTGTCTTGAACTTTTGTTGCTTTTGGCGGCATGTTGTTTTGGATTACATGAGAATTTAATTCAAATGTAGTAATAAAAATAATTTAAAGTTGAAGTTAGTGATTACTTTGCCAGTAGTGACAGCAGATGTAATGATTGTTTTCAAATAGGTTTCATGAACTCATTGGATGCAAAATCAGACAGTCCCACCCCAAACTAAAGCAATTGGTTGTGGAAATGGGCTGGTTGGGATACTTAAACATAGCACTGTTTTGATAGCGCCACAGTGTTTACACTTTATGGGGAAATCAGCCCAGAATTGCTTATAATTGTTACTGTATATTAAGCTGGTATAGGAGAAAGTGTTTGAACAGAAAAAATTGCACACTTCACTTTTAACAGCATAGAATCAATGACATGATCAAAAAGGAATAAGTCATGGATGAAACTACTTAACAGAGGAACCCTGATTTCCTCAGTTTCAGAGAGCACCTTTAAATATGATGCCCTGTCACAGAGATACCGTGTGCAGACGTGCTTGTTTGAACAGCCCCGCCTAAGTGGAGAATGAGATGACGAACTGATCACAACTTGCAAGCAAGACGACAGCACTGTCTGGTTTGCAGAACATCTAAAGTTTTGTGTTTGCATTTCCTCTATGTAAAGGCACAATTAATGTCCCGCTGAACGAGCTTTCTGTGCTCATGCGTTTTGCAGCATCACTTCCTTTTTGCTTCTCAGCTGTGCTTTGACAAAAGTGACGTTTTTCTTTTTAATTTGACTTAAGTAACTCAGTGAAGAGGCTCTGTTCCTATGCTGCAGTTTATTCTCAATCCCCTCTTGATACTGTGACCCTGCATGAGGTTTGTCCACTGTGTTTTTTTCCATGTGCTAAATATTTTAGACTCACCTTTGCTTCTCGTTGTTGCATTATAAGCAACTGTACCCTTTTTACTCAACACAGCCTACTTCATATGCCTGTACTGCACACACTAAAAATGACTAGTAAGACTTACTTAAAATGTATTTTCCAAGTTTTTGCATACAGTTGTTTTCTAGTACATTTTAATTAAGAAAATTATGTAAAATATACTTAACCTCATGACATAGTATTGAATAAAGTGAGTAAATCTAACCTAAACATTTCAGTTAAAAGACTGTTTTACTTAAAAATCTGATTTGATGGTACTTAAAATTACTTTTTAACAAACATTTGAATAAACATTTATATGCAAATGGTTGTAAATGTATCAAACAGTCCTAAATAATATTTACTTAGGAGCTAGAGCTTTAATGTTAAAACGGAGTACAAATGTAGAATTTACTGAATATTTTCAAGTTCACGCTTGAACTAAGTTATTTAATGGAGAAAGTACTAGATCTTTTCTGCTATATTACCATCCCCACAAAAAAAATAAAAATAAATGTTCAGCGTACACGCACACCAAAAAATATTTTCCTGCTTGTTCGGTTTCGTTAATTAAATTGAGAATTCAACACAATTATAGAACATTTTCCTCAATCCATTTGCATTGAGAATGCATAAATAATTTTCCTTAGCCATAATCAGATGTACAGATATCCAGATCCAGACCGACGCAGACACATTGGAAATTGTTTCAAGCATTATTTTCAATCTAACATCAACCATCCATGTAGTTGACTTAATTTAGGCCTCTTATATATATTAAAATATGGTTATTTATTTTTAAATAGCAGAAAAACAATCAATAGCTTATAAATTGTAAAGAGAAAAAACTTAGTGTATTGAAATGTTGAATTATGTAGTAATTTAATGTAGTAGTAGTAGTATGTCAAAGTAAACTGATTTTGTCTGAGAAATATAGGCAGTGCAGTGGTCTGATGCGTTGTGTAGCTGTGTACAAGTGATGGCGACCTAAGTTTGAATCTCGTCCAGGCCTTCTCATTTTCATTGCATCTAGTTGGCATAATAAAATGAATTTAAGTTCATACCAGACTACTACAAATTTTTTTCAATTAATATTTTTTGTTGAAATGGTGTAATTTGTGTGGATACATTTACCACAATTTAAAATGTACATTGAACATTTTTATTTATTTTTTTTTTTTTATTTAGTCACTGTCAGCAATTGCATTTTCTGGCAGCATCAGCTTTTGGTTTTTGGTCTTTTAGGCTAGCCATATCACAGTTCTGCACTGTAATGCTAAGTTATTTATTACACCAGTGTTTTTGGTGCAACTGTGACATATGTGCTGTTTCACAGTGTGTGCGGCGCACTGCTTTGAGCTGCCAAACGGAGGTTTTTACTAGCCGCATGGCACATATGCTGTGGAAATACAAGAATCCACATTCTTTAAGGGATACTCCTTCCTTTAGTGTGTATCACCAGAGTGAGCGGATTAATTTTGTGAAATACTGTTACTGATTGAGAGGTGATTGCTTGTTTTCTTTAGATAAACAATCCTCAGTCCAAGTGTTCAATTGTGTGATGGATGGAGATTTGTCATCTGTGAAAACATTAGTTCCAGACAAGAATGCTATTATAACTCACCTCCTTTCTTTGTCATAGAAATCAGGTATAGATACACTACATTGGTAAAAGTATGTGGACAGCCCGTTGTAATTAACTGGTTTTATTAATTTAGACAAATATTAATGCAATGGAATGAAATGATATTCTAGAGAATTGTGTGCTTCCAACTTTGTGGCAACAGTTTGAGGAGAGCCCTTTTGTTTTCCAGCATGACACTGACCCAGTGCACATAGTGAGATCCATATGGAAATGTAGAGTTTTTTTAACACTGGCAGTTAGGTTCATCAGGATCATCAGTTGGACACACACACACACACACACACACACACACACACACACGTGCACCATGAGTGGCGGGGGAATGCAAGCAGGGCTGCAAATGCATAGCTTGTGATTCCAGCAAATCAATGTGAGGCTATTTATGCCATAATGGCCTTTGCCTCAGCACTTGCCTCTAGAGGTTGATGAGCAGATGAGTAAAATGGTAGGGAAGCTTATTGAGTGTGTGGATAACATGATGAGGAAGAGGAAGGAATTGAGGGTTAGAAAAAAAAAAGGGAGAAAGTATAAGAGGCATAGAGTGAGATATAAGATTAAAGAAAGAGAGAACAGTGAGATGGCTGGAGAAAAGCTCCTATCTAGAAGAGATACAATTTTTGATTAAGAACCAGTCTTTTAGTGAGTCGTGTCATAAGTGCTGTGAAGAAAATGGCATTTTTGTACCGTGCTGCCTCCTTGGAGAGTAGACGTATCACACTTCGATAGATATTGACCCCAATCACGATCCCTAACCCAGCACTCATAACTCTGAAAATCATATTCACTACAACTCAATCTAAAAATGTTATGGAATTTAACTTTTTAAAGTTAAATGGATTTTACATTTTACTTGGATTTTAACTGGTTATGGTGCATTTGAATTTCTGCAAAAATTCATATATAGGCAGCAGAAAAGTAATCCATATGACTTTTGGACCTTTTGAGTTCTGGTCACCATTCACTTGCATTGTGATGACCAACAGAGCTGAGATATTCTTCTGAAATCCTTGTGTGTGTGTGTGTGTTCTACAGAATAAAGTCATACACATCTGGGAGAACATGAGGGTGAGAAAATGAGAGAATTTTCATTTTTGGGTGAACTATCCCTTTAAATGCTTGTTGCAAGGTAGTTAAATTGTTAAAATTAGTTAAACATGATATTGTACCACTGTAGATAGCTACCTGAATAACACAAAAGACATTTGTCTGCCTTTGTGAACTTGCGTATAGTATGTTTTCTGACCTCAAGAGCTCAATTTGAGAGAGAGCATAGAGTGTTTTTAAATAAATACTTTCAGTATGCATTACATTTCAATTAATCCGTCTTTAGTTGATAAAGCAATAAAAAAAATTAAAAAAAAGAAAAAAAAGAAAAATGCACATGCTCTCCTGACTTTGAGGAAGCCGGCCAAACCATTTGTTCTTTGGCTTTTAAGGAACCAGAGGAAATGTGTTGGCTTTTCAAAAATGTATCATTCATGAGACAGGTATCGATTTCATGGCTCAAGTGCATCCTCTACTCAGATTTATTGTGTTGCTGTTTTAGTGCAAAAGCATCAGCTGCATGAGTCTGCAGCCAGCCAAACTATGCAATTTGTTATAAAATCCATCTCAGTGCAGCTATGCAATGGTTGATAATATTACTTTGATTATAGCTTGCATAACCATGACCACCTCTGTTGCTGCTTGATGGCATTGATGTTTCCTAATGTGTTCATCCTTAGCCAAAATATAAACCTTTCCCAAAGCCTTCATTCCAGGGTGAATTATAGAAGAATTTGATTAGAAATGTGGATGCTGAATAGACTCAATTAGAGATGCTTTAGTGCAGGAGCCAGGGTTATATTCATTCTCACTGAAGACAGGCCTCACTGGACTCCCTCAATCAAACTAATCTGCACCTCTTTATCTCCTCTATAAATCTGTTTAACAAAGCTTTAAAAGCCATTCTTCAATGTTTAGATTGCATTAATGAAACAGTCCCCCTGTGCCCGCCTCGATCCCAAAGGAAAAAGCATTTAATCTCCATCAAAGTATTTAAAACAAAATGGTGTATGTTTCTTTGACCTCTCTGCATTTGATTACCATCGCTTATGTATGACAATTAATTGAGTTGGTGAACCCATTTTTATTTTTTATACCGTTACGATCTCAAAGCGGTCCTTAGGATCAATTATTGTTTTTATAGTGTCATTAACCTTTGCTTTCTGATGTTTTCTGAATCTTACATATACTGTATATTATCTATACACTTCCATATACAAGCTTTTTGAACATTCCAGTTTCAGTATGCACAGCTCTGTCAGCAACATCTAAGGCATAATTTTGATTACCACAGAAAATAATTTAGTTTGGTAACACACTTACAATGGAAGTAAACCAGGGCAGCATTCCAGAGGGTTTAAAAGCATAAATGTGAATCCTGTTAATTCAATTAAAAATAGTTTAGTATTTGAGTTGGGGGTCACGTGACGCAAACGGCGGAGTAGGCATGCTATTGCTGAGCTCCATTGGAACCTTTTAGTTTTTCATTGTAGCAGCCTCCGTATTAACCCTAAATTGCATCATTATAGTTGCGGATGGTGTAAGTGATGTCAGAGAAAGACGTAACTTAAATTGCTCACTTAGAAAAAGAAGACCATTGACGTTACCTGTCTCAGAGCTGAGTGCGTGCTCACCATCAAAAATGGAGGACGTGACAATGGCTGCTTGCGAGGTCGCCATGCTTGTAAAGCGAAAAACCTCCGAAGTCTTGTCAGGCATCGACAGGGCACTCGAAATAAAATTGATCCTGTGTTGGAGAAATTATCAGCAGCCACAGCACATATAGCAGAGGTGGAAACCTGTGTTACTGAAGCGGAAGCGCGCATAGCCCTGGTGGAAGATTCTGTCACGAAAGACAATGCCGAGCTTGCCGAGATTAAAAGGAGTTTAGATGCGGCCCTTGAGAAGCTGGATGATTTGGAAAACAGAAACAGACGGTGCAACATCAGAATAATTGTCCTGTCAGAGGGTGAGGAGGGTATGAGGTATGAACCCAGTTTTGTTTCTCAAATCCTGGCTACCTACTTTGTTGAACATCGACTTTAAAGGTTTTTTCCTCATTTAAAATGTTGAACTCCTAAAGACATGAATTGCAATTTTGCAGTATATGTAGGAAATCATGAACACTCACATTAAAATGAAGACACCAGTCATATCAGTAACAGTAATAAAAATGGTTTTATTCTACATGGAGAGGGCCCGTACATGAGGGCTGCCATGTTAGAATCACAGGACCAGCCGAATACTACTCAGTAACCATCCTGTTATTTAACACTTTCACTCATTGATTAAAGTAATCATGGCTGACTGTGAATACTAAATTTCTACAATGACATCTGAAACTGAAAACGATTGATTTTAAATTATGCTGCATCCAAGCCGCTAGGTGTCAGTGCAAGTCCAAGATGACACAAAGACCAAAGTTACCGAGTGTACCTTTCAGAATGGCCAGGTGAAGATTGACCATGCACACCGCGCTGTAGCACGTCGCCCCACTGCGGGTGAGAGACCCCGAGCGATGATTGTAAAACGTCATAATTTTCAAGACAAAGTATACATTTTACAAGCCGCGCGTGCTGTTGGTCAACTACTCTAAAATCGCCACACTATTTCCATTTACAAGGATTTCTTAGCGGCGGTTTCTCGGAAAAGGCAAGCATTTGGCACTGAAGAAGCGGCTCCTCGAGAGGGGAATTGGCTTCAAGATGATCTACCTGCCGATCCTGAGGGTGCAGTACAAAGGCTCTTCAAACAGCCTAAGGACGTCGAGGCTTTTCTGGCCTAAGTGTATGTAAACTTCTAACTTCAAATGTATGTATATACAGTACTGTGCAAAAGTACATAAGATGTTTCACAAAAACATTTGTCTTAAGACAAATAACTGCTTTCTCTAGAAACTCGTCGGTCAATCATTGTTTTGAGGAATGAAGGCTATACAGTGCTTGAATTTGCCACAAAACTAAAGATTTCATACAAAGGTGTATACTACAGTCTTCAAAGACAAAGGACAACAGGCTCTAACAAGGACAGAAAGAGATGTGGAAGGCCAGATGTACAACTAAACAAGAGGATAAGTACATCAGAGTCTCTAGTTTGAGAAATAGATGCCTCACATGTCCTCAGCTGACAGCTTCATTGAACTCTACCCGCTCAACACCAGTTTCATGTACAAAAGTAAAGAGATGACTCGGGGTGCAGGCCTTATGGGAAGAATTGCAAAGAAAAAGCCACTTTTGAAACAGAAAAACAAAAAGAAAAGGTTAGAGTGTGCAAAGAAACAGACATTGGAAAACAGATAATTGGAAAAGAGTGTTATGGATCTTAACCCCATTGAGCTTTTGTGGGATCAGCTAGACTGTAAGGTGCATGAGAAGTGCCCGACAAGACATCTATGGCAAGTGCTACAGGAAGTCGTGGGGTGAAATGTCACCTGAGTATCTGGACAAACTGACAGCTAGAATGCCAAGGATCTGCAAAGCTGTCATTGCTGCACATGGAGGATGTTTTTTGATGAGAACTCTTTGAAGTAGTTTAAGAAGTTCAGATTTTTTTTTTCAAATTGTAATAGTAATTTTTCACGTTATTAATGTCCTGACTATACAGTGTGATCAGCTGAATGCCACTTTGGTGAATAAAAGTACCAATTTCTTTCCATAAGAGCAAACTCTTTACATTATTCCAAACTTTTGGCCACCAGTTTGTGTGTGTGTGTGTGTGTATGTATGTGTGTATATATATATATATATATATATATATATATATATATATATATATATATATATATATATATATATATATATATATATATATATATATATATAATATAATATTATTATTATTATTATTTTTCTTTTTTTTCTTAAATTGCAAGATGCTTGACTGCAGTTTTTGCATGTGGGAGGGGCACGATTGGGTTGATGTTTCACTTTCTTTGTAATAAGGTTGATGGGGGATGTTTATAAAAGGACTGAACAACTAAACGAAAGGGATTTCTTCCGTAGCGAGCTACATTACCAAATACAGCAGTAATACTTATCTTAGTTTGGGAGGCTTAGTTTGTTGCTCATTGGAGCGATACATTTCTCTTCATATAACTCTCTTTGGTATTTTAACTGTAAATAGTTCTTTGTTTATGTTTGGCTTGCAGGGTAACTTAATTTTCTTTTTTATTTTCTTTTTTTCATTTATTTTTTTTCCAACTGTTTTATTTTCAGGTTTACATATAATGGGATCTCTTAATGACAAGTTATTGCAGAATGCTACTATCTCACACACAGGATGGCATTGGGGCAAACACATTTTTCCCCACTTTGTCAGTAAATAATCTGAAGCTCTGTAGGCAAGGCAAGTTTATTTATATAGCACATTTCATAAACAATGGCAATTCAAAGTGCTTTACATGTACATTTTAAAGAAAATACAAGATACATAAAAATAAAATAAAAACCAAGAACATGAAATAAGAATAAAAATTAATAAAATAAATTAGACATTTGTTTTATGATTAAAATGAATAATAAGAAAAAGAATATTAATTTGTTAACACCATCCGTAACTGTTGTTAACCGTCCCTGATTAAACAGAGGATAACCAAAAATTGTTAACACACACTTCAATTGTTGTTAACCTTCCCTAATTAAACTGAGGATAACTAAGTTGTTAACACCATCCGTAACTGTTTTTAAACTTCCCTGATTAAACAGAAGATAACCAAAAATGTTTACACACACATTGAGAAAAAGTTATATAAAAATAGAATAAAAAGAATAAAATAGAATAATTAAAGTGAAAGAAAGACAAAAGCAAAATGATTCAGTGAAATCAATAAGTGCAGCATAATGCTCAGTCAGAAAATGCAGAGTTAAACAGATGTGTTTTCAGTCTGGATTTAAATGTGGCTACTGTTGGGGCACATCTAACCTCTTCTGGAAGCTGGCTCCAGCTGCGGGTGGCATAATAGCTAAATGATGTCTCACCTTGTTTTGAGTGAACCCTCTGTATGTCTAACTGACTTGATCCTAATGATCTGAGAGGTCTGTTAGGTTTATATTCAACAAGCATATCTGAAATGTATTTAGGTCCTAGGCTATTGAGCGATTTGTAAACGAGTATAGTACTTTAAAATTAATTCTAAATGTAAATGGAAGCTAGTGTAAAGACATGAGGACTGGAGAAATATGCTCAGATTTTTTTGGTTTGGGTGAGAATCCTGGCAGAGAGATATTCATGGCCCAATTAAAAGGAAAAAGGTGTTGAATTTCCTGAAAAAGGAATAAGTTCATATTGCGTTTTTGCAAGAGACACATTTAATGGCCAATGAGCATGTTAAGCTGAGGTGTGACTAGTTTGGACAGGTGTTTTGGTAATCATATAATAGTAAAAGCAGGGGAGGTGCCATTCTTGTTCCTAAACATATATTACTCTCTAATGAGTACAGACATGTTCTGATGAGTCCGGGTGATTCATTTTGCTTAAAGGTTTATTGAACGGCGAGTTCATCACCCTAATGAATGTTTATGTTCCCCTGATTCAATCTAACGAGTTTATTACACACACATTTTCAAAATATGCTGAATGGCAGTGTGATCATAGTGTGATCGCCAGCGATTTCAACTGTACGCTCTTACCAAAGCTTGATTAATCTTCTCCATCAAATGACAGGCGATCCGTAAGAGCTTCTGCTCTGAGACATGTGAGGAGCAGGGTCTGGTGAATACTTGGCAGATGCTACATCCAAGAGACAAAGAGTATACCTTTTTTCTCCACAGTACATACAACTTGAAGGCACCTAAGGCATCTTTACATAATATAATAGACTGTAATATAGGCAATATTGTCATATCAGGCCACGCAGCTGTTTCTTACCCTGGGTTTATCCAACTTGACATACAGTATAACCTGCACGCTTGGAGAATCAACCCGTGGCTGGTTCATAACCCAAATTTAGAAGCTTACCTCAAAGAGCAAATCAACTTATTTTTTATAGACAATAAAACCAATGGTGTATCACCTAATCTGTTATGGGACACAGCTAAAGCATATATCAGAGGGCTAATTATCTCCTATGTTTCAAACCAGAGAAGGAATCATCTATTAGACCAAAGAAGGCTTGAATTGAATCTCCATGATCTCCAAATGAGATATAATACCTCCCCTCTGATGATTTGCTTGCTGAGATCAAAAGAGTACAAACCTCTTTAGATGCCATTCTCACTAACAAAGCAGAGAAGTCCATTTTTTTTTGCAAAACAGCAGATGTATGAATTTGCTAATAAGCCTAATAATTACCTGGCCAAACTTCTGCACCGCCGATCTTATGCCCAAGTCATTTCCACCATTAAGGACGAATATGGAATCCCTTGTCACGATAATAAGGACATTAGTATGATTTTTAGAACGTTTTACAAGAAGCTCAACACGTCTCGATTAGACTCTGGCCCAGGTGAATCTATGAACAATTTTCTTGCAAAACTATTCCTGCCAGAAGCATCTGAGGAGCAAAGACAAGTCTTGAACAACCCAATTGAAATGAGCTAAATTTTAAATTGTATTAGTAGCTTTCCTAATGGGAGGGCATCTGGGCCAGATGGATTCACCAAGTTTAAGGACTCTTTGGTTAATTATTTGCAAGACATGATTCAGTTCTCTTCTAATTCCAGGGATGTCCCTAACTCTATGATGGAGGCCAACATTTGTGTTATTCTAAAGAAAGGAAAACCCCCCGATAAATGTGGATCCTACTGTTCCATTTCTTTCCTTAATGTGGATTTAAAAATACTAGCTAAGATCCTGGCCACCCGACTTGAGTCGCTGCTCTCAACTATTATCTACTTGGATCAGACAGGTTTTGTCATGGGAGATCCTCGGCCCATAATGTTAGAAGGATACTTAATATCATTCAGCACTCAAATCAATGTGCAAGTGGTGGCATAGTCATCTTGTTTGATGCCGAGAAGGCATTCAACAGTGGCCATATTTATTTTCGGTACTATCCAAATTGAACTTGTGCAACAACTTCATTAAATGTATTAAAATCTTATATACCCTCCCCACAGCTAGTATAATAACAAATGGTATTCAGTCCCCTAAATTTAACTTGTTAAGGGGCACCAGACATGGTTGTCCCTTGTCCCCGCTGCTGTTCACAATGGCTATTGAACCTCTAGCGGTGGCTATTAGAGGAGACCCATCCATTAGGGGGATTTGCCTAGGGAAGAAGCACCATAAAATTTCACTATATGCGGACGATGTTTTAATCTATTTCGATTCTCCACAAGGTTCTATTCCCAAGCTAATTGACCTGGTTTCTGATTTTGGCTCAGTCTCTGGTTATAAGTTTAACTTCTCAAAATCCAAAGCAATGGCACTAAGTAATGTTCACTCCCTGGATTCTACAGTCTCTTTACCTTTTAAACGGTCACCTTCTGTATTCGAATACATGGGTATAAAAATTTCACCAAAATTGGAGCGCTTATACCAAGTACATTTTATTCCAGTTATTAAATCTATTAGGTCCGACTTAGACAGATGGTGCAGCTGACCACTATCATTGCTGGGACATATCCATCTTGTGAAGATGAATATATTACTGCGTCTGTTATACTATTTTCAAATGTTACCTGTTTTACTTCCCAGCAAATCCTTGAGACATCTGTGTGGCTTGTCATTTTTTTATTTGCCGAAAGAAACGACCCAGATTGAGATATAGTTACCTTTCACTGCCTAGCAGACTTGGAGGATTAGCAGCTCCCCTGTTTAAGTTTTATCAATTCTCTGCCCAGCTCAGATTCATCTTGGAGTGCTTCATAGTTTACCCCAATTCTACTTGGGTTAGCGCTGAAGCGGCAACTCATGGGTCTGTCCCTCTTTGTAACTTGCTTTACATCTCACCCTCAAAGTTGTCAGATCTCAATTAAAGGCAACTTAATAAAAAACAAATATGGTTATAATGTGGATGCAAATCCGTAAAGCCATGGGCTCCTACACACATCTTTCATTGTTAAAATCAAAACACAACAACCCAGACTTCCCTCCTGGGATGAGTGGCGGGCTGGTACTATGGAAGGAAAAAGGAATCTGCGTTATAGGGATTGTAATAGAAAACACATATATATTTTCTATTGACCAAATTATCATGAAATATAATATAAATAAAAAGTACTATTTGACATACCACCAAATATATAGTTTTATATCTAAAAGTCTAAAGCAATACCTTGGTGGTTTCTATTCTTCGCAATTAGAAGAACAGCTGAATAAAATTCCAACGCCTCATTCGACATCCAGGCGATTTTATAACATACTCATGAATTCCCACAAAGATAATGGGGACAAGGCCAGAGAACTGTGGGAGAGTGATACTGGGGAAGAAATTCAGAAGGCCGGCTAGAGTGCGGTGTGTGAGATGCATTCTTACTTATCAGAAAACTAGGGCTGAAATGATTAGTCAACGTTATCGACAACGTCGACAATAAAACATTTTCGTTGTCGAATAGTCGTTTGATCTTAACGTAACATAGGATCATATGAAACTCTAATGATTGCACACAAGAGCAGCACTGCAGCTCGTGCCTGACTGAGGAGAGGAAGAAAACACATCTCACAGTCCAGGCGCACTCTAAACTTTCCAAACAGCTTCAGGTGATGTAGATCGCAAAGTATGAGGGAATTATAAAGCAAAAATACAAAATAAGTAAATACAGAAGCACTCTTGTTGTGGAATAAGCAGAGCCGGAGCTGACGCTCAGCTTAAGCAAAACTTGCGTGTCGAGCGTCTTTAAAGGAACACCCCGGCGTTACATCTTTAATGCAGTTCTATTTAATGCGACATAGCTGTATTAAAGTTAAAATAATAAGGAAACTGGCATTTCTCTGTGTGGTCAGCGCCTCTTCTATGAGTTGTGCGAGATTGAAACTGCACCCGGCTGAGGTACACTGTTGCGGGGACGCTCATACCTCGAGTGCGCGTGCTTAACGCAGCTAGATTATAACGTGATGGCAACTTATTGAATCATAATATATGTGTTACTGTGCATTTCTTATCGTGAAGAAAATTGGCGAAACACAGCTTTATTAATGAGAGAGTTTGTTTTTTGTGTGAGTTAAAGATGGATTGAAGTGAACAAAAAGGTGAGAGAGGGTAGTCTTCGCCCCAATATACACTGCAACAAAATACAAATTTTTAATTTGTTTTTGTTTTGCCTTGTTTTCCAATATAAATATCTAAAACTCCTTTAAAATAACGTACATTTACTTTAGCAGCTATACTGCAGAAGAATTTTTTTTTTAATCTGAGAATGTTGAATATAATATTAAAAATACAAATATTTTAAAATATCTAAAAATCCTTTAAAAAAGATGCATTCACCTGAGAAGCAGCATATAATATGTTTAGACTTACTTTTAGAGAATAGATCTTGAAATTAAGTGTATTTTGTCTTTACTGCATTCGCAGAAGTATAACCAAGTGAAAAAATACACTTATATACAAAATACACTTATATTAAAGATACATTCTCTTAAAGAAAGTCTAAATATCTCATATGTTACTTCAAGTAAATGTATTTTGTTTTAAGGATTTTTAGACAATTTTAAATGGAAAAAAAGACAAATACTCTTGATAACAATAGGATTTTTTTGCAGTGAAATTTTTACTGAATTAAACGTAAAGTATTTTTTCCCTTTAATTCAGTGAATGTCATTTAGAGGCATTTTTAAAAGATGATTTTGTCCTCTTTATTGTTAGCAGCACGTTTAATACAACCTTTTAAATCAGGCACAAGCTGAATAGTCGGTTTAGAGCTAATGATTAATCGTTGCAATAATCGCCCGAATAGACGAATAATCGTTTTAATAATCATTAGATTAGTCGATTATCAAAATAATCATTAGTTGCAGCCCTACAGATAACTCAGCCTGGGAAATGCATTTTAAGATTCTGCACCGCTTACTTATCACTCCAAGTTTAAGGCATAAAATAAACCAAAATTTGTCTAGTTTTTGAAGTAAGTGTAAAGCATCGGAGGGAACCCTTATTCGTTGCTTTTGGAGTTGTGGAAAGATTCAGCACTTCTGGTCCCTTGTTCCTTTGGAACTGGAAAAAATATTTTGCTGCCCACAACAATTGGGGCCGGAGGCTTGTCTACTAGGACGTTCTCAGGAATTCCCTTCTAAATTTCAAGGTGCTCATCTTCTGCAAATTCTTTTACACTGTGCCTGCAAATTTATTCTTGTTCTATGGATAAAGGACCAAAGCCCCTCAGTTTTTCAGTGGATAAACATAGCTAAAGGGCTCATTCCTTATTTAATTTGATTCTGTATTTGAGTTGGATAGTTGACTAAATGATTCTTTTTGATGTGGGAATACTTTTGTTGGTGGATGAAAATCAGGGTTATGCATTACGCTGATGGAATTCCTGTTAGTGGAGTTTGCTCCATAAACAATCCCTTTTTGTGTCCTAAACATGTTTTGCAAAAGTTGCTGGCTTCAGTAGTATTTTGTGAACACTGTTCCTAGTGTTGTGACCCCAACCCTTACATTGAAAGATTAAATATAATTTTACACAGACACTGTCAGTTAGTTATTCTATCACGCTAGTATTATGACAGCACATAAATGTAACTGTTTATCTTTAACATGTTACTGTTGCCACATTGAGCTTGAAATCATGATTGCCAAGGAGACTGCTGTCAAAATGTACAGTGAAAATTGAGTTATATTTTGGTCTGTTCTCACCCAAAACCAACTTCGCTTCAGATGACATGGAATAAATCACTGGAGTCTGATGGATTACTTTTATGCTGACTTTATCTCCTTTTTGGAGCTTTTGGAGTTCTGGTCACCATTCACTTGCATTGTATGGACCTACAGAGCTGAGATATTCTTCTAAAAATCTTTGTGTTCAGCAGAAGAAAGAAAGTCATACACATCTGGGATGGCATAAGGGTGAGCAAATGATGAGAGAATTTTAGTTTTTGGGTGAACTAACTCTTTAATGCTCTCAAAGTTCTGTGATGGCTTTTATTTGGGGTTCTTTGATGACTTATCTCTAGACATTGTCTTGCAGGGCTTGGAAGGTGCTGCAGTCTAGGTAAGGTTCAGACAAAGGGAACGAAACAGATTGCTGTTGATTCTGCTGTCAAACACGTTGTGATTTTAATGGAAAACTCAGTAGGTTGAGATACTCATCTCCATGGGGGACATTAATGGTGTCAACTTTTGACCGCTGGCTTTGTTGGAGACATGAAAAGCTCATTAAATCCTGCATGGTGATGCAGAGCTCAGGAGCCAAAGAGCCCGAGGGAGAGAAGGAAAACAGTGGAGCTACACTGAGCCCCAGTAATGGAAGGTGAAACCTCAATGTTTCATTGGGCTGAGCAGACTGTATGGATGTCCAGTAAATGGACAGCATGGGGAAGAGAATGTGACAGCTCAGGTGAAACTTTTCAAGATAAGTCAAGAGTAATGCCAATGAAATTGGCAACAGAAATTATTGTGGCACTTCTGATGGTGGTTCCTTATTATAATAGTTAATTAGTTCACCCCAAAATTACAATTCTGTAATTGTTTACTAACCCTCATGTTTTTCCAAACCTGTATGTTGTTCTTTTTTTGTAGAACACCTAAAGGATAATCATTGAAGAATCTTTATGCAGAATTAATCATTTTTTTTCAGTATCGGACTGATCTGGTTATTGAGTCTAACTCACTATCTCTGATGTGCTCCCTGCAATTATTGAGGTAACAGCTCATTGAAGGGGAAGGTTATCAGAATATGAATTATTATTACAATTTTGATCTGTTCCTCACACAAAGTTATCAACTGGCATGAGAATACTTGGAATGTAGCGCAGAAGTAGTATGGACAACTTTTATTGTCCTTTTTTCCCCATTTTAGATGAAAATTTAAATTTGAATTTATTAAATCATTATTTACTTACCCCGTGTTGTTATGAACCAATATGACTTTCTTTTTCTTAACACAAAGGGGATGGGCACGAGTACTGGAGTACTTTGCTACTCGGACGTGGCAGCAATGATCGATCATGAAAACGATGGTCGATGGTGATCATGCGTGTGACTTTTCACTTAATTTGAAATTCAGTGACAATTACCTGACAACTAAACACAAACGTGTCAAAGAGGGAGCTTATTTTTAATTTTGAGATTGATTATGTTGTGATTTTGAGGGGTACATTGATTGTCAGAGACGTCTCATAGCAACCAAACTGATATACGGTGCTGCAATGCTATCGTTACGATAATCAAAAGAGAGTGTAATTAAAATGTTTGCTAAATACATTTTATTATCATTTAATGTAAGATCTTTGACTCGTTAATGGATATTGTTTAATAAAAGTGAATGTTTGTCACTGACTGTAAACCTCCCTGCCCTGGGTGCTGAAATGTTTGCGTGATGTAACACACATCTGCATCTCGACGAAATGGGAGTTGAAGATTTCCGAACGAGTTTCCAAGTTAGAAGTCCGACATAATGTGTCATTCCATTGCACTTTCCCCAGTTGAAAGGTGGAAATTCCGACTCTTCAGGTTGAATGGAACACTTCATGAATCACCACAGCAACAACAGTATGGAGTATCGTGGCTTTCCCCATAAGAGCGAGCGAACACACATACACAAGGCGTGTGGCAGTGGACGCACCATGCTGAAGAAGCACAAAAAGATGCAAAAATATAATTCACAAGTCTAATAATTTATTCCATGTGACTCATGTCTTGTTCTGAAGGCTTACAATAAGGCTTGGTGAGACACAATTTATTTATTACTTACTGAAAATCTTCAAAGACCATTCATGAAGAGCGAAGATCTCGTCTCCAAATTCAAACTCTTCAGACATGTTTTATAAGTTCTGGTTTGTGTGCAGCTGTGTTGTGTTCTCTGTTGTGAATATCTCTGGTGGTCCAGTTGTACCAACAACAAAATGGTTTCTCGCTTGAACGCCCAATCTTGCGAGTGGGGGCTGCATGAATGACCACGAGGAGGTTACCCCATGTGACTCTAACCTCCCTAGCAACCGGGCCAATTTGGTTGCTTAAGAGACCTGGCTGGAGTCACTCAGCATGCCCTGGATTCGAACTCGCGACTCCAGGGGTGGTAGTCAGCGTCAATACGCATCTTTTTGAAGCTTAAAGAGGTGGTCACCATACACTGCCATTGTATGACATCACTGAGCATGACGTTTTATCAAAAATTTTCCCTTTATGGAACAAAATGAAAGTCATGTGGGTTTAAAACAACACAGGGTGAATACATGAGGATTGACTTTTAATTTTTGGGTGAAATTTTAATGAAATTAACATTTTATTTTAATGTAATGAAATTCTCTAAAAGATTACACATGGATTTCTTTGTTGTGGTTTAAAATTTGCTTGGTGCTGTGTGTGTGTTTGTTTAATTTTTAAGCCATATAAATTCAGCAGTGAGCCTCCTATGCCTGGCTGGGTGAATCACAGGCTTTTTATTACTTATAATGGACAATGATTTAACACCTTGAGAAAAGAGGCAATTGGCTAAGCTATAAAGTGTCAAAAATCCCCCTTGCCATATGTTCAGTCACAGTGCTGCAGATCCATAATTATTGAATCATGAAACACTTAATATGGTTGGGAATGGATACATTTTGTTTGACTTGCACTGATTCGAAATTTGCGTTATTGCTGCTATCTGTCATTAGATTAGAAAGTTATTAACTTTAGATTTAAACAGCAACAGCCCCAAAGATTATTGGAAAGTGTTGTTCCAAAAGTCCTCAAAACGCAATCACAGATTATTGTGACTACGCTTTGTGAGCATTTCATTGGTTGGCAATAACATGTGATTTTATGCCTACTGTAATAATGAGTTGTGCAAAATTGGGAAATATATAGTAGCTGTCATATTCGGCTGCTGGGGGATTCAGCTTGTATACAGAAAGAATACAGTTCTCTTAGATTTTCGTTGTTTGGTCCATACTGTCTTGATTGTGTCTGCTTTTCAGCCACAAGAGCAAGTTACACCATCTGCCTCACTAACAAAAAACAGAGTTGACAGGTGTCTCTAAATCTCTCAAGAATTTGTGTTAGTTGAGTTTCCTAGAAAGGATATTTGCATAGATCACGCTTGAGAGACATCAAAGTGTTTTTCAACACCATCATGCTGGTACATATTAAATTACAGAGTTCCCACTGTCATGGAAAACCTGGTAATATCAGGAAATGTTAAAGCTGATGCATGTAATCTTCTGTTAAAATTATTTCTTGTTTCCCAGCTTAATATGCAGTCAACTACACTGTACACCCTTGTTGTTTCAGTGTTCGTGCTGCCTTAAAATGTTTCCATTTTTCAACTTGAGATGGAAAGTTGTTTAAAGAGATCATAAAGTTGACTTAAATGTATCTAACTTGTTAAATGAGCATAATGTCTTTTTAAGTAAAATGGACTTTATCAAACTCAGTATTCAAGTTCAGGTAATTTTATCATGAATTAATAACCATAGAAACAGTTAGGGCTACCCCATTGTCTAAGGTGAGCTAGACTGCCATTTGGTGGCAAATGAAAGATTGTCAGATGGGCCTCAAAACTTTACACGCAAATCACATTGATGGTGACAATCAACAAACATATAATTAAGTAAAAAGATGGTCTTTGAATTATTGCTACATGACAAGTTACTGAAAGTGACAACAACCAACAGCAAAAATAAAAGCAGCAACACTGCAATTAGCATAATTTAGTGATGCTACAGTGCATGCTGGGAATCTGAATAAGTGAGCATGATTTGATAACCTATCACACTGTAAGCCTGGACAAGTTCATTTAACTTAAACATTTTATGGAATCTCTTTGCCCTAAAAAAGTAAAATTTGATCTTAAAAATGTGTCTTAAAATAATTTTCTGCTTTGACTCAAGATACATTGACATAA
Source organism: Myxocyprinus asiaticus (assembly GCF_019703515.2). NCBI lineage: Eukaryota > Metazoa > Chordata > Actinopteri > Cypriniformes > Catostomidae > Myxocyprinus > Myxocyprinus asiaticus. Next base: position 27,750,531 of record NC_059374.1, on the reverse strand, counting down.
AAATATACATTTTTTCAACATAAGTCTTGTTGACAACAGATAAAACAACTGACAAACCTGTTTGATTTAAGTGATGTGGTGTTGACCTGTTTTGTTCAAATAACATAAATATAATTAATTAATCATGTTTTTAGTGCTGTTGTACTTTTAACCGTATACTTTGAAGTACACAGTACAACCTTTGCCTCTTAGTGCGTGAGCATCATGCAAAGCTAATGCAGCATGTGATATATAGTTAGGGAGGCACATAGACCTTAACACTTGACACAAACTTCAGTAATGGTGATAATCAACAAACATCATAAAGAAAAAAATGTGGTCTGAACATCACCACACAACTATTAACTAACAGTAATGACAAAAACAACAACAGAAGCGCCGATATAATCAGCAAAAAATAAGCCTGTAATGCTAACCATAAAAATGTATTTATGCTGCAGTGCATGCTGGGAGCTGGCAAATCAGAAACATTGTTCAATATTAAATAAATTGTTCAGACAGTTGTCTACTTTGGACAACATTTAGGGTGATATTGTTTGTCTAACGTGTTTAGATACAAAATAATTTACATTTCGTAGTATTGAACATCTTGTAATAAATAATGCAAAGTTACCTGACTTCGAATGAAGTTGATTCAACGTGTTTTTGGGTTAAGGTGTCATACGTGTGTTAATTCAACTTAAGTATACAAACAGATACAATGAAAGCTTAACATGTTAAGTTGACTTGAAAGTTGTTAGTTGTGTCAACTCAAAGCAATTTAATATAATATTAAAATCTTTGTTTTTCGTTGCAATTGGCAACAGACTAAAACAAGCTCAGATCAATTGATTGAATTCAAAAATTCCAGTAGAATAAGAGAAATCATGAAATGCATCCACCTAACTCAAAACACTTAAGTAATGGAGGTAATGTTTTAGGATTTATGTTTATTGTACTCAATTTATTTGGGTTAAAACAACATCAGGTATAACAAGTTCAGCCAACAAAAATGTGGAGTTCAATCCAGGGCAGTTACTCTTAACTCTACATTGTAAGTTATGATAACTAAAAGGCAAAATAATTTTATACAGTGATAAGTAAGCCATTTGTAGGTGATACCACCTAAAACTGTAACATTGTAGCTCCGTGGTGTATCAAAACATTCCTCTGTTTGTTTGAGCAGCCAGCCCAGCCCAACACAACACACCAACATTGGTTAAACTATCTGAAATATCTGTGGAACCGTGTGTATAACTAGTGGAAGATGGGAAATGTTTTCAAATATGCTTTAAAAAAGTGATTATTTTAGCAATTTCATTTGCTTATGTTAATGGCACAGAAATTACACACTCCAGCATTAAAAGGTGGATTTCCAAGCTTGAAAAAGTCATGGAAATTAATCAAATCTTAAAAATGGATGTTAAAGTCATGGAAACTTTATACTGAATATAATTTTTTCTAGCTATGATCAGCTCTAAAATATTTCATAAGCTACCAATTGCGCTTTGTGATTGCAATCCCTAAAAGATGTTTACAAATTCTTAAACGGAAATCTTGAGTGACTAGAAAAGTAATGGAAATTCATTAGTCAAAAGGTGTGGGAACCCTGTACACTAAGATTGTCTATGCAAACATAACCGTAAGTATGAAGCAGACTCTTATTTCGATTCCCTGGACATCCTTTTTATCACTTTGATTTACATGTTAGCCAGTCTTAATTAAAAAAAAATGCTTTCAATTATATCCCGACTGATCCATTCCAATGGATGTCTTCAGTGTTGTAACACTGAATAATGCTGTCACTATGCATGTCTAATTAATTAGTCACACAATGTTCAGTAATTGCATGAAGCACCCTGTGACCTTTGGTTTGATCATATCTTTTCGTGTTATCCCCATAGCGAACCTTCGCAAGCTCAGCTCTTCTCACTGGCGCATGCAGAAAATCGCCCAGGAATCTGTTGACAGCTCAGATGATGAGTTTTTTGATGCCCGTGGTAAGTGTAACTAAATTCCACCCTTTGTTATAACCTGATGGCTTCAGCTCTTCAACATCTGTGCTCTACTCTCTTCATCCTTCTCTCTCTCTCTCTCTCTCTCTCTGTCTCTCTCTCTCTCTTTATGTCCATCATCTGCTGTCAATTACAGGTGCCAAATGCTATTACCGGTGTATTCTTCTGAAATATACAGTGAAACAGCTGTAAACTTGCATGGAATAGACTTGAAGGCCTATTTCATTAAATCAAAAGCAAATGCTAAATTGTGGCTTTCTTTTATTGTAGATTGTTGTGATGTGGCATGATTGCTGTTATGATTGAACAGTGTAGTCACAACTGTCCTCCTGACAATTAGGAAGTACCAAGCCTTGATTGCATGTGTTAGACCACTAATGTGCTGTTGTCTTTTGAGTGGGGACCAAATAACAAGAAGTCTTTCCAATCAGTATGATGAAAACTGGCAGCCATATTTGCTTCTAAGCTAGTAAGAGTCCCTGCACCAGCAGGCCAAGGAAAACGGCTTAAGATTTGCCTTTTCTGCAAAATGCCATCTTTACACAAAATCCTCAGTCGAAATTGGCTGAGCTTTACTTTACAATCCCTCAGCAATATACCAATCTCTATCCATAGGCAGCATTTACATTTAGCTGACGCCTTTATCCAAAGTGACTTGCAGTGCATTTATCATAGGGACAGTCTCACTGGAGCAACCTTGTCTTGCTCAAGGGTACATGGAGCCCTTCTGGGTTTGTTTGTTAACCATTAGGCTAAAATGGCTTAAATGGTGACTGTATTTTTTTTGTAGGATGTGTTAATGGATCAACAACCTTGTTGGCCTTGGAACAGTATTCCTATCAACCAGTCATATTTTAGGTTATGGTTTAGGGCAGCATTTCTTAAACTGTGGGTCCTGACCCAAATTGGGTTGCGAAGCCATACATGTTGGGTCGTAACTATTTTTTTTTTTTTTTTTTTAAGTCTTTCAGATGTTTTTTGCAATATAATTTGATTTTGAGGCACACTCTCTCTCTGCAATATCATTTGAGGCGAAAGCACTGTCAAGTGCTGAGGTGATGCGGCCAACGGGTCATTCAGCTTGACATTTTTCATGACACTGCTTTTAATGTATACACTAGCCAAACAGATAGATGACAGATTCTTTGATAAATATGTTTGTTTGTCTCTGTTTTATATAAAGCTATAGAAAGAACAAGGAGCACCAACAATGTGTTACGTGGGCAAGTTCAAAGTAATGAGTCGCTCTTAATAAGATGACATCTCACGTGACAGCCGTGAAAATTCCATCAGAACAAGACGAAAAGCAGATTTACTTAAGAACTGATGTAGTGATGAAGAAGCAGAAATACGCGAATGGTGTCTATGAAAGTGTTGCTTAAAAACAATCACTCTTAAATAAATAGAAAGACATCAGTATGATGAATAAGGGTCAGCTTGACACTAATTTATTGATCTTTTCTGTTGTTTTGAAACTATTATCCACAAATGAAACTGTTTACCATGGTAACCATAGTTTCTGCCAAAACATCATAGTTACTGCAATTATTGTTACCAGGCCTACTACAAAACTTCATATGGTATCACCATCAAACTGTGTAAAAAGCTTTCAGCTTTTTGCCTAATATGCTGTTGGTCGTCCGCGTGCCACCAAAAGAGTGACGACCTGCCGAGGCATGGACTGTACAAGACCCCTGAAGGTGTCCAATGGTATCTGGCACCAAGACATTAGCAGCAGATCTATCAAGTCCCTGAAGTTGCGAGGTAGAGCCGCCATGGATTGGACTTGGAATCAGATTGGAATTGGATTGAGATCTGGGGGGGTTTGGAGGCCAGGGCAACACCTTGAACTCTTCATAATGTTCCTCAAACCATTCCCAAACAATGTGCAGTGTGGCAGGGCGCATTATCCTGCTGAAAGACTGCCATCAGGGAATACTATTGCCATGAAGCGGTGTACCTGGTCTGAAACTGTGTTTAGGTAGGTGGCACGTGTCAAACTGACATCCACATGAATGGCCGGACCCAGGGTTTCCCAGCAGAACATTGCACAGAGCATCACACTCCCTCCCCCGGCTTGTCGTCTTCCCACAGTGCATCCTGGTGCCATCACTTTTCCAGGTAAAAGGCGCACACGGACACGGCCGTCCACATGATGTAAAAGAAAATGGGACTCATCGGACCAGACAACCTTCTTCTACTGCTCCAAGGTCCAGTTCCGATGCATGCAGGCCAATTGTAGGCACTTTAGATGGTGGACAGGGGTCATCATGGCGGCTACACAGCCCCATACGCAGCATGGTATGATGCACTGTGTGTTGTGACACATTCCTCCCATAACCATCATTAAAATGTTCTGTGACTTGTGCCACAGTAGACCTTCTGTCGGTACGGACCAGACGGGATAACCTTCATTGCCCTCACGCATCGATGAGCCTTGGCTGCCCAACACCCTGTCACCAGTTTGTGGTTTGTCCCCCCTCAGACCACTGTCAGTAGTGTAGTGATTGAGCATTTTGATCTGTAATCATTTATTGCTCATATTTTGTAACTTGTCAGTTACAAAATATATTAAATTTGGTGTATAGGAGATCGATAATTCAGGCCCAGAACTTTAATGAAAAGTTATTTTATGACACTCTTTTCTTGATCATGATATTAAAATGCATGATAAAACATTGCCCCTTTTCAAGCAGGAAACTGGAAGACTTCAGAACAATGCTCATAAATTACTCTTAAAAAGGGAGTGGAAGAGGTGACCATGTGACATAGCAAAAGACACTTTGATTGGCTCAGACACCTCAGGGGTGCGGCCAACCTCAACTCAAAATGTCCCCGCTTTGAACAACTACTCCTTTCCGGAAAAGTTCCAGCAAGACGAGTTCTCATGTAACCATCTTGTTAGTTTCAAAGGGAAACTCTTGAGACCATGAGGTCCCTCACGGTTGTCCTCGTTTCTAAGTCCGTGAAGTCTCTAGAATGTAGAAGTTGAAAACTTCTTCTGCATCTGTTTCTTTCCATCATCAATCCAGCGTGCATAATCGAATGAAGTTGACTGGTAAATAAATAAATAGGCATCTCAGATATAATGCGAGTTACAAGATGTGGTGTAATTCAAACATCTTTATTAAATATCTCCCGATTAAACGGCATTAACAATAGTAGCACCTGTAGAGTTCAGAAACAAGCGCTCTTTCTCTGCTTTCCTTTCATCTCTTGCCCTCATGACATGAGAGAGCGTGTGTTCCCCTCATTAAAGTTCAAGCGACAAGTGAAAAATTAACAATTAATACAATCATCCAACTAAATGAAAAGGCAGAGGAGTTTATGAATATAATAATTCTTTAAACAAAATTAAGATACCATAATATAATGTATTAAATATACTGTAATGCAAAAAAAAAAAAAAACAGAAATGAAATAAGGAATAATAATAATTATATGAAATGATGACAATGAATCAATAACCAAAAATGTCACATTAGGTTTAATTGCACCTGTGGGTTATCAGTTTGTCTTCAGTTTGACACAAAGCTTGATATATTTTTTTTTTTTATTTTTTATTTTTTTTTTTATAGGGCTATCTATCTTAATATAGAGAATATTTTGTTAGCCTATATTTGTTTTAAAGTCTTATAAAAAAAAATAAATAATAAAAAAAAGCTTTTAAAAAAGCTTTTTGTCATGACATGTGTCAGGAATGAGGACCAAAATGCAGGAATGAGTGAAAATAAATAAAAAATAATTGTATTAACTGAAAACAGAACAGGGAACACAAAACTCTCACGGGGGAGAGAAAACAAAGTAACACATAAACTAGAAAAAGAACAATATCTAAGAACAACTGGGAACAGTAACAAGACAGGAACATACTGACTAGTAACAAAACTCACAAAATGATCTAACAAATACAAGAGGGAAGAGGGCACAATATATAGGAAAGGAACATGAGGAACAGGTGAAGACAATTAACTTAAGGACTAAACAAGTGAGAGTGACAAGGGTAATGAGGAGGCAGGGACAGGGAAGCACACGGCTAACAGAAACGCAGACACAGCCAATTACACATACACACCACAAACAGAAAACAGACAGAGACTGAAGGGCAGACAAAACAGGATCATGAAATTTTAAGCTTTTTTTTTGTCAGCAAAAATTAGGCAAAGTGATATTACTGGGAAGAGGAAAATTTTATTAATAGTGACAGCATGCAAAAAGTTTACATATAGCCAGTTATGACAGAGATCCTGATAAAAGGTGAAATGATCGGTATCGAGATCAATATTGGCCGATCAGGTGACAAGAAGATCGGTGATCGGTATCTGCTGTAAAAATCCTGATCGGAGCATCCCTACCTTACATTATTACATATAAGGGGGAATAACGCAGACATTAGTCCCAGTGTTGCTAAACCCCCTACATATTTTAAATGCAAGACACACTAGCAAGTCCAGCCTGAAGTCTTACATTTAATGGTGAAGAATATTTGTAATCAGGTTTCTAAACTAATCCTTGTCACAATCCTACATATATTGGATTGAATGCTAGGCAGATTTCCTACATACTGTACATATAATGTTGGAGAATGCTAGGCAGTTTTCCTACAGTAGGTACTCACCACTGCTGACCGGGTGCACATCACAAGCCTTTGCCGTTTCAGAGATGCTCTGATCCAGATTTGGCCCTTGTCAAAGTCGCTCAGGTCTTTACTCCTGCCAATTTCTCCTGCATTCAACACGTTGACTACAAGAAATGAGATATATATATATATATATATATATATATATATATATATAAAGTGAATGAAGTGAATTCCTCAGTTTTATTTTTATCTGTTGATTTATTTCAATATTCTGTTCTAAGCCTATGTAGTTTGTGTGTTTTGACATAAACGGACAACACGTTGTATGTTTTTATATGGTTAGAAAACAAAAGCCCTCAAAAAGTTGGAAAATCAGAAAGTGAAAATCGATTCCAAAGGGCAAATATTGGCCTTTAATAAAAATAAAAGGATAATTTCTGCCATGCACCTCCAGTTAGGAGGACTATATTTGTTTGGCAGGAATTTTGTTTCAGGACTAACAAAAGATGTTGATCCAGGAACACATTTGACTTGGCAAAATCACCCTGCGAAATAATAGCAACTTAAACAGTTATTGGAATGTAACATGTACCTTTGCAGATGAACATATAGGCACATGCAACCAATGACCTGCAGGTATATTGTGCAATGTTGTGTGCTATCCAAACCATTGTTCTGTGTCAAGTCCCAGTGTAGTCGCTTGTAGTCGTGATTAAAACAGGTGATGTTCCATTAGAGGTATGAACAAGATCCCAGCCTCTGAGTCTCTCAGCCCTAAATCTGTCACTTAGGAATGCTTAGTCATGTTTTGAATCACTGAAGCGACTTTTTAAATGAATTTAGAATTAATCAGATACAGGGGTGTTTAGCATTAACAAATTAGGTACTGTGAGTGTTTTGGTATTGTACAAAGGGAAATTAGCTGTTAAATCAGCCAAAAGTATTCTGTGCTTGTCCATTCACAGTGTCTATGTTCTGTTATTTCTGTCCCCACACATCAGTAAGAGCTTAAGAGTAGATTCAGATTAGGTTGGTAGCAATGTATAATGTTATCAGTAATACGCATGTTTCCACATCTACTGAATCTTTCATGAGACACATTTCTCATTCTTTCTTAATGAGACCCTCACCTTGCCATAACATAGAACCTCAATTAAAGTCCAGATGTTACAGTGGAATGAAATTGGGAACACGCCAGATAGTTCCCTTATTTGTTATTTGGCTGTTTTGTATTGTGTTCTGGCTAGCCTTGATTTTATAATTGTTTTTTTTTTTTCCTCCCCAATTTGGAATGCCCAATTCCCAATGCGCTCTAGGTGCTCGTGGTGGTGTAGTGACTTATCTCAGTCTCAGTCCGGGTGGCGGAGGACGAATCTCAGTGTTTAGGGATAAGGTTAGGTTAGGGATAAGGTTATCACACTGTGATATAAGATTTTAGTCATACAACCCACCAGAGTCAGAAATTGGGCTTGGGGCAAAAATATCTGGCTAGCCTTGATAAGGCTTTTTAAATTTTTTTATTTGGAATGCCCAATTCCCAATGGTGGCGGAGGACGAATCTCAGTTGCTTATGCGTCTGAGACTGTCAATCCGTGCATCTTATCTCATGGCTTGTTGAGCATGCTACAACGGAGACATAGCACATGTGGAGGCTTCACGCTATTCTCCGCGGCATCCACGCACAACTCAGCATGCTCCCCACCGAGAGCGAGAATCACATTGTAGCGAATATGAGGAGGTTACCCCATGTGACTCTACCCTCCCACGGGCCAATTTGGTTGCTTAGGAGACCTGGCTGGAGTCACTCAGCACACCCTGGATTCGAACTCACGACTCCAGGGATGGTAGTCAGCGTCTTTACTCACTGAGCTACCCAGACCCCCCATATAAGGCTTTATTTACGCTGTCATTTCATGCATCTTGATTGATCTTGATTGGTTATGCACATTCCACTTACATTTGTCCACACAAATGTGTCACCGCAGAACTGTAAAAATCGAATCTATTGTTCTTACTCAATGTGCTAATATAAATAGTTTATCTTCTGTGATGATGCTAATGTGAATTATTGCTGCTGAACATTTGAGAGTTTTTGCTGATCATTCTCTTTGTCCCAAATGGCAATTAGTGTTTGAGTTTCATGGTTTCTCCATTCATATCTTATCTATAGTTGCTCGCTCACATGTGGATTGCGGGTTTCAAACTTCCGTATGCTGATGTAATTCAGTAAAGGATGAGTAAAGTTAAAGTATGTGGCCTGAACATCCAAATATACTTACAAGTCATGTCTTGAAGTAATTTGAGTGATCGGATTGCTTTTAAATACATCTGGGATGGATATCAGTTAAAACAATGAAGCATGAAGTGTAAATATTATTTTAGCGCTATTTGTAAGTTTATTTGCTACAAAGATTCTTCTGGATATTTGCTATGATATTTCTTCACACAATGTAATTGTGAGTGTTAATGCACTACACCAAGGTTACAGAGATTAAGGGAGTTACAGAAAGCTATTGGAATGGAGAGAGATACTTTTTGAAAAAGCATGAAGGAATGTGTATTATTTCTCGGGGCGCATCACGATGAACCTCCAGGACATTTTTATATGCATTTACACTACCGGTCAAAAGTTTTGAAACACCTCATTCTTTATTATAATTTTTTTTTCTTCACATTTTAGAATAATAGTAAAGTCATCAAAACTATGGAATAACATAAATGGAACTATGGGAATTATGTTGTGACTAAACAAAATCCAAAATAAATCAAAACTGTGTTATATTTTGGAATCTTGTATACTGTATGTCTGTAATTAATGGCATTCCTTAGGCTATAAAGCAACCCATGCTGTAAATCTGTAGAAAATGTACTACATTGTCACAATAAATTACAAGGAATATGCTACTAAGAAGATAACCAATTCAGAACGCACAGAGGGACCAACTTTAGGTTGTTTGTAATGGACTATGTCAGTAGTTACCAAAGTTTTAGAGCATACACCCCCTTCTTATCTTTTTCTCAAGAAATTCTCTAGAAAGCAGTTCTTAAGCACTCCTGTTACCCTATCTCACCTAAACATGGTAATAGCCAGAAACATAATTTTTTTTTTAATTTAATACCCATATGAAGCTTTTCATGCAAAGAAATTCTTCAGATGAAAATAAATAAATAAACTAATTTTGTGTATCAGAAAATATTTATACATACACTCACTGAGCACTTTATTTGGAACACTATGGTCCTAATAAAGTGCCCAAGGTGGTCTTCTGCTGTTGTAGCCCATCCACCTCAAGGTTTGACATGTTGTGCATTCTGAGATGCTTTTCTGCTCACTACAATTGTACAGAGTGGTTATCTGAGTTACCATTGCCTTTATGTCAGCTCGAACCAGTCTGGCCATTCTGCGCTGACCTCTCTCATCTACAAGGCGTTTCTGGGGGTCTGGGTAGCTCAGTGGTAAAGACGCTGGCTACCACCCCTGGAGTTCGCTAGTTCGAATCCCAGGGCATGCTGAGTGACTCCAGCCAGGTCTCCTAAGCAACCAAATTGGCCCGGTTGCTAGGGAGGGTAGAGTCACATGGGGTAAGCTCCTCGTGATTGCTATAATGTGGTTCGTTCTTGATAAGGCACATGGTGAATTGAGCGTGGTTGCCGCGGTGGATGGCGTGAAGCTTCCACACGCGCTATGTCTCCGTGGCAACGTGCTCAACAAGCCACGTTATAAGATGCGCAGGTTGATGATCTCAGATGTGGAGACTGTTGTGCATGAAAATCCCTGGAGATCAGCAGTCACAGAAATACTCAAACCAGCCCGTCTGACACCAACAATCATGCCACAGTCAAAATCACTGAGGTCACGTTTTTCCCCATTCTGATGGTTGTGAACATTAACTGAAGCTCTTGGTCTGTATCTGCATGAGTTTATGCATTGCACTGCTGCCACACAACTGGCTGATTAGATAATAGCATGAGTAAGTAGGTGTACAGGTGTTCCTAATAAAGTGCTCTGTGAGTTTATTTCAGCTATAAATTAGAATCATAATTGCTTGGTACCTTGTCTGAAGATTTGCCTGCATTTTTGCATGTGACTGGAGTCTAGGCTGCTGTTGGTTAATTAACTGTTTGTTCACGCCGATGATGAAAATTGGCGCAGGGATTTGATGACAGAAGTATTTGTTGTGAGATGAAAGAGACAATAATTTAATGCTATCAGTAATGCTTGTAATGTAAAATGTGACATTTAGTAGACAATATCAAACGAAATTTTCTCCATTATAAATATTTAACACTATATGTACTTTGCTCTACAGTTTGAGAATGGCTGGACTGTGTAATGTCTGTTATCTTTTCACTTATACTGTACGGCAGGGGTGGTTCCAGGGTATTTGGAAATTTGGGGCTTAGCCCAGATCTCTGTGGATTCGAATGGGGCCATCATTTGACGAAATATCATAATATAATACGCTTTATAATAAAAGTTTAAATGTTACACCTGTGGGGTGTCAATTATATAGTGAATTTTTAAATATCACTTAAACTAAAACTAAAAGGTCCCACTAACTTTTGTCTCCGCTTCAGATACGCTCAAAGATAACAAGTTGCATGGTTTTAAAACTATGTACTTTAAAACGTGATTTTAAAAAAGACACTGTTTTGTCATCCATTGTGTACAATTGACGGTTTTGAAGCCTATTATTGATTCGTCTGGTGTTTTAAGTTAGTTTAGAATATAGAACGCTGTAAATAGGCAAAATAGGTGCTTAATGAGAAAAAAAATTGCTAGATTTGCCAAAGTTCGCAAGGTTCATGGCATTGTGTCTAAAACACACACACACACACACACACACACACACACACAAAAAGAAACAACCATGTTCTGGCTTGCGACTTAAAGTTTGCAAATTCCCCAAGCATATCGGTATATATCACTCTTTATTTTCAGGGTTAAACAGTATAGGGTTGAAACGATTAGTCCACATAATCGACAACGTTGACAATAAAAAATTGTTGACAATTTTCGTTGTCGAATAGTTGTTTGATCTCATTTAAGGTAACATGAGGTCACATTAAACTTTAATGATGGTGCGGGTGAGCAGCACTTCAGCTCACACTTGATTGAGAGGAAGAAAGAAGAGCTCACTGTCAAGAAGCACTCCAAACTTTCCAAACAGATTAAGGTGATGTAGATCGCAAAGTATGAGGGAATTATTATACAAAAATGCAAAATAAGTAAATACAGAAGCTGTGCTGTCATGACGTGAAATAAAGCGGATCCGTACGTGATGTTGTGCTGAAGCAAAACTTGCCTGTCAGAGCGTCTAAAAACGAAACACCCCGGCATTATATCTTTAATGCATCCTTTATTAAAGTTCAAATAAAAAGGAAGTGGGTTGTATAAATGAGCACAATCTCTGAAACTGGCATTTATGGGGCTGTGTGCGGTCAGAACCGCTTATATGAGTCACGTGAAAAACAGCGCGAGGTCAGTTTCAAACTTCTTCTGGCTAATACTGTTTCGAGGAGAGATGCTCATCCCTTGCTGCAGCTAGATTATAACGTGATGGCTCACAACATATTGAATCATAATATATGTGTCCCATTCACTGTGTTTATCTTATCATGAAAAAAATCAGCGATACACAGCTCTATTAAGAAGAGAGAGTTTGTTTTTTGTCAATTAAAGATGGATCGAAATCAAGTGAACAAAAAGCTGAGAGAGTGTAGTCTTAGCCCATTATACAATGCAAAAAAAGAAAGAAAAAAAAAAAGGTTTTTGATTGGTTTGTTTTCCAATATAAATATCTAAAACTCCTTACGACGAGTGGCGTCTGGGCAGAGCAATTCAGTGAGGGGTGGTGGAAGTATTTAAGGAAAGGAGACAGTGGCAGACGGGGAGAGAGAGACAAATGAGGCTTTGTGTGTGTGCGTGCAATGTGACTGCGGGGAAGCAGTGCGTTTTGTATTGTATTTTAAGTTGTACAATGAATGTCTCCATGTTTTGTCAAGCCGGTCACAGCTTCCTCCTTCCCATGTATTCCTTGAACCCCGTTACAGTAACAGCTTGACAGTGAAGCACTGGTACACTGTAAAAAAATAATTCTGTTAAATTTACGGTAAAATACTGGCCGCTATGGTTGCAAGAAATGTACAAATACAGTAAACATGTTTCAGGCTTTACGGAATGTAATTTTGATGCCGTATATTTTACAGTTCACTAGCATTTATATTCTTTAATGATATAAACTTAATATACTAAACTTCTGGAACTATAGAAGTCTAATTTTCCCTTTAAAATGTATTGTGAATCACCGTAGTAACTACAAAAGGCCACATGGTGACTTAAAGCTGATCAAGAGTGGCCCTTCCAGGAGCAATAAATGTAAGCGCAGCGTAGTTCTAGCCGGAAGACTAGCAGCTGTACATCATCGCACCATTAGCTAGGTAACTCCAAGCCAATCACATGTAAGCCAATGCCTTATAAGTCTGCTCACAATCTATCACATTGCTGTTTCAGTGTGCTAACATGGCAACCTCCACCACCCCACCACCACCAGTTGAGTCCCGTCCTGCACAGGGGTAGGCTCCTCGCCCCTGCCTCCTATCTCCGAGTACAACTTCTTCGGACTGCCAGACGGGGCTTATGTCAAAAAGAGACCTTACATTTCTGTTTTATATTCATCAAATAAATGTCATCTTAAATCACACTCAAGTCTGCGAGTCTTCCTGATAGAATTAATGCACATGTAGAGACAGTGCACAGTGTCACTCTCATAAACAATAGAACACCATCAGGGTAACACATGTGACTAATCATGTCAAAAGTACCAAGTCAATACTAAAATAAAAAAGGTGTAATGATACCAGTGTTTCTGCAGTACCTGTAGTACCGAGCACCGACTCAATTCGTTCCTCGCGCGCTGAGGATGTTCACACTCATTTGAGTGCGTTCTAAAACTCCTTTAACACAGAAAAGGACAATTAAACAAACTAAAATTGGGATATGTCCTAATGTGATTATTAAACTGCAAAAGGACGTGATTATTCTATAAAATATACAGTCTGCATGTACTGCGCGCATCAAAGTGTATGTGTAGCCGCACATACGTTAAAAACACAACATTTTATGAACATTGTGTGCTGTTTATTGTAGATGAGCACCTGCAGACTATATATAATTAAATCGCAGCATTATGTGCTTCAATAATCACACTGGGTCATATAAACAATGTCTTATCCAGAAGTGTGAAACTAGTATCAAAAGCCTTAATGTCAAAATAAAAGTTCAATTCAAAATGAAAGCTTGACGTGTGAAATTGCAACAGTACAATATTACTAGTGTTTAGTAAAATGTATTTTATTATTATAATTATTATTATTATGTTGAACCTATATCTCACAAGCAAGAGTGCTGTTGTACTGAAAAGAAGTTTTCATCAATGCTTTCATATATAAAGTGATGCTCTGTTGTGCAGCACTTTATTTGACAAAAATAAGACTGTTGTGTTTTAGATTATGATGTGAGGCTCAAGCGCTTCATTTGATTAAAGAAAAATGTTGAAATATGTTGAAAAGTAATTGTTCTGTTTTTGATTTCCTAATTGTTCCATTTGATTAAACACAATTTTAATGATGAAATTGAACTAAACTTTAAAACATGGAATAAAAAAATAAATAAAGAAAACGTGGAATTTGGGAAAAAAAAATAAAACAGAATTTAGAAAAAAATATAACTTGAAGCAGTGTTTACTTAATTGAGAAACACTCAAAGGAAATGTGCTATTATTTTAATTTATTTATTACATTGTAATTTAAAATTTAAAAATTTGTGTGTTCAATAGCATATTACCTTTTTTCTGTGGTATCGAAATTGTTAGAGAGAATCGTGAAATTTTATTATCTGTATCGGTACTGAGTACTGAAATTTTGGTATCGTGCTAACACTACATGTGACACTAAAATAATGCAATAAACATTAACTTGTCATGATCCTGCCTCTTTTGGTCTTGTGTTATACTTGTTTTGGCATGATTGTCACAGTTTCCTCCGCCCATCTCTCAGGTTGTCCCATACGCTGTTGTTTCCCTCTCTCCATCATGTTTCTCACAGGTGCTGCTCAGCAGCGCAATCAGCGTTGCCATGGCAATGCTGATTCACACTGCTCGTGATTATTGGCAGCACTTGTTCTGTATCTCCCTTTGCTCTATATATTCTCTCCTTTGTCTCGTCTTCATTGCCAGATCATTGTGTTGTGTATGCTCTCCAGTTTTGTCAGACGGACCATTTGAGTTCCTGTTTGTTCCCTTTCTTAGTTAGTTTAATTATTCTTTCTTGCCTTGTCTTTTCTGTTTTTTTTTTTGCATTTTAGTATTGTTAGGTTTCTGTCATTTTTCACGTACTTCTTGTCTTGATTTTGTTTCTCACCATTGTGAGAGGTTTTATTTGTGTTCTGTTTTTATTTTTAGTAAAGCCCTATCATTGCCATCCTTCATCTTGTGTCCTTCCTCAAAAACGATGACATAACTAAACTACATAAAATATAACACGGAACACCCCAAAGTACATAACAGATATTGAAAATAAGAAAAAACTATTCCTATAAAATATGTGTTGGGTCACGCAGGGACTTCCGGGAACAGCCAATTATTGTTTTTCACAGTAATTTAATACTATAATATAACAATAATTTTCCATAAAAAGTACATGTATTCTCTTGTTAAACATAATATAAATTTTTACCTTAAATTATACGGTACAATTATACTTTTTACATCTAAAAAAAATGTTTTTTACAATATCATTTCTCACAACAAAGTCATTTACAGAATCGTTTCTCTCAAAAGAAATTATGTGCACACTTAAATGTTGTTTTCTAGTGGCTAAGTGTTTCTTCAGCAATCACTTTTGTCAGGAGAGCTCTAGTGGAGTGTTTTTGATTTAGGCTCTGAGTGTGAACGTAATGGCTTTCTGTGTGAGTGACTGCAAAGGTGTGCTTTTGAAATTACAGAGGTTTTGTGACAAAGACAACCCTGAGGTGTGTGTGTGTAAATATATTTTTATGGGGCTGTGTGGTTAATTTGTGTTGCTAGCTATTGTTGACCCATCTTCAGTGACCTGTTAGAATGACCCTTGTCAGTTAGTGTGCGGTACAGATGATCTGAGCGACAAGCAGCGGGGAAACTCAGACTCATCACAGTTCCAACTTTGTCAGCCTGCCTTCTCATCCATGACTCATGGGCCTCTTACATGCAAATTAGACTGTCACTTACCCTGTCCAGCTCTCTGCTATAAGCCACTCATACACACTAGGCCAGTCTCCTTTAAGCTGCATCATGGAGTGTCATGTGAATTAGGCTTTTCTCTTGAGAAAAATGACATATAGTGAAATATATGAAATATGTTGTTTTAGATGACAGTGTCTGCTAAATACATTGTATGTCTTAAATGTCAATGGATTAAGATCGAAGTGAACTCTGCACTTACAAAGAAGTACTGTTGTATTAAAAATTTGGTATGTACCATGGTAATATCATGGTATTCTCTGAAGTGCTTAAATACCATAATATAATATGAGTATGGTAATAATAATTACCATGGTACAGATATATCAAATTACCATTAGGGATGCACCAAAACAAAATTTATGTGCCACTACTGATATCCGATTATTTAGAACAACATATACTGATAGTTTGGTGGTTCTGCTTGTTTAATGCTACCTTGTTTCAAATAACCAATAGTTAGTTAATTACTTTGTTAATAGTAACTTTATTCTTTATGTCTATACATGGCGTTTATGTTTCAGAGTAACTGGTCTCAGTTATAAACAAACACTGAAACAAATAGCCCTTTATTAACTTGCATTACAATGCATTTTCTCACACCCTTTTGACAGGAAACAATCAGCCCTGTTTATAGTCTGTTTGTAAACTATCGGCCAATGTCTGATAATGCTTTTGTATTGCTTATAAACATTAGTGCATCTCTAGTTACCATGGCATTACCATCTGATACCATAATTATAAAATTTTAGAAGAAGGCTTGTGAAGAAATCTTAATTTTACTGCATTTTTAAATGTACATCTTACTCGGGCATAAATAGAAATAGGTCTAATTGTGTTGGAGCTGTGCCCTGAGCACACAGTTATACCTCCAGTCACGCAGGGTTTAATTGGTCTTAATTGCCTGATTTAATGTACGATTGAATAATTAGATGCTCCGCCCCTTTTTGAGCATAAGTGCAGCACTGTTAATTTTATGGATGTGTGCATTCAAGATAATTCATTCTCTCTCCACTGTGACTGTCAGATTGTTTTTCACTGACATGTGGACAAATTTCTAAGGCGGTTAATTCAGATCTGTTATTGGAGTGTGTGTGTTTGAGTAATGAGATTTGTCAGAGTGTGCCTAAGAACACATTTGTACAGCCTGAAATAAGATTGGACCCTGATTTAAAACCGTGATTCTACTTGAGACAGAATGCTACATGTATTTACATTCATTGATTGTGACTCTCAGCCTACTAATTGCTACTCAGAGGCTTTACTTTATTTGAAGTTAAGTGTTTTTGTGTTGCACTGATTGTTCTAACAGCCTATAAGGTCGAGTAGCCATTATAGACAAATCAAGCAAGAAATTAGGCATTTATAACTTCTGTCAGATCAAAGGGCATTGCCTACTTGTCTCCTTGCCTCCTTTTTAATATAAATTCCCTGTTTGGGCATATAAAAATAGCATCTAAGCATCAGGGTGAGTTGCTTGGTTTACATCAGGCAGCTTGTAATTATGAATATCATGAGGCATCTGAAAGCTTCTTTATTGACAGATTTCCAGTGCCAGCGTTATACACGGAAGTAGATCTTTGAGTTCAGAAGTATTTGCTTTGCCTCCCATTTTCATATATTTAAATGAGGTAATTTTATGTAAATGAATTGAAACACAAATGTTCGGAGACAAATTCCTTGTAAGTGCAATTGACTTTAAGGAATATTCCGGGTTCAGTACAAGTTAAGCTCAATCGACAGCATTTGTGGCATAATGTTGATTACCACAAAAATTGATTTTGACTCCTTTTTCTTTTAAAAAAGCAAAAATTGAGGTTACAGTGAGGCACTTAAAAAGCAAGTGAATGGAGACAATAAAAGTGAAATGTGGCCAATTTTTGGAGGGTTTAAACACAGAAATGTGAAGCTTAAAATTTTATAAAAGCATGCGCATTAATTCTTCTGTTAAAACTCATGTATTATTTGAGCTGTAAAATTGTTTAAATAGTCATTTTTACAGTCGTTTTACGGTTTGTTGACATTGCATGGTCTTGGGAACAAAGTTGTAAAATTTGCTATAACTTTACACATAAAAGGTTTGTAAGTGATTTTATCGCACTAAAATCATGTTTACACTCATATCCTTTATGTCTTGTGGTTATACTTTTGAAAAAGTAAGTATTTTAACGTTAAAAAAATTGGCCCCCATTCACTTCCATTGTAAGTGCCTCACTGTAACCCAGAAATTTGCTTTTTTTTTTTTTTTTTTTTAAAGAAAAAGAGGAACAAGTCAAACATATTTTTTGTGGTAATCAATATTATACTTTTATTAACTTTTATTAAACCCGGAACATTCCTTTAAAGGAGATGTTCCTCCAAAAATGAAAATTCTGTTACTCACCCTCATCACTGGTTTGAAACAACCCATGTTGTTTCAAACCAGTATGACTTACTTTCTTCTGTGGAACACAACTTTAGGGTTTAGAGAGTAATGGTAACTTAATTAAAACTAGTAAGAACAGTAAAAAAAAAAAAAAATTAAGCTTAAGTTGTGTAAACAATTTTTTTTACAATTTGAGATAAAAGTTAGTATTTACAGTGTGGCAATATAGTATAGTATGGAGACATATGGACAACTTTTATTATGCATTTATGCCACTTTTGTGTCCTTTTTTGTCTTCCACAAAAAAAAGGAAAGTCGTACTGTTTTGGAAAGACATGAGGGTAAGTAAATGATGGCAGAAACTTCAAATCAAATCAAAATCTGTATTTTCTTATGCTAATTCTAAAAGAATGTCAACACTGATTGCAAAGGACAAACACATTGCTGCTGAGGGTTAATATTGGTATTGGAGTTCTGAATCCCAGTGCCCTTTTATTTTTATCAATAAGATAATTCCAGAGGGTGAAGCAGTGTGATTGTCATAAATACGGGCCTTGTTCACTTTTTCCTGGAATTTCCTGGAAAAGCATATTTTCTGAAACTGTGTGGGGCTTACAACGAAGTCCAATGTTCTTTTTCTCTAAGAAGCCACAGGCACTTTCAGTCACACTCTGGTCATTGAAAATGTCTCAAATGAAATCTATGCATAAATACTGTTTGTTTGGTTAGTGGTATTTGATCATTTGCAGTAATGTTTATAATTATATATCTTGCCACACTCAAATACTGGTGCTGATTTTTGTAACATAAGTGAACAAGTCCTTGCAGGTGTTAGCTTGGCAGGTTTTGGCTTCTCATATAGTGGAGAGACATTACCCCCTCACATAGCTTGACTTTCTTTTGACTTGCTTTCCCAATTGGGATGAAAAACCTATACACTTTCTTTGTATTTTCTTTTAAGAAAATGTTCTTTTCAGTCTAATATTGCTGACAAGGACACATTTTGAGAAACTTAATTTAAAATGTATGGAGGAAAAAGATATGCTTCAGGCAAGCTTGTGCTGCAGCATATTAGGTATTCATATGTTAAAGGTGAAGTGTGTAAATTCTGCTGGTGTAAAATCGGTAATGCAAAAATGTTCAGGTTTCTCAAACACTCCGCCCTTCTTAAAGTGGTTGGACAAAAAGATTTTCTCGCCCCAAACCTATGGCATTGGTTGAGCCAATGTTCCCCTTTTAGGCTGGTTGGGATTCGCAAACAAACAGAGCAATGTTTTGAGCAATACCACTTTGTTTACAATTTCGGGGGAATCAACCAAGAACCAACATATAGTTGTCTCTGCATATTAAGCTTAAAAAAAAAAAAATAAATAAATAAATAAATCACTGATTGATTGCTTTGAAAGATTGTTCCAATGTTTGCTATGGAAATTTGAAGCCCAGTACTAGAAATAGGAACCGCTCAAATCCAGCATATTTCACACTTTCAACCCACGCAGACAGGGCCTTTGACTCTTATCTCTGTCTTTTATGCTCTCTATTTAAGAGTTAAAGGAGAGTTTTAAAATGTTAATGGATAAACTCTATGCCTCCATGAACTTATTAGCTGCAGGCTTTTCAAGTGTCTCTGAATACAGATTCCTTTTAAACCCTTTTGATTATTTTTTAAGCACTTTTAATATCATCTATTCAAAGTGTTTTCCAACTCCTTGCCCCATCGCTTGCCTTTCTTCTTTATATTTCCCCTTTCAATAACTGATTCATGTGTAGTTAGTGATGTGGTTCTTTTTTATTTTAGGCTGCAGATTGACAAAAAGTACCACAAAGTACCATGGCAATACCATGTTTTATTTTCAGATACAGTAAGTACTAGTGGTCAACCGATATGTGTTATTTAATGGCCGATGCCGATATGCAGAGAGCAGGGTAGCCGATAGGCGGATACAATGCCGATATATCACACAATTTAATAAGGTAAATAACAAACATGAAATTGCTAAAAAATGAATACATCTTATTTAGCACTATATTTACTATTTTTCACACAAAACTATGAAAAAAGTTATATTAATAAACTTTTATTATATTTAATTATCTTTAAAAAATAAGATTGTATTTTAAATGGTAGATAGCAGTTTCTTCTGATTTCTGTTTAGTCATAACATTTTAGTAATTTATTTCTGCATGAAGAAATTGTTAATACATCAGAAAGAAGGAAATGACAGTACACACAGTAGTCCAGCATCAATGGATGGCATTTGAGCATTACCAATCACATTTTCTCATAAAAGACCCAATCAAACCAATTGTACATACAGTGCATAGTGAATATGGCATTTACTCATAGTGCACGTGAAGCGCTGTTACTTTGAAGTTTCACTCACGCGCTTGTACGGATCTAGCAGCAGTCTACAGAGAGTTTAAATGCTGTGGATCACCTGCTTGGATTATCATGGACTGACCATCATGATTTGTGAATTATTAGAGGAACATTTGATCCTGATCCTGAAGTTTTGATTCTGGCTTATAGAATACGCACTTCAGAGGAAGATATTAGATGAGTGATGGATGAGAAGAAAACGCTGGATTTTCATGAGGTTTGTGAATTACATCTGTTTAAACGAGATGTCTACATATTTCCAGACAATATACGGTAGAAGTTTTATTGATATTTGCCTTTTTATCATTAGACAAGACAGTTAAGAAATACAGGGAAATGTTGTGGAGAGAGATGAAGGAAGCAGTCGAGCATTTTAAGGTGTCGTGGCTCTGATATGTGGACCGTTTAAATGAGACTTGTGTTGCACACCAGTCTATTATTGTAGTAAAACAATGGCACGTAACAACAAAACGAACTGTGATTGGTCGTTTACATGTCTCAGACGCTCCTTCACATGCATGCAAGCAATTCTCTGCGCCCTCGTGGCCTTAAACCAATCGGCCAAACAGGAAAATGTATCGTCCGAATAAATAATTAAATTTATTGACCTCTGCGATATATCGATCGACCACTAGTAAGTACCATGATATTTATTGAAGAACCTTGCAGCACCATGTATACTAGGTGTGTAACAGTTCAAATTTCTCACGATTCGGTTTGTATCACGGTTTTAGTGTGACAGTTTCAGTAAGGTTCGGTTCTTGCTATGTTCAGAAAAAAAAATACTATTTCCAAATCCAAATTAAGAATACTTAATTTGGTAACTTCAACATGTTAGCACTCTACGAAAAATAACCATGGTTGTACTACAGTAACGGTAGTTTAAAGGTATAGTTCACCCAAAAATAACATTTCTCATTATTTACACACTCTCATGCCATCCCAGATATCTATGACTTTCTTTCTTAAGCTGAATGCAAACAAAGATTTTTAAAAGAATATCTCCACTCTGTTGATCCTTACAATGCAATTGAATAGTGGCCAGACAATTGAAGCTCTAAAAATCAATTAAAGGCAGCCTAAAATTAATCTGTAAGACTCCAATCCATATCTTCAGAGTGAATGATAGTTGTGGGTGAGAAACATCATTATTTAAGTCCTTTTTTACCATAAATCTCCACTTTCACTTTCACATTCTTTCACATTTTGAAAGTGAAAGTGTAGATTTATATTAAAAAAGGACTTAAATATTGATTGGTTTCTCACCCACATTGTTTTCTTTAACAAACCGTATGCTTCAGATGCGTTGTCAGACTTGAGATGAAACGCAGTAGGGGTGAAACGATTAGTCGACGTTATCTACAACATCGACAATAAAAATTGTCTACAGAAATTTTCGTTTTCGAATAGCCGTTTGATGCCATTTAATGTAACATGGGATCATACGAAACTCTAATGATGGCGCACAAGAGAAGCACTGCAGCTCACGCCTGATTGAGGAGAGGAAGACATCACAGCTCACAGTCCAGATGCACTCTAGACTTTCACAGCTTCAGGTGATGTAGATTGCAAAGTATGAGAGAATTACACAAAAATACCAAAAAGTAAATACAGAAGCACTCTTGTTGTTGAATAAGCGGAGCCGGAGCCGCCGCTCCGCTGAAGCAAAACGTACGTGTTGAGCGTCTTTAAAGAAAACACCCCGGCATTACATCTTAAATGCAGTTATATTTAATGCGTTATAGCTTTATTAAAGTTTAGATAATAAGGAAGCAGGTCATGTAAATAACTACTAACTCCGAAACTGGCATTTCTCTGTGCGGTAAGCACCTCTTCTATGAGTTGCGCGAAGTGTCTCGATCTAAGGGGGAGAGATTAAAACTTCATCCGGCTGAGGCACACTCTGGCGCAGGGACACTTATCCCTCGAGCATGCGTGCTTGCTGCAGCTAGATTATAACGTGATGGCTCGCAACCTATTGTATCATAATACAGTGTATGTGTCACTGTGCATTTCTTATCGTGAAGAAAATTGGCAGTATGCAGTTTTATTAATAAGAGAGTTTTTGTTAAGAGTTAAAGATGGATTGAAGTGAACAGAAAGGTGAGAGAGGGTAGTCTTCGCCCCATTATACACTGCAACAAAATACGTTTTTGTTTTTTATTTGTTTTTGTTTTGGCTTGTTTTCTAATATAAATATCTAAAACTCCTTTAAAACAACATAAATGTTATTTAGCAGCTATACTGCAGAAGAAAAAAGTTATTTGGGAATGTTGAATATAATATTAAAATTACAAATATTTTAAAATGTCTAAAAAAAAAAAGATGCATTCACCTGATAAGCAGATTTAGACTTGCTTTTAGAAAATAGATCTTGAATATAAGTATATTTTGTCTTTACTGCATTCGCAGAAGTATAACCAAGTGAAAAAAATACACTTATATTTGTCTCTTAAAGCAAGTCTAAATATCTTGTATGTTGCTTCTCAAGTAAATGTATTTTTAGACAATTTTAAATGGAAAACAAGACAAAACACTTGATGATAATAGGATTTTATTGTTTGTGTATTTTACTGTCCTGCACTCTATTGTGTATCGCACCTTATGTAGTCTTGCATACTGTTCTGTGTTGCACCATGGTCCTGGAGTAATGACATTTCGTTCCAGTGTATATAAGCTATATAGAGGAATGACAATAAAAACCCACTTGACTTTTTGCAGTTAATTTTTTGCTGAATTAAACTTAATAAAAAAATAAAAATTTCCCCTTTAATTCAGTGAATGTCATTTAGAGGTATTTTTAAAAGATGATTTTGTCCTCTTTATTTTTAGTAAGCACATTTAATACACCCTTTTAAGTCGGGGCACAAGCTGAATAGTCGGTTAAGAGCTAATGATCAAACGTCGCAATAATCGCAAATAGTCTAATAATCGTTCTAATAATCATTAGATTAGTCGATTATCAAAATAATCATTAGTTGCAGCCCTAAACCGCAGTGCAAATGCTTGCTGAACCGTGGGTGGTGAACCGTATGGTTTGTTTTTTTTACAGAGAACCATTACACCCCTAGTGTATACCATTATACATGATCCACAGTATACTGTATATCACAATATCATGGTATTACGATCCGATACCATTACTGTGCCATGGTACAGCCTCATTACTTTTTTTGTAGTTCTGACTCTAATCCCATCATTGCTATCAAATGTTACAGAAATTATAAATTCGGTTTCATTACTTTGGCACAAAAATAATCAGTTTTGGTAAAAAAATAAAAATAAAATAAACATATATATATATATATATATGTATATGTATATGTATGTGTGTTATTTATATTGCTAGATCTCTTAAACGGATTTGACTCAGTACTTGTGAATGACAACTTCAGATCCGCTCATCCGCTCAAGCTGTTTTATGAGCATGTTATCACATTTTAACATGGTTCTGTTTACTCTCGTCCTCTGGGTTTTCTCGTTTTTACTCCCAC
Organism: Myxocyprinus asiaticus; assembly: GCF_019703515.2. NCBI lineage: Eukaryota > Metazoa > Chordata > Actinopteri > Cypriniformes > Catostomidae > Myxocyprinus > Myxocyprinus asiaticus. Next base: position 27,726,438 of record NC_059374.1, on the reverse strand, counting down.
ATTTGATCTAAAAGAGAATTGCTGTCATCCTTTCGCAGTTCCAGCTAAAACTTTTCTCACTGGCACTCAAGTGTTTCCAGTTTATGTCTTTTATTTACTGATGTAGGTGGTTGTCTCCCCTTCAGGCACTAGGCTGCTGTTATTCCTCTTCTTTGTGCTAAGCACATTTTACACTTCACAAGATCTATGTTCCTTCTGCGCTCTCCAAGCGCCATTCCATTTGACATGACTTAGTAGCTCTCAGTATTTTGATTATGATTTAAAAACCCTCCTCTCTAAATTCAGAGGCCTCGAAGCTCCGTTACAATGTTACTCGCATTGTTTCTGTGAGCGTGCGTGTGTTTGTTTGTGTACCCTTGTTTGAACTAACTCATAAAAACGTTAAACTGACAGTCTAGAGAATAGCATTAGACAATCAGTGGCCGAATGGCTTAAGCGGATGATGCAAATAAACAACCCTGACGGAGCCTTGTCATAGTCTCTCTTCCACACTGGATGTTCAGCTCAGGGAGATCCGAAACGGCACTGGACATGCAACACGCTGTCGCACACTTTGATCCGTACAGCCAACTTCTACATCCACTCTTCTGTCAAGCACTCAGGGGCTTTCTCACAAGGACCGGCGGAGTGGCTGATTGCTCAGTCTGTGCTCATTAGTCAGACATCACTTTATAGCGCCAGCTGTATTTAAAGATAATTTGATGAATCTTAATGGCTTTTGATGTACTGCAGAATTTCATGTGAATCTTTTTAGCTCAAATGAGCATAGTGCAGAATCAGATGACATTCTCTGGCTAATCCTGATGATAAACTAAATGATTGACTGCCAAGCTCTTCCTGATTATGTACCACTTTCATTGAGTGTTGTGGTTTTTTTTTGTCTTTCAGAGGTGCTGGAGGGTAAGACGGCCATGCTCTTTGGAATGAGTCAATGGAACTCTAATGATCTCGTCGAACAGATAGAAACCTTGGGCCACACTGGCCAGACTCAGGGTAAGAAATCATATATTGAGATGTTACATAGAGTGGTTTTCAAAAGTCTGATTTTACTTTTGAAAATGCTTCTTTTTTGCATTCATCTCATTTAATACAGATTTTTCATTATAAATTATTTTGTTATCATAAGAATGTGAGCGACAAGTTAAATTAAAAAACTTGCATGCATTTCAGATTTTCTAAGTATTTGGTTTGCACTCAAGCTTGCATGGACTACACAAGTTTGAGCAAAACCTGATGATCCATGTTAACCCAATATGAATTGTGTATGATGTTATAAAGAGCATCTTATGTGCTTCAATGGATCAAGAATCTGACCTTTTGTACAAGGGACTTAAAGGGATTGTTCACCCAAAAATGAAAATTCTCTCACCATTCACACCCTCATGCCATCCCAGATGTGTATGACTTTCTTTCTTCTGCTGAACACAAAGATTTTCTGAAGAATATTTCAGCTCTGTAGGTCCATACACTGCAAGTGAATGGTGACCAGAAATCAGAAGGTCCAAAAGGACATAAAGGCAGCATAAATGTAATCCACACAACTTCAGTGGTTAAATCCATATCTTCAGAAGTGATATATAATAGGAGTGGGTGAGAAACAGATTAATATTGAAGTCCCATTTTACTATAAATCTCAACTTTCACTTTCTAAAAGTAAAATTTTTTAAATATTTTTTAAAAAGGATTTAAATATTGATCTGTTTCTCACCCAAAGTGATTGCATCGCTTCAGAAGATATACAGTATATTAAACCACTGGAGTCCTATGGATTACTTTTATGCTGCCTTTATGTCCTTTTTGGACCATCTGAGTTCTGGTCACAATTCACTTGCAGTGTATGGTCCTACAGAGCTTGTTTGTGTTTAGCGGAAAAAGTAATTCATACACATCTGGGATGGTATGTAAATGAGTAAATGATGAGAATTTTCCTTTTTGGGTGAACTATCCCTTTAAAATGTGGACTTTTGAACCCCACTGTACACCGCTTCCAACCACAAAACTGCACTTCCCCACAGCGATATTAAAAATGTATTATGTAAATGGTGCATGAAATAACTGAGAATATTCTGCAGTAAGGGTGAGGGATTGAGTACTTAGGAACTTAAAATGATCAATGATATTGTGATTTTATGATCGGTTTATAAAACACAATAATTGCATGACTTGACTTTTAAAACTTAAATTTTTTTAGTGGTTCCTGTAGTATTTTGGCCACTGATTTGTGGTCGAATTGGTTGGATTTGGAAAGAAACTTGTACAAGCTGACTTTCAGTCCGGTGCAGCCAAAGCACTCAAACTTTGTTTGGAGAGATTCAGGGGAACGTACAAACTGTACACGTTCTTGCGTCTCAAGACATGTTTTTTGTGATGTGAGACTGAAAAAGCGAGACACGATGCAACGCCCAAAGACAGTTGCATATGTAAGTCTAATTCAAAGTTTGCCACATGCATAGACCAACAATTAAAAAAATAACGCAAACCTGCTCCATTGCTTCTAGTCCCACGCTGAGTAGATGGCTGATTTATTTGTGGAGTACTCGAGCAGTCAAAATGACTAAAATGCACTTTTCTAGCTCATATTCTCAAGAACACAGGAGTCTCTAATGTGAAATTATATTTTATAGCGCATTTCTTTGTTTTACATTAACCACCGTTGTCACAAAAATTGCTCAAGCACCTGCTTTCTAAACAAATCTCTAATTTTATATTTCACAGTTAAAATAGAGAAAACAGATTTCAAACCAAATTAAACAGTATTACCTCTTAGCTGTCTGTATTGATTTTTCTAACTTTTTGTTCTTATGCAATCTATTTTTGTAATAAATAGTAAGGGTTATCTAGCATGAGTCATTAGAGAAATTGAACATTGGGACTCTTCACTTTCTCGTTGCTTGGAGCCACACCAATTTCTGTTTGGAGTTGCTTTTTTAGGCTTCTCTTTTCATAATGCAGCCATATTTATTAATATCTCATGTGGTCTGTGTAAAGGTCCATGCATGTGAAACTTAAAGAGAGCCAGATTCACATTAATGCTGCAGTGAGTGTTTTCTGAGACCACCCCGGCTTTGTTTAGTCAGTTTATTTTTTTGGCTTATCTAACCTATCCGTTTAATTGTTTGTAGCCTGAACGGCAAATAAAACAAACCCGAACCTAATCCAAGCTACATCCATATGTGGATTGAGATCCAATTAAAATCAGATTTTTGGAAATGTATTTTAGTCAGATTTCAAGTGGTGTTTGTTTTTTTTTGTTTTTTTTTCGTTCGGGTGCAGTAGTGTTTACAGCTGTGTCTGAATTCAGTAATTTATTTTCACATGTGGCATTCACTGTTTATCGAGATGATAAATGATGGACATTTCCAGTTTTCCATCCTCTCTTTCAGTTCTCCTATGTCTCTGATTACTATGGCAACCAATATAGATATAACAGTTATTAACGGAACTGTCTAAAGAAACAGATCCAGTTGCATTACTTGCAGAAAGACAGTAAGTCCGAAATCAGATCCAAAAAATGAATTTCATGATGCTCAGATAGCTTGTGTTATTTGTAGCATCTTAAAGGAATATTCCGGGTTCAATACAACTTAAGCTCAATTGACAGCATATGTGGCATAATATTGATTACCACAAAGTTTATTTTGACTTCCCCTTTCTTTTCTTTAAAAAAAGCAAAAATCTGGGTTACAGTGAGACATTTACAATGGAAGAATTTTAGTATGATAAAATCACTTATTAACCTTTTCTGTGTAAAGTTATAGCCAATTTTACAACGTCATTGCAATGATGATTGTAATGTCAACAAACCCTAAAATGACTGTAAAAATGACAATTTAAACAACTTTACAACTCAAATAATACAGGAGTTGTAAAAGAAGAATCAATGTAAGTGCTTTTATAAAATTATAGGCTTCACATTTCTGCCTTTAAACCCACCAAAAATTGGTCCCATTCACTTCCATTGTAAGTGCCTCACTGTAACCTCGATTTTTGCTTTTTTTTTTTTTTAAAGAAAAGGAGGGGTGAGTCGAAATTATATTTTGTGGTAATCAACACTATGCCACAAATGCTGGCGATTGAGCTAAACTTGTATTGAACCGGAATATTCCTTTAAGCCTTTCTATTGGTATCTTGTTCCTTTGTTCAGAGCTGCTTTGTACTCACATTTTTTGAGTACAACGTGGAAGGAGGATGGTGTAAATTTCGTGGGGTAGCTGATATGTCCATATCAAATTTACGTACAAAAAAATTATCTCCTGTGATTTATAGCTTGTGGCATGTGCAATTACATAGCAATTACATATCGATTTACTTTTCCATATTGAGTGATACCAGTTATGTAAAGCCAGCATATAAAATGCCTCACAGCCTCGCAGCCTTTTCCATTAAAACATGATATTCCCATATATTAAAATGACTTCTCTGAGCTATTTGTTGTTGTGTACTCCATATATTTTTGATACTCTAATTTACCATCATGGAGAATGTCATTTTCCCTTAAACTGTGCATGCTAGTGTTGCTCAATTATTCATGTGGCCTTTGCTCACATTTTTGTTTTGCTCCCCTGTGAAATTTGATTGGTCTATTGGAGGCACTCATGGGGAAGGAGACTTGAGAAACTGGCTGTGTCTCGTTTGGAAGGCTGTGTGCTAGGTAGGACGCGTCCTTTGAAGGCTGCAGTATACCGAGCGTCCTCCTTTAAACAAGCCTCGTTTAAACGAGACGACCTTCGTAGGACAAACGGAAACGGAACGTAACATGGTTGCTATGACAGCACGGCACTCTTTAACCCTTTAGAAGGGAATGTATGAGGTCAATTTTAGGAGAGTTCTAATGATGTAAAGAGAAAAGAAAATAGATTTTACAGGTGTACTTTTAGTCTAATACTTTAATTATATATTAATATAATTATACATATTTTAGACTCTGCACCCATCTACTGAGGTACTTCAACTTGGGAATTAACATTACTTAAGTTTGAACATCATATTTATGGGAAAATTGGCGTCATTTTTTAGACATTTCCGTTGAAGCAAAGAATTTTGGGTTGTGAGTGCCCACGAAGGATACACCTCATGCATCCTCCGAATTCCCGTGAAAGAAGGTCGTATTCGAAGGCTGCATTCGAAGTGTCCTACTCATGTTTCTGAAACGAGACAGCCTCTGATGTATGCAGCCGAGAAACGCGACCTCCGGAGGACGCAGCCTTCCAAACGAGACACAACCACTGGCATTGACCCTGCCAAGCCCCTATTTGTTGGTTTTCAAGTGCCTTGTTCCAAAATGCTCTTCTTGGCTTCTTCCTGCAAAATGAAAGTGATGTTAGCTTTTTGGTGGTCACTTTAGTGAAATTGCCAAAATGCTTTGTCATGCATAAATACTTCTTTCAGGATGGGTACTGTGATTAATAGCATGACTCAGTCAAAAAGAATTGCTTTCATTATGAGTATTGACACTACAAGCAGGTTAATGCTAGTAAGAGCAGGGCTTGCAATAACTTGAATACTGCAATTCATATCGCACTTTAAGGAATTTTTTATTTTTTTTATCCAGAAAGCCTATAATAAGAATTTGGACTACTTGAAGATAGTGTTGACCTTCGTTTCTGCTGACTGAATTATGTGCATGTTCTAAAGAAAACTTCAGTGGCCCCAAATAGCATTTAAAATGTAGGCCTATTGATGTCAAATATCAAAACCAAGTTACATCGGCAAATAACCCTTAACTTAAATTAGACGCTAAACTGGGTTCCTGTAGCTCAAATGGTAGAGCATGGCGCTAACAATGCCAAGATCATGGGTTTGATTCCTAGGGAACACACATAATGATAAAATGTATACCCTAAATGCACCGGAAGTCGCTTCGGATAAAAGCATCTGCCAAATGCATACATGTAAATGTAACTTTTTGCAATTACTTGATCTTTTTTTTATGTAATATCATGTCCTAATTAGGCATTATATGATTCCAGTGACAATTTTTTATTTGTTCCACACTTAATGCAAAAATGTGTCTACTGTGTTACACAATCACGGCATTTAGAGCATATTTGTTGTTTAATGTACTTTTATGTGGAGGTGGATTTTGGACCAATGAGATTTCACTGTGGGCATGTCCTGTGTCACAAAAACTGAGATTAACATGAAAGAGATATCTTTTATCACTTGTCACTCACGCATGGTTAAGACATTGGGTAAAACAGTGGCATTCGTAAACTAAGGTGTAGCTTAGGTGTCCAAATGCTTTTTGAGGCCACTGTGTCTAATGGCACTTCCACCATCAGGCTGAACGGTTCTGAGCATGGTGATTAATCATTTAAGTAGCATTTCCACTTGAACCCTGTTCGGTACAGTACGATTACAAATTGTCATGGTTAGCTAACCATACTCAGGACAGAGAACCATGCTGGTGGAACGATTTTAGTGACATGGCGACTCAAGATTGCCAAGTCAGTCCATTCTAATCTTGATTTTGCAGCAGCACAGTGGGAAATGAAACTGTAACCGTGCCAATGAGCCCATATCATTACAGAATGTCACGGTTCAGCAACGGTAATCTTTTGGCCCAATGATGAAAAAACGTCTTAAGTAAACGTGAATATTTCCAGTGCTCAGTGGAACATTTCTAAACATTGTGTTAAGTTGATCCGTGATTCCCAGTGCTAGTTCCCCATAGTCCATTACATTTGAGACATTTTTATTGACAGGATTAAGTGATAAAGGTGCACTGAAGTCTGAGGGCGCTCAATGTTTCCAGATTAATTAGCCTGTCAAATATGGGGCTTTCTACCTGGTGTGCTAAAGACTGATGTTAATTAGAAAACAGTGGTAAAGCTGCTCTCAGATGCGTTTAGCAGGGGGTCCTCTTGACCAGTTTCCAGCCAGCGTGAGTTCAGCAATAACATCTAGATGCTTTCTGATCCTGTCATAGACTAGAATGGCTGGTATACATATATATTAGTGATTGACAGATAGGGTTTTTTTAATGGCCGATATAATGCCGGTATATCACAATTTAATATAGTATACCTTTAAATCGCAAAATTAATGAAAGTGAATTAACTTTTATTTAGCACTATATTTTCATGCAAGTTTAACTTTGTAATAATAATAATAATAATAAATATATAATAAAAAAGATTGAGTGTTTTAAGTGGTAGATAGCTGTCTCTCCTGGTTTCTGTTTAGTCATCCAATTTTAGCAGTTTGTTTGCACATAAAGAAATTGTTAATATATTAGGAAGAAGGAAATAACAATGTGCACATTAGCAATCGCATTTTGTGGTAATTGTACATACAGTGCACAGTGAATGTGACATTTACTTGTAGCACACGTGAAGCACTTTTACTTTGACGTTGATCTCTCAGGCTCGTGTGGATCCAGATAGCTCCTGGCAGCTTTCAGTTTGCACGGCCCGGATAGCCTGCTTGGAGTGTCGTGTACTGACAGCGTCATGCAACATTTGTGAGTGACACAGTTTTGATCCAGGCTGATAGAATATGTGCTTCAGAGGAAGATATATTAGCGCTTCACAGGATGAAATGCAGATGACGTTTTGTGAGGTTTGTGAATTAAATCTGTTTAAACGAGATATCTGCATATTTGCACACTATATATGATAGAAGTTTCTTGATATCTGCCTTTATATCATTAGACAAGACAGTTTAAAGTTACAGGGAACTGAGAGAGAGAGAGAATTAATGCGTCTGTCTCTTGTTTACGAGACGTTGTTGTATGCCGGTTTATTATTGTAGTAACGCAATGGCACGTAACAACAAAACAAACTGTGATTTGGTCATTTACATTTCTCAGACGGTTCCTTCACATGCAAGCAGACGATACTCGTTGCCCTCGCGGCTTGGGAAATTAATCGGCCAAACACAAAAATTTCATTGGCCTATGTAATTTAAATATTTATTAAAAAATATCATCCAATTTATCTTCTGCGATATATCGGTCAACCGCATACACAGCCGAACAGCCACAACATTAAAACCACCTTCCTAATATTGTGTAGGTCCCCCTCGCGCCTCCAAAACAGCATCAACCCGCTTCTCAGAATAGCATTCTGAGATGCTATTCTTCTCACCACAATTGTACAGAGCGGTTATCTGAGTTACCGTAGATTTTGTCAGTTCAAACCATTCTGGCCATTCTCTGTTGACCTCTCTCATCAACAAGGCATTTCCATCCACAGAACTGCAGCTCACTGGATATTTTTTGTTTTTGGCACCATTCGGAGCAAATTCTAGAGACTGTTGTGTGTGAAAATCCCAGGAGATCAGCAGTTACAGAAATACTCATACCAGCCCGTCTGGCACCATCATCCATGCAATTATCTAATCAGCCAATCGTGTGGCAGCAGTGCATAAAATCAGGCAGATTCGGGTCAGGAGCTTCAGTTAATGTTTACATCAACCATCAAAATGGGGAAAAAATGTGATCTCAGTGATTTAGATCATGGCATGATTGTTGGTGCCAGATGGGCTGGTTTGAGTATTTCTGTAACTGCTGATCTACTGGGATTTTCACACACAACAGTCTCTAAAATGTACTCAGAATGATGCCAAAAACAAAAAAACACCCAGTGAACGGCAGTTCTGTGGATGGAAATGCCTTGTTGATGAGAGAGGTCAACAGAGAATGGCCAGACTGGTTCCAACTGACAAAGTTTATGGTAACTCAGATAACCGCTCTGTACAATTGTGGTAAGAATATCATCTCAGAATGCTATTCTGAGATGTGGGTTGGCACTGTTTTGGCGGCGGAGGGGGTCCTACACAATATTAGGCAGGTGGTTTTAATGTTGTGGCTGATCGATGTATATACACTACACTTAAAACTTTATTAGGAACACTGTGGGCCTAATAAAGTGCCCAACATGGTCCTCTGCTGTTGTAGCCCATCTGCCTCGAGGTTTGATGTGTTCTAGTAGCATTTCCACTTGAACATGGTTCGGTACGGTACAATTACAAACTGTCATGGTTAGCTAACCATACTCAGGACAGAGCACCATGCTGGTGAAACAACTAGTGACATGGCGACTCATGATTTCCCAGTCAGTCCATTCTAATCTTGATTTTGCAGCAGCACAATGGAAAACAGAACTGTAACCGTGCCAATGAGCGTCATGGTTTAGCAACGGTATCTTTTTGGTCCAATGATGAAAAAGTGCCTTAAGTAAACTTGTGTTGTGCATTCTGAGATGCTATTCTGCTCACTACAATTGTGCAGAGTGGTTATCTGAGTTACCGTAGCCTTCCTGTCAGTCAAACCAATCTGGCCATTCTCCGTTTACCTCTCTCATCAACATTTGTTTTGTTATGTGAACCCAATTGGAAGTCGAAGCAGAATCCCAAGCCGAAGAGTGATGGTGCCCATAAGTTTGCCAATTTGTGAGGATTCAAGACACCATTGCAACAGCCGGATGCTGCCACTGTGGCATTCAATGAGAAGCAGCAGACAGAGGCCAGCCACCTTGCTTATCTCTCTCTCTCGCTCTCCCTCCCTCCGGCTATCTGCCTTTCTTTCCCAATTTCCCTCTCTACCTCCCTTCCTGCACTGTCCTTGTCAGCTCTGTTAGTAAAGCCAGGCAAATATTGTCACTGCCCCAGAACTGCCTCTGGACAGCTCGAAGCATCTTTGGCAAAATCACTTATGCCAAAATCTGCCACCGTACTGGCACTGTCTAAAAACCGTTTGATGGGCTACACAAGCCAAAATAGCAATTCCTCCACCAGGAACACTCTTCTCCCAATATCAAGCCCACTAAAATGGATGCCACCTTGGATCATAAAGCGATTCTACTGGCTAAAAGAACTTTTAAAATCCTATGCAATTGCTGTATGTTGTCTTAACTGTGTAAATATAACAGATAATGACTTGTTAAATTGTATGTCATATATTATATTATTAAACCAATGATATAAATGGTGAAATCAAAAATTTCTCTGTTCAGTTTTCTTCAGTTAGCTCACAAGCTAACCCGGTGGTTCTCAATTTTTTCAGGTCACGCCCCCCTTTGAAACAAGAACCCTCCCCCAAATAATCTAATCGAAAATCATTTAGTTTTTACTAAAAAAAAAACTTTTAAAAGATTAAACTACATTTTCTTTCATCTTCATTTGACAAAAAAGGTTTTATTAAAAAAATACAATGAAAACTGAATGAAAAGGTACATTTCACTCCAGAGGGCGCTTGGCCGCTCAGAAAACCAAATCCTCCATGCATCTGCATTTAACTACCAGAAAGTTTTATATCTCATTGGATAGTTATTTTTTGATAAAAACTGAAAATTGCAAGGATTCATCCTATGAATGGAAATAAGCTTCAGCAGTCATAATTTTTTATGTCCTTTATTATGTCCATTTTTTTTTTTTTTTTTTTTTAAGTCCTCATCCAATAATAATAAATGACTATGATTGTTGCATCCTAGCCAGCACTGAAAAAGTAATAAGTATCATGTGACAGTGTTGTCTACGCTTCGGTAGCGGACAGGACCTCTGGACAGTAATTTGCACTTGATTAATGATACTGATAAACTGTAATAAAAACAGAACATCCTCATCGTTCAAAATCAGTATTACTTTTTTCATCTGTGAAACACAAGATTGAGGGAAGAGAGGATCGTGTTTGTGGCTGTCCAAGCTCCGAAAGCACACGTAAAAGCGCCATTAAGTCTTCCATAACACTCCTAGATTTCCTTAGATTTCAATTCTTCTGAAGCCATACGATAGTGTTGTGTGAGGAACAGACTGAAATGTAAGTGTTAATTCACCTCGTCACTCATTTGAAACTGCTGCGCACACAAAAATGACCTTGTTTACATGAGCACATCTGACATCAACGCTTTGGGCTGTCAAGAGCTGAGCGTGCAGGACACGCTGCGTTGAAAAAGTTTAAACAAGGCAGGAGAAAAGGCAGAGGAAAATAAATTGCGCACATCGGTTCTTATGTGTATTTTGACTATTTTTGTTGAATGTGTGAAAGTGAACGAGATTTGTGGACGAGTCTTCCGCGCCCCCCCCTTGCAATACCTCCGCGCCCCCCTACGGGGCCGGTTAGCCTATTAGCTTAGCAGACAGCTAGCTTCTTCTCCTCTTCATTTTCAGCACATTTCTCCTCACTGTCGCCACCTAGTGATACAGAGGTATGATTGTATTCAGTAGAACTTTTAAATTGCGGTATGTTTATTAATTGTATAAACTTTCAATTTTTTTTTTAATCTTTGTGTTTAGGGTTAGGTCAAGGGGTAGGGAAAGATGTAGGTGTAAGGTTGCTGAAGCTCCCCTAATAAATGCAACAAACACAGTATATGAATGTGACATCCAACTGTTTAAAACTTCAGCATTTCTCGGTTATTTGAAGGGGGGGCGTAACTTGTAGTAGGTGTGTCATGTAGCAGTCTTAGAGGACAGACCCTTCTCCAGAAACGGAAGCTTTCAACAACAACACTTCCAGCTTCGGCCACTGGTGGCAGTGGTTAAAATTTCAGACTATCAAATTCTGGCACACTTTGCTAGTACATTCTGCAGTGCTTTCCCCAGGTGGTAACAGTGCAGTATAAATTTGCGCAAATAAAAAGCTTTAATAATCTTTAATAAGACTACAGTAATTTACATAGAAAAGAGGCGCATTTGTACTGAAAAGAATTACGATGACTTATTTCAAATACACATTGAAGGTAGGTTTTTGTGGAAAAGTACTGTGTGCAAAGTGGCGCAACTGTTTATTGGATTCGCATCAGAGCGTTTTGATAGTACAGTGACAAAATTGTTTTCCATTTTCTGTCCCTTTTCCAGTTTTCAAATGTTGATTACCTATGCCGTGGCATTGACAAACACAAAACACATAAACAAACACTTTTCAATGTGCAGTCCAGATTCTGATTAGACCTCACACTCTGTCTGAATAAATTAGAATGAAGATGTTGGTAATGCAGAAAGTAAGAGTCCCGGTCTCCGGCGGCTGATTGAATCATACATGTTATCTGCTCAGTTGATCTGAGGGGTCTTGGCTGACAGGCTCACGTCCCTGTCGGTTCCTCACAGACACGGCCTCTCCATACCTCACCGCATCCAGACACTCAAATGCATCTCATCTGTATTCTCCCCTACACGAGCTCCCGCCAAGGCATTTTTAACATATGCCTCTTGTAGGCACAATCTCTCTCAAATGCTAATTCCCATTTAATTACTTTCTCTTTCCTTTTATTTCTCCATTTAAAGACAGAATGCCCCAAACAGGAAACCTGAAGAGACACAAAGCTAGGAACAATAAGGTGATCCTCAGACAAAAGAAATCAGAGAAAAAGAGGAAGGACTATAACAAGCTGGTGATAGTGTATTGTCACAGGAGGAGGACTGAGCTTGCGATTGCTTTACGTATATATTGACATATATGTATTTGCTAGTGTTGAAGGACACTGATTCTGGTCTGTGTGACACATTCTGCTGTGCAGAGAACATTGATGGAACAGAGAGTGAAAGATCTCTGATAAAAGAAACAAGACTGGTAGTCTCTTCAGAAAACGAAGGGCTGTTATTTGTCAGAGGGAGCTAGATGCTGTTGAATTGCAGTACAGCATCTTGGGTTGTCAAGATAGCAATATTTCAGTATTCAATACTGATGCCACTGAAATTTCACGATTCTCAATACCAGTTATGATTCCACAGGAAAAACGAATATTAAGTAAGGATAATCTACTTGCCAAATAAATGAATCCTTTAAGCTCTGAGGGTGTTTTTAAAGATTTCCTTTTACAGTGGCATACCCAGAATTAAAGGCTTATAACTTGACAAGGAGGGTAAAGTGTTTGGTATCATTGTAAAGAAAACTTTTATTGATATAGATTATGATACGTTCTGAGCCTCTCAGCCTAAGAAACACTGAAAAAAAAAATTTAAGCCAACAATTTACTTTTTGATTTGCCATATATCTCTGGGTGTAAATACAGTAGCTCCGAAAAACGATTTCTGTGTTGATATGGCAAAGCAATCAAAATGTATAGCATTACAAAAATAATTTATCCTAGTGTACAAAAACACCTCTATGTGTTCAAAAGCCTCTCCAAAAAAATAAAACATAATTGAACATAAGAACTAATTACACATGCAAACACAACAATGACCAAACGTTTGCATAGCATGGAGACATGATTTTAGTAATGATATCTCACAGAATGAGTGCCTTTTCACTCATGCAGAGTCTGCATCACTGAGTCTGTGTCATTAACATGGCATCATCTCCTGGTGGCCATATGTGACATTGTGCTTCGAGTGGATTATCTAATGATCTTTACATTCCATTACCTTGTGTGTGGGCTTGTTTGAAAGATAATCCCCTCCTCTAAGTAATGGTATGTGATATTTTATGTTCCGTTTATTTTTCCTGAAGTTATAAGTAAAAATGCGGCATATAAGAAACACCAACATAATTGTCATAAACATCACAAAATGTTTGTCATTGAGTAAAAAAGAAAAATAGGCTGGTTGCATTCTACTCTTCGAGAGCTTTCCAACAACATATGATTCATGGCTATTTGATCAGTTTGACATTTTTACTGATTGCAATAATATGTACAGTGCAATTTATTTTAAATAAATTATCAAAACAGAACACTTCAGATTTTTATGCAAATTTCAAAGCACTTGTTCAGTTTTGGTAATAATGCCTGCATACATTGGAAAATAGAGCTTCTAAGCTTTCAAATGATACCTATTTTGTGCTAGTCAAGACTGTAGTTATTAATATTTAGACAATTATTTTTATTTCTCGTGGGCTTGCTGCATCCGAGTTTAAAGGGTTAAAGAATAAATTGCCATAAAATGTTGATTAAGAGTTGAAATTATTTTTATTAGCTTACTTATAGAGACTGTGGAAAGATGGAACACACGCAAATATTGTTTGATTAATATTGACAGATTAATAGACAGCAGCAGGTTTGTTAGGCTGAATTTACACTGCAAGGCCTAATGCAGAAAAACGATATTTTGACACATTTCCCTTTTTTTTTGCCCTGCCTGTTTATATTCGCGTATTGACCTGGTATCGAATTAATAGCACTTTTTAATATATAACTTTATCTTCTGGCCTTTTGCCTTTTTTTAAAGCAAAGTAAAGCATAGACCGGAACTGACAAGTTCCTGTACTTTTGATGTCCCTTGCTGCATATGTTTCCAGAATAATTCAACGTGTTCAGTGGTAACAGTACAAGCAGATCCTCTTGTGTTGTGTTTTCACTAGTTGATGTGTTTTAGTAGTGTGAGCATGTGAAGGCAGTGAGACAGGGACTGCGATGGATAGGTATTACACCTGAATCTGTCAGTGCTGCAGCTAGGATGCCCAAACTTGTCTACTCACAGCATGCCAACATGCACACAGCAGAGAGCACAGATGCTCTGTGACAGTCAAAACAATCACAAGCTCACAGACACGAGTTTGTGTGTCTTTTGTCCATGTATACCATTGCATTGTATGTTTGATACACAATACCATGAATATTTCCTTCCCACTCTGCGTCATATTCTCTCTCAGGGTTATCACGGTCGTGGAAAACCTTTCGAAATTGTGATGTCCTTGCCTGGAAAATATATATATATATATTTTAATCATGAAAAATGTATGGAAATTAAAATTTCTGATATAAAGACATTTCTGCAGTTGTAGTTCTGCTGGGGGGGGGGATTATGTGTGTATTTCGGTGGAAACCAGATGATGTGCTTTTCGCTGTGAATGTATTGTTATGTGCATGTGCGCAAGAGATTTTTTTTTCATATTCCTTTATTTGAGATGGTGAGTGTTTAGGTCAGAATTTTGAATGTATTTCTATAGAGCATATTGCTGTCCATGGCAAATTTAAGAAGTTGGAATCCTTTTTTTTTTTTCACATTCTGCACCTGGGACTTGGTACAGCCAGGTGTGAACCCTGGTAAGCAGATGGTCATAAATGTCTGCTCTGTGTTTCCTGAAATTGCACGCATTTCCCATGTCACAGTGAGACCAAACTCATAGTGAAGTGTCTCACAGTAAAGCCTGTTAGTGACAGCCTCTAACTGTTCAATAAAACATCAATCACACCACATCTAAAGCTCGATCTGTTTATGTTCTCTGCTCTTTTTATAGGGGGTTTTGACTGATTCCGTATCTTATTAATTAGCCTATTATGTCATTAAATTGCACATAACAGTCTTTTATGGAGAGAGCATTGTAGTGGAGTTTGAAGACAATTTAAATTGATTTATAACTGGGGAGTGCTTAAAGGAAAAGTTAAAAAGAAAATTCTATCATTATTTAATCACCTTCATGCCATTCCAAACCCGTTAGTTTTTGAAGAATCTTTTGGCAGCTTTTGCAATACAACAGTTCAACCAGAGTCTTTCAAGCTTCAAAAAGTTCCAAAAAACACCATACATAGAGCACAATAACTATATTTTCACTGTCAATGCACATTGAGTCATAGAGTTAAATGTGTAAATGCTGCCTGTGCTACACCGCTCAATAGATCAATAGGTAAAAGAACTATGGGCCAACATCAAGCAAGCAAATACAAACCAAGAAAACACAATCCATTACACACACTAAATCTGCACACCCCGACAGTTATCCAGTTAGCAAAACCAGCATAATAAGACGCAGTCACACATACCTTCGCACAGCGAAATTCCGCAGGTGAAAATAGCGTGGGCGGATGTTGAGCGCGTGTAAAACCAGCAAAAATAAAATTGTCAAGCAGCCTCTTTTTAATGCTGCACTTTCACTTTGTGAGACTTTAGTTAAAAAGAAACTCACCGCTAAAATTATATCCTTGTCCATTGTGAATATTCAGTGTAGCTGTGTACGAAGCACCGCCCACACAGAGGTCACTGACAAACCAAGCAACGCTACAAATTTGCTTAAGTTCACCAAACTTGAACTCCATGCAAAATCTGCAGGGGGAAATTCTTTGCCACCGGAAATTCATGATCGCACGGATTCCCCCATTGAGATGACTGTATTTTGCCTGTGGAATTTTGCAGTGCGAAGGTACTGTATGTGTGACTCCGCCTTAAAAGGTAGCCAAAACCATTTTTTACCTTATCTTTTTATTGCCTTCTTCCTTGCAAAGTTGTCCTCTGCTTTATTGAAGTTAAGCTGTTTTACAAGTTCTGAATCTACAGCCATAAACTAAAAAGAGTCAAGGTATTCTTAAATCGGCACATTCTCTTTCTCAATTTGGTGAATGAGCATTTTAAGCATTCAAAGATGCGAGATCTTCACAAATCCATTTTCATTGATTAAAGTCTCTCTTAATACCCTTTGTTATTTACAGTCAAATTAATTCTAATCACACATAACACGGCACAGATGTGGAAAGAAACCACTCAACCGAACACGTTCGCTGAACAGCCACTGTTCTTAAAGATACAGTACCATTTTAGCGCTTGTTATACATGTCAGTGTAAACTCAATGTAAATACTTGTAAATACTACAGTACAAATAATGCATACAAAAAACAAGCAAGTAACAAAATATCTAATAAATGTGTAAACGTGCAAATATTTAAAGTGCCAATAATACATTTTAAAAGTTTTAACTTCACTTCAAATATTGTCTCCTACAGCATCTATGCATGGGCTTTGGTGAAAGCTGTGCAAAGCCCTGCTCCATAAACCTAATGTTAACCTAGTAATAGTATTAGTATAAAATAGTAATCATTATTTTCTGACTCCCACTAAGGTAAATAATGCAGGTCACATTTCGAACAGCTTAGACAGACTGCACTTTTTTAGAGTACAAGCACTTAAATATTAGATGTGAAATTCTGTTTTCATTTTTGGGCTCCATTCTTGTGAATATTTTGGGTTAAAAATGTGTAGCTGACATGAAATTTTAAACAGTGAAAGCTTGTATCATTATTTTTCATGTATATGCAATTTCATGCAATTCTAGCAATTTACATTTTTAGAATTTGTATGTGAAGGACTCCACAAACAGAAGGGAAGGAGGACACAGGGAAGCGGGTTTTTCCAGATTCGGGTAAGGCTTTTAATCGGCAACTTCAATGCTTTGCAGCTTCACAAACTCAACAGTCTCAGAGGCACGTAGGCACTCAAACTCATTAGCTTCACGAACGTAAACACATCAGCTTCCACAAGCACTGTAGGCTCCCTTGTGCCAGACTCTCTCTGCCTCTCTGCTGGTGGCATGGCCGTTTATATACCGCTCTCCCCATGCTCACTGGAATTAGAGACAGGCGTTAGACATAATCTAGCTCAGGTGCAAGCACCCTTACCGCTTTCTTTCTGGACGGACGCTCGACCACACCCCTGCTGCCACATATCCCCACCGCCCGACTCAGTCCAGGGAGCCATCCGGCCTGTCTAACACAACTCCCCCATTTCTGGAAAGGAAGTCGGCGACAGCCATCTGCGCCCCCCGTCTGTGGACCACCTTGAATTTAAAGGGCTGGAGAGCCAGATACCACTGGCTGATCTGCGTGTTGATATCCTTCATGCGGTGGAGCCATTGGAGTGGGGCGTGATCAGAGCAGAGGGTGAAGGCCCGCCCCAGCAGCTAGTAACGGAGAGTGAGGACCACCCACTTGATGGCCAGGCACAACTTTTCCACGGTGCTGTACTTTGTTTCCCTCAAGGAGAGCTTGTGGCTTGTGCTCCTCCCCCTCCACCACCTGCGAGAGTACAGCCCCCAGCCCTCTGTCTGAAGCGTCCGTCTGCAGTACAAAAGTGGTTTAGATGGTGCCGCGGATGGCCGCCTCGGTGTGTAGCTCTTCAGTTCTTTTGTTGTTTTTGTTTGTTTGTCCTGTGTTTAGTAATATTTTCCCAGTCAGTTTTACCAGGGACGAACTGCTGAACATTCGGCAGCATATACCAGACAACCTTTTCCCGGTTTTTGAATATTCTGACGTTTTGCTGGACATTTTAGTCAGAGGCGCGGCTGTGTTGTTTAAACGCGCTATGAGACGCAGGCGAGGGAGATGAGCAGGTGCACTGGTCAGGCTCCTTCGCCGTGGATTTTGAACAGCTCTGCCGAGTATTCATCTAGCGAATCTCCGCTCTCTTCCTAACAAAACGGACGAACTACATCTCCTCACCCATACAAACAAGGACTTTTCAAACTCTGCTGCCTTGTGCTTCACAGAAACCTGGCTGAGTGAAGCCATTCTAGATAGTGCGTTACATCTGCCGGGCTTTCAGCTGTTCAGAGTGGATTGCATCGCGGAGTTATGCAGGGAAATCGTGTAGCCGAGTTATTCTCGTTTAACGGGGAAAACGAGAGGCAGTGGAACATGCTTTTATATCAATAAAAGTTGGTGTACAGATGTAACAACGTTAAAGAGGATGTGCTGTCCTAATTTGGAAGCGCTCTTTATTAACTGTAAGCCGTTCTACTCGCCGCGGGAGTTTTCCTCGTTTATTCTGGTGAGTGTATATATCGTGCCAAACGCGTGTGTGAACACAGCGCTACAACGGCTGACTGATCAAATCACAGACACAGAACAACAATACCCGGACTCAGTTATTATTATTCTTGGGGATTTTAACATAGCAAATCTCACATGTGAACTGCCCAAATACAAACAGCACATTACATTCCCCACCAGAGACAGGAACATACTGGATCATTGTTACACAACAATAAAGGATGCATATCACTCTGTCCCTAGAGCAGCTTTGGGACTCTCTGATCACTGTCTGGTTCATCTTTTTCCAACCTACAGGCAGAAATTAAAATCAACCAAGCCAGAAGTAAGGACTGTAAAGAGATGGACCAATGAAGCAGAGCGGGAACTACAAGCCTGCTTCAGTTGCACGGATTGGAGTGTTTTTGAGGCTGCAGTCACGGACCTGGACGAGCTCATAGATACTGTTACATCATATATCAGTTTCTGTGAGGATATGTGCATTCCTACTAGGACTTATTTAAAGTTCAACAATGACAAACCATGGTTTACAGCAGAGCTCAGGCAGGTTCGTCAGGCCAAAGAGGATGCTTACAGGGGTGGGGATAAAGTCTTGTACAGTCAGGCCAGGAACACACTGAACAAGGAAATCAGAGTGGCTAAAAGAAGATACTCTGAGAAGCTGAAAAACAAGTTTTCAACTAACGACCCTGCATCAGTGTGGAGTGGCATGAAACAACTCACTCCTTACAGGACTCCTACCCCCAACGCTGTGGTGGACCAACAACTGGCTGACGACCTGAATGTGTTCTACTGCAGATTTGAAAGGCCCAATCTCACACCCCACACCCACTCTGACCTTCACTTCACACAAACACCAACACCTCCTGCAACCCCCCTCCTCCCCCCTCCTGCTACTCAACCTGCACTTAAGATCTGTGAAGATGATGTGAGCCGGGTCTTTTGGAATCAAAAGACGAGGAAAGTTTCAGGCCCAGATGGTGTCTCACCAGCGTGTCTTCGATCCTGTGCTAACCAGCTGGCCCCCATCTTCACACAGATCTTCAATAGATCACTGGAGCAGTGTGAAGTCCCATGCTGCTTCAAACACTCAATCATTATTCCTGTCCCAAAGAAACCAAAAATCACAGGACTTAATGGCCTACAGACCTGTCGCCCTGACGTCTGTGGTCATGAAGTCATTTGAGAGACTAGTGTTGGCCCACCTGAAGAACATCACTGGACCCTTTCTAGATCCCCTTCAATTTGCTTATCGAGCAAACAGGTCTGTGGATGATGCAGTCAACATGAGATTGCATCATGTCCTGCAACATCTGGACAGACCAGGGTCATATACAAGGATCCTTTTTGTGGACTTCAGTTCGTCTTTCAACACCATCATCCCAGCTATACTCCAGAATAAATTACACCAACTCTCTGTTCCCATGTCTATCTGTCAGTAGATTACCAGCTTTCTGATGGACAGTCAGCAGTTTGTGAGACAGGGGAAACTCACTTTCAGCACCTGTACAATCAGCACTGTTGCCCACCAGGGATGTGTGCTCTCCCCACTACTCTTCTCCCTCTACACCAATGACTGCATCACCAAGGACCCCTCTGTCAAGCTCCTGAAGTTTGCAGATGACACCACTGTCATCGGCCTCATCCGAGATGATGACGAGTCTGCATACAGAAGGGAGGTTGAACAGCTGGCTGTCTGGTGCAGTCAAAACAACCTTAAGCTGAACACGCTCAAAACGGTGGAGATGATTGTGGACTTTAGGAGGAACACCCCAACACTGACCCCCCTCACCATTCTAAACAGCATTGTGACAGCAGTGGAGTCAATCAGGTTCCTGGGCACTACCATCTCACAGGACCTGAAGTAGGAGACACACATTGACTCCATTGTGCAAAAGGCCCAGCAGAGGTTATACTTCCTTCGCCAGCTGAGGAAGTTCAACCTGCCACAGGTCATTGAGTCTGTCCTCTGCACTTCAATAACTGTCTGGTTTGGTTCAGCTACGAAATCAGAAGACTACAAAGGATAATTTGGACTGCTGAGAGGATTATTGGTTGCCCCCTGACCCCCCTTCAAGAACTATACACTTCCAGAGTGAGGAAAAAGGCTGGAAAAATCACTCTGGACCCCACTCACCCTGCCCTGATCTTTGTGAAGATCTCGCATCTTTGAATGCTTAAAATGCTCATTCACCAAATTGAGAAAGAGAATGTGCCGATTTAACAGCTCAACCTTTTTGAACTGTTGCCTTCTGTCTGATGCTTCAGAGCTCTGAGCACCAGAACCGTCAGGCACAGGAACAGTTTTTTCCCTCAGGCTATCCATCTCATGAACAGTTAAATTGCCCTATTGAGCTATAACTATGTCCAATACACAGTTTAGTCTTTTTTTTATTTATCCAACACATCCAACCTCTTCTGCCATTTCATTCCTCTGAAAAAAAAAACACCTTTGCACTGTACATAACAGATTTGTATTTTGCACTGTACATAACAGATAACAGATTTGTATTAGATTTGCACTGCGTATGTGTGTGTATGTATGTATGTATGTATGTATGTATGTATGTGTGTGTGTGTCTGTGTTTGTATGTACGTATGTGTATAATTATTTTTTATTACTTATCTATGTCTTGCTGCTGTTTTTGTATTGTTTTGTATTGTTGTACAATGGAAGCTCCTGTCACCAAGACAAATTCCTTGTATGTGTAAGCATACTTGGCAATAAAGCTGATTCTGATTCTGAAAAGGGAGAGAGAAATTAGGTGCATGTAAAAGCGCCCCCCCCCCCCCCCGCAAAGTGCAGCTTTAATCTGCGTAAACGCCTGTTGACACTGCTCCGTTGACTGGACCGGGTCTGGAGCCCCCTTTTTAGTGAAATCAGTCAGCAGGCTGGTGACGTACAAATAATTAGGCACAAACCTCCTGTAATAGCCAGCCAGCCCCACCTCCTTTTTGGTCTTGGGTCTCGGGAAGGTCGCAATCACAGCAGTCTTGTCAATTTGGGGACGCACCTGGCCGTGGCCCAAGAGGAACCCCAGATACGTACCGCCAACCTCGCACTTCTTGGGGTTTGCTGTGAGCCCCGCCCGTCACAGCGACCTCAGAACCACTGGGACTGCCTCCCTCCTCAATTTCAGGAGGTTAAGGTGATATATTTAAAATGCACCCCCTCTATCGATTTGCTTTACCTCATAATCGAGATCCCCCACTCGTCGTGTGACCTCAAAGGGACCTTGCCACTTAGCGAGTAACTTGGAGCTCGATGTGGGGAGTAATACGTGTACCTTATCTCCCGGTGCAAATTCCCGCAGCTGAGTTCCCCTGTTATACATTTGGCTCTGTCGTTCTTGAGCTTGGAGCAAATTCTTCTGTGTTAGTTGCCCCAATATGTGGAGTTTTGCTCTAAGATCAAGAACGTATTGAATTTCATTCTTACTGGCTGAAGGTCCCTCCTCCCAAGCTTCGCATATGACATCAAGCACGCCGTGCGGGCACCGCCCATATAGCACCTCGAATGGGGAAAACCCAGTGGAGGCTTGCGGGACCTCACGTACTGCGAATAACAGGGGATCGAGCCATTTGTCCCAATTTCTAGCATCCTTGTGCACAAACTTACGAATCATGTTATTAAGGGTTTTATTAAATCGCTCCACTAGGCCATCTGTTTGTGGATGGTAAACGCTGGTGTGAATTGACTTAATACCTAATAATTCGTAAAGCTCTTGTAATTTCTGTGAAATAAAGGTTGTGCCCTGATCGATGAGGATTTCTTTCAGAATCCCCACCTGGGAGTTTATAGTGCCTCCGCAACATTACGTGCCGAGATGCTGCGTAGAGGCACTGCTTCCGGATATTGCGTTGCATAGTCCACTAGGACTAACACAAAGTGATGTCTGTGTGCTGACCGCTCTAATGGCCCGATGAGGTCCATGCCAATTCTCTCGAAGGGGACCTTGATCAGTGGAAGGGGGTGCAATGGCGCTTTTGGGGTGGCCGGTGGATTCACCAGCTGACATTTGCGGCATACCGTACACAACCTGCGAACATCGACACCAATGCCGGCCAGTAAAAACGGGCTATTAGTCAGTTCAGTGTTTTCCTTTCCCTTAAGTGACCCGCCATCGGATTATAATGAGCCGCCTGGAACACCATTTCCCAGCGGCTCCGTGGTATTAAGAGCTGGGTTGTATCTTCCTTTGTTTGGGCGCCCTGCGTCACTCTATACAGTAAAGCAGGGCTTGTTTATAACTGCGAAATAGGGATACGAAAGTGCGACACCCGGCTGGAGCTGTTGACCATTGATCACTCTCACTTGGTCGAAGGTGTGCTTGAGGGTTTCGTCTCACGACTGCTCCAAAGGGAAATCCCTTGAGGGTGGGAGGGGCCGCAGCCTCTCCCCTCCTCATGTCATCCTGACGTGGAGCTGAAGAAGGAGACGGCCCCGGCTCCGCCTCCCCTGCCAGAGCATCACACATTTCACATATCGTCGCTTTTGTTCAGGACCAATCCGCGCATATTCCCTTTAATATATTTCTAAATTTAGGCCATTTAGTCCCCAAAATCAGCGGATGGGTGAGGCGGGAATTAACCGCGGCCTCCACTCTGTTTTGTTCCCCGGAATTTAATCACAAGGGTCACCACAGGGTAGTTGTGAATATCCCCATGCACACACTTCACCCTCAACGTTTTAGCTGTGTCCAAAGCCTCGTGTTGAACCAAGCATTGGTAGATAGTGGTTTGATTACAACCTGTGTCCACCAATGCTTGGTGAGTACCCCCCTTGACACTTACCGATATCCGGTACGCTCCGGCCCAGTTGTGGGGGCAGCCTGCGGTGTGTCGGGGATCCGGACCACCGTCCCCAGCTCCATCACAGGGCATTGATCCCGGAATTGTCCCGGATCCCTGCAACTCCAGCAGGCTGGCCCAGGCACCACGCCCGCACCAGTGTCAGCGGACACTTCCACCTGAGGTGGAGAGTGGCGGGGCGCTGTAGATGCTGGGGGCGGTGCAAATCCCTGCGCGTGGGGAACTGGCCTTGGTGGCGGGGCTCCTCGCCTCCGCGGGGCAGGAATGGCCTCTGGAGAGAGAGCAGAGTGAGAGGGTAGAGGGGAGGGGGAAGAGAACGGGGAACACACAGGGGGAGGGGAGAGAGAGTAGAAGGGCTGTTCCGCCCTCGGGTGCGCTGCCATATGGTCCTCTGCCAGTCAGACAGCTTCCTCCAGTGATGCTGGGCGGTGGCACTGGACCCACTCCGCCGTTTCTTTTGGCAGTCGATAGATTAGCTGCTCCAGCACCACCTGGTCGATCACTCCCATGACGTCGCGATCCCCCTCCAGCAGACATTTCTGGCATGCATCTCGGAGCCGTTGGGAGAAAGCAAACAGGCGGCCGGTCCTCTCCAGTTTCATGGATCGAAAGAGCTGGTGGTACTGTTCTGGACTGCAATCACCCCGCTGCAGGATGGACTTCTTCAGGTCCTCATAAGCCAGGAGGTTAGCCGCCGGCAGTTGTTGAGCAGCAAGCTGGGCTTCCCCAGACAGCAACGGGAGATATCATGCAGCCAGCCCCAGATCTCCGCAGTTCGTGCGAAAAGATCGAGGAAGGCTTCTGGGTCGCAGGGGGGTGTGGTTGTCATGGGGGTCATGGCTGGGGCTCTCTTCTGGCTGAGGAGGCTCCAGATCGCATGCAGGTCCTCTGCTTGAGCTCGTAGGATCTCGAAGAACCGGCGATCTTGGTCTTGGCGAAGCTCAAACAGAGATTGTTGGTAGGACTGGTGTAGGCCGGCAAGGGACTGGAGGATCTCCGCCAACTGCGAGGACTCCATGGGGCGTACTTCCTGCAACTTTAAACCCGGGTTGCTGCACCAGTGGGAAGGACTCCACAAACAGAAGGGAAGGAGGACACAGGGAAGGGGGTTTTTCCAGACTCGGGTAAGGCTTTTAATTGTCAACTTCAATGCTTTGCAGCTTTACAAACTCAACAGTTTCAGAGGCACGTAGGCACTCAAACTCACTAGTTTCACGCACATAAACGCATTAGCTTCACAAACATAAACACATCAGCTTCTATGAGCACTGAAGGCTCCCTTGTGCCAGACTCTCTCTGCTGGTGGCGTGGCCGTTTATATGCCGCTCTCCCCATGCTCACTGGAATTAGAGACAGGTGTTAGACATAATCTAGCTCGGGTGTAAGCGCCCTTATCGCTTTCTCTCTCTCCAGACGGATGCTCGACCACACCCCTGCTGCCACATTGTACTTTTTAAAAAAGTTAAAATGTTTATAACTATTTTACATTTTCAGACAAAGCTTTGTCAAGGTAAGATTATAGTTTGTCTTGTAAAAAAGGATGATTTTCTATCCGTTCCGGAGTGGAACTTCAATAAATTGCCCTTGAAGGTCTCTGCGTTGTTCTGTCTTTTCTGAGCGCTGAAGTAAAGCAGTTATTGTTTATTCACACATTTGATTCCGTTATTCACTTGATCTGACTCCAATTTTATATTAATCTGACTCTAATTTTAAGTTGACCTCTAATTTATATTTAAGCTCTAATTAATTTCTGATCATTCTTTTAATTTAACATTTTCAGGTTATTGGTTACTCTAAATCCTCTTCTATTCATTATCCTTTCGATCTTTGGAGACTTACGCCGGCCGTTATTAAATTACGTAAACCTCCCGAAAACGGATAGCCAGTTCCGTTCTTAGTCAGCGGTTGTAGGGTTAACTAATATCGTCTGGTTTGGCTTATCTCATAACCAGAGGATATTGCCGCATAGTCACGTACATACAACTTGCTAAGACGGGCGGTGAGCAGTGACTGAGAGTCTTTTAAATGGCTTTCTCCTACCCGGTTGTCCTAGGTGGTTATCCTACCTTGTTGTCCTGAGTGGTTTCTCCTATATTAAAGCTCTAGTATGGTCTAATGAAATTCAAATCCTACCCGGTTTGTCCTAGGTGGTTGTCCTACCTGGTTGTCCTGAGTGGTTTAAATTCAAACTGAGAGTCTTTAAATGGCTTCCTCCTATATTAAAGCTCCAGTAATGATTTCAGAGGAATTCAGAATAAATCAAATAATAACAATTTATTTGTCAGGTAGGATATAAAACATTGTTGCAGAAATTCAAATCAAAGCCAATTTCACATGATCAGAATAAACAAGCATTACTAAAAATAAAAGACAAGTCAAAGAAACATACCTGACAAAACTACATGCAGTGGTACAGCATGGGAGATCTGCTTACAGATTCTTTCAAAAATGTATCAATAATAAGAAATACCTGGTAGAGAAAAAACTACATGCAAATGACGGAGCATGGGAGATCTGGCTTACAGATTCCTCAAGCTTCTCTGCCATCCTTCCTTAAGTACCAAACGATTCTATTGTTGTTTCAGATGTGTATGTTTGATGTTATTTAGGATTTGGTTTACAATTTAGGGAGTTGTAAGTCGACCTTTGATTGAGTAGGTTGTTTGATGTTTACAAAGAATGCACCTAATCTGCATACAGCATCTGGTCTCTGTGTGAGACTTGGGAGGGGCATGCCCCAGATAGAATACTGTATTTTACTAAGTTCTTAAATCTTACTTGTGGTTTGACTTTGCTGAAAGGGAATGAGACCGTTTTACCAGTTGCACTGAGACCTCTTGAATGACACCAAACATGTATGATCAGCAAACCTTTTACATTACAGAACAGGATAAGTCATAACTTAGTTTTTAGTGTCCTTAAAGTAACCTGAGGTGAGAGAGAGAGAGCAGATGTGAGTGTGATTTGCGTTTTATGGTCCCCAATCAGTGGGGTGTGTTTTCTCAGGTGGAGATGCTCCTCTGTGTGAGTTTTATGACGTTGGTTCTCGCAGAGTTCTTTGACTTTCCCGGAAGTGATGCAGATCATTTTTGTGACAGTCTTACAGTCGAGACAAACTTTATGTATCTAGTTTAATCAATAATTATGTACCACACACTTTTGTGTGTGAAAATAAAATATCAATATCTTATTTTTTCCAACCACCTCATAAGCTATGTTATTTTTTTATAATGTTGTCAGAAAATTATATTATTTTTATAATTTTTTTTGTATCATATTTGATAAATCAGGCTTTAAAGGTCATCATCCTCCTGAAACCTAGGAGTTTTGTTATTGAAGTCTCTTTTAGCTCAAACTTGCCACAGCAGTAAATCTTGGTGTGTCTTAAGAGGACTCACTGAGCTTTTCAGAGATACCAAATGTCAACCATGATGAAAACAATTCAGCACATCAAATACAATATGAATAATTTAAGATGACATCATTATAGCTTGTAATGTAAAACAATGAAATCATCTTTATAATGACAGAGCAGGCTGCATATATAAAAATACATATAAGTATCAGTTCACACATTAAATATGTCTTATAAAATTTTATTTTCAGTATTTTCAAAGCCTTCTCTATCATAAAAGCCTGCTATATCATATTTCATACACACATTTCAACTTGACAGAAACAGGAAGGCAAATGGGTCCTATCACCCTTATATTTCAATGTAACTATGGCACGGTTCTTATTAACCTTGAATGTGACCTCTTCAGGTATAAGCCACTTCCAGCTATTATAGGAATACAAAAATACTACATTATACATCATCATATTATTATAATTAATTATTATTTTCATAAACACATTGGTTTGGAGCGCATATAGTTTTACAGTTTATCACATTTTGTCATCGTTTCATCGCACACTGTTGCAAAGACAGATAACTGTGGAATTATCAATGAATGTGAGATCAGGTGCTGAAACGGACACTCATCAGCTCCGTCTGTCACGGATACCACAAACTTTTTACAACCAGTAGAGAGAGGAAGAAAGAGAGCTGAAAGCAGCTGGAAAAAGCAGCTCGACTCAGCGTGCACTTTAATTGCTTTTTCAACTTTCATTGCATCAAAATTGCATGAAAATCTTGTTTTATCTTGGCACACATTATAAATGTGTTATTCTCTCCTTTCTTGTCAGAAACCATTCTCTCTTTCTTGTATAGTAAATAGACACACAGATCTTGCATTCAGCATGGCTTATAAAATACCTTTGGAAATAAATAAATAAATAAATAAATAAAGGCTTCATCGGAAGTTATGAAGCTACACATGAATGGAGGTTTACATAGAGACCTGAGAATACTGCATCGTCACACTCTCTGTAAAGTAAGAAGGCGATTTTATTATCGTCTCTTCAAAACAACACACAGCAACAAGTGAATGATCGACTTATTCTTTAACTATAAATGCTGAGGTTACAAAATTATCCTACATTAGCATGTTATTCTGCTGTACTTCCTGTGGTTATGTGATTTAGTGGCCACACCACTAAATTCTGATATTATTATACTTCTAGTTATTTACATTGCTACTAATGACAATGGAACTTTGTCACAATTGCCATGAATTGCAACCGCTTGCTTCTGCAGTGCTAAAAAAGGTGAATGGAAAGTGATATCACAGTCACTCTTTCCTTCTACAATCACTGGCTAACTTGCTCTCTGATTTCTTATGTATTTACACACACACCTTATCTGACTCACGGCTTATGAGATGCAAATTACAAAAAAGAGATCTAGCCTTTATTAGTTCAGTTTGACTGACGTGGTATAAATGGACCATCTTTTCTCTGGGCTAGCTCAGAGCCTTCACACCTCAGCTATAACGACTGAAGGCAATGAACTACAGATTGCAAATAAGTCAGGGCTGGATATACTGTATGTGATGATATTATCTCTCTTCGGTTGAGTTGTACTCTTCACCGTTCTGTTCAGCCTCTGCATGAGTTTAACATATCTCTGAGTTAAAGGCAGCCTGCGGCCGCTGTCAACCCAGATGATATTTTTGGCAATGTGGTCATGTTTATCATGGCTTTCAATTCATATCGTAAACATCCCCCTCTCTCCATCTCTTTCAATCTCTGTTTCTGTGTTTTCTTTCCCTCTATCAACCTCTCTCACAGCAGGTGA
This sequence comes from Myxocyprinus asiaticus, assembly GCF_019703515.2. Lineage (NCBI taxonomy): Eukaryota > Metazoa > Chordata > Actinopteri > Cypriniformes > Catostomidae > Myxocyprinus > Myxocyprinus asiaticus. Next base: position 27,698,027 of record NC_059374.1, on the reverse strand, counting down.
TAAAAACACATTTTTATCAAAGAACATCAAACGTTTACCTGAAGTGAGTTATCCAGATGTGTTGTTGAAACTGAGCGCATCTAAGCAAGAGCGGCGATGAAATCGTAGTTTAGATGCTCACAATTATTTCCTCGGTGGCAAGGTGGGGAATATTGGATCACATCTGTTATAATCAATGAAGCCCTTCAATAAAGCTGTATATGTGACCTGTGGACAAGGTAAAAATTTCCTTTTTAATGATAAAAATACTTTTCTTGGCTCTTCTGATATAAAAGCATCTGCTATATGACTTAATGTACAACTAAATGACTTGTGCAGCTTCATTCATTTAATGGGAGCGATAGTCACTTTTAGAGCTCTACCTCTCAAATGTACTATTTGTTTGCATAAATTCCATTTACCTACCAGAGATAAGGTGTGTGCTACAGTTATTACGGCAAATATCCATCCAGCCGTCTCGGTTCACTGGAGTGGTTCATATGTCCATATGTCATTGCTTTTTCAGAGATCTAAACACTTTAATTTCCATTAGTTCCAGGCATCCAGGGAGCATCCAACATGGTCCACATTTTAATAATGGCATTTCATGACAATCATGTTAATGTTAGTAACGTTTATTGTGTTGAAGTCACTGAATGAAGTGCCCACTGTTGTTTTGAATGAGGTGCGTTCCATTCAGAAGTGATCATCCCTATACATTATTCCCATCAAAGACTTTACCATCCACTGTTAAGAGTTTTGAAAGGCTAAAAGTTGTGGGGCTCAAAAATGAGAGTCATTCAGAACTCACCTTTTTAAGTAATTTTTATTGGAAATTCAGTTTGAAGCGATATTACTGCATGACTATCATAATTGTTCTCCCTTCAAAGTTCCCTTCTGAGGGTGAATTTTCACATCTGGAATGCAGTGCGAGTTCGCGTTTAGCAGGAATTGTGCCCTTCAAAAAAAGATTAGTGTCTTTGAATTTGAAGGAATGGGTCTCTTTGCATTGTTGGTTGATTCATTTTTATTTTTATGTTTTTTGTTTTTCCAGCCCCGTTGTCTTTTTTTTAAAGCTTTTTATGCTTTGTTCATGTGAAGAGTTAGATTTGATAAGTGTTGGTAGGTAACTAACTAAAGACCGCAACACTGCTAAATTAATTTCAATTTCAGATGTGTGATAGTAGCTAGAAATATAGAAACTCATTGCAGTTAACCAGTTTGTTTAGATGGTTCATGTAAGTCATGCAGTTCAAAAGATTCACTGATTCGATTGTGTCCTTGTACAGAAGTCCCCTGTGAGGTAGCTGTTAATTTTTCTACTCAGATATACACTCACTGAGCACTTTAAAAGGAACACTGTGGTCCTAATAAATTGCCTGACTAATAAATTGGTCTTCTGCTGCTGTAACCCATCCGCCTCAAGGTTCAACATGTTGTACATTCTGAGATGCTATTCTGCTCACTACAATTGTACAGAGTGATTATCCGAGTTACCATAGCCTTTCTGTCAGCTCAACCCAGTCTGGCCATTCTCCGTTAACCTCATTAACAAGGCGTTTTCCTCCGCAAAACTGCCGCTGCCGCTCTTCTGTCCCCTTTTTGAAGTTGTGTTAGATAAATGCTACTCTTATTGCAATCCGAGTGCAGCTAACTACTTTTAGAGCAGCTTGACTGTAGAGTTTAACTACTCTAAATCATGAGTTTGTTTGTAACTTGGGAAGCCACAGTTTCAGAGTAGCTTCCCCAACACTAAAAAAATAAATGATATTGCATGGAGTGGTCAAAATTTTCTCTATCGATCTCTTGTATGTCTTTCTTTCTCTGTCACATTCTTCACATGCTCTCCCTCATTCTCTCTCTCTCTGTCTCGCACTATCTCTCTCTCTCTAATTGCTCTCTCTGTCTCTATTTCTCTCCCTCTCGCTTGTGTTTCTCTATACAAGATGCTCTAAATCTGCAGGGGGTAGAGCTGGTTGACTGAGCTAGCTGTGGGAAATAAAGGACATGAGCTAAAGCAAGAGAGACAGGCAACTGCCAAGCAGAGTGAATAAGAACAAAATGTTTTCATTGAATTATGGAGGAGTGACAATCTGGAGCAGAGGCTGCAAGGAATCTGGGGCTGGATCAATACTCTGTCTTTCATTTTTCTCTGCACCTACCTTGTAATTTTATTGTGCTGTGGTTTTTGCTTTTTGTCCTTTTCTCCTCATCTCTTTGCCATCACATTTGCACCTTTTGAGCTCAACTGAGACTAAACTGTGGTTGTTCTCTGTGCTGAAGTCTCTGCTCTGGAATGAAGCCCCTGCTGCAGAATCTGTGTTGTTTTCCTCATGAAGTACTCTTAAGTGCAGATCCATACTAAGAATAACCACCAATTTATTTGTAAAAATGTCCTTATCTAGCTGTCTGTCTGTCTGGGCAACAAAAACCATAAGTCCTAGAAACGCCAAACTTGGATGGATGGAAATTGAAATTTGACACCAAAACAAAAGTGTCAGTGATCCACAGGATATATTCTGTTCAGTTTGGTAATTTTGGTCATACACATTTGGACAGTCTGATGACACGTGCCAAATTTATTTTAATTTCCGTTGTCAGCAACACATCAAAATGATTTAATTCACCAGTGAAGAAGAGATGCAGGATGTAGTGCCAATTTTGTCCACTAGAGGTAGGCACAAGATAAGAAATCCTTGAAAGTCTTCAAAAAAAGTTTTCCCAAACAACAACAGTAGCTACCATCTGCAGCAAGGAGTATTTCACTCTATAACAACAATAAAAAACCCACAAAATTATCAGACATCAAAAGTAACACGACAAAACGAGTGCTCTACTTGCAATATGGTATTTACGAAGTTCCAAGCTAAACTAGAGAGATCGCAAAGGAAATAAATACTCTATGAGAATTAAGATACAGCACGAAATGATGCACGCCACCTTCGATCGGACAATTGACCAAATCATAAACAAATTGAAAAAAATTTAAGGGAGTACAGGGACCATAAGACGGACATAAGCAAAAGCGACAGGATGGAGCAGTGATGTTTTGGGCTCAGACACCGACCAGCCTGCTAACTAACCGGAGCATTGAATTCAACCAGTCACACTCGAGATAAACACCGATTCGCCAGTGTCCTCTGCAGCTGATCTCAGTAAGTTGTTATATTTGTATTATATACTTTTATTACACTGTTAGCATTTTAGCAGGTGGCTGCACCATAACAAAATGTGAAAAAAATAAGGGGTCTGAATACTTTCTGAATGCACTGTAAGTCTGTCCCTCACAGTCTCGTTTTCATCCCCATCAAAAATCAAATATGGCACTTCTGTGAATAAGGTCCATGTGTGCTTGGCCCCCTGTGATTTCCACTTGCGGCTATATTTAGCGGCCAAGCACTGAAAGTGCGGAGCCCCTGTTGTATCTGTTAGTGTTCTTTTTAGGGGGGAACCCTATTGTAATTGTACTGATATTCTACTTTTTCTTCTTCTTCTTTTTTTTTTTCTGGCCTAAAAGCATCTGGTCTTCAGAGACTGTAAGTCGTGGAGACACCAAACTTGGCAGGATGATCCCAAATCCCCCCACTACTCAGGCACACAAACACACACCCATCTGACCCTAGGTGGTACTATAATAAACACTTTTACATTTTGACTCATATCTCTGCAACCGTAAGGGCTAGAATCAAAATTATTTTCCGTCTGATTCCTTAAGTAATGCCCTACAAAATGTATTTCTCCGATTTCATTTCCATCTTTTCGAATTCCTCTTAGACCATTTGTCTGATTAGCACATCATTTGGTATACATCACCTACTGACCCCTCTGACAAAAAGTTATCAAAGGAATTTCTACGCTTGAAATCTTTCCGAAGATATTAATGATATAATTTCTTCGTTTTAACGCAATTTGAGTAATTTATCAATATCTGCTCAATGCAAACTCCAGAAGTAACCAAACTCGGTATACATAGTCAACAGGAGGTTTAGAAGATGTCAGTAAAGTTTTGTACAATTTCACCCCTAGGGGGCACTACAACTAAAAAACTGTCATAACTTTACAGCTGTTTGAGTGACAAAGTTTAAATTAAATATGCATCTTCTTTTGCTCAAATGCTAACATATTCTTAAATTGATAAAATGATAAATACTTTTCTTGGCTCTTCTGGATTAAAGCGTCTGCTATATGACTAAATGTACAACTAAATGACTTGTGCAGCTTCATTCATTTTAATGGGAGCGGTCTCTTGTATGTCACTTTTAGAGCTCTACCTCTCAAATGTACTATTTGTTTGCATAAATTCCATTTACCTACCAGAGATAAGATGTGTGCTACAGTTATTACCAGAAATATCCATCCAGCCATCTCGGTTCACTGGAGTGGTTCATGTGTCCGTATGTCGTTGCTTTTTCGGAGATCTAAACACTTTAATTTCGATTTGACAAATTAACAAAAATGGCTGCCAACGGCCAATCAAATTTCAGCACCTTATAACTCGTATTGGGAATGGCCGAGGGTTATGGAAATTACTTCACACAAGCAGGGTGTCAACTCGAAGCCGCATATCAAATTTTGTGACAGTCAGCCACACGGTGGCAGTATAATTAGCTAATTTGCGTTTTTGCTCATAACTCTGGAACCATATAGGCTACAATACAAATTTGTAGCTTCTCTGAATCCACCAGTGCCCCACAATAATGTGGTCACTTGAATTTCCATTTCTGCAAGAAACTTTTTTTTACAATTTCGATTTATTTGAAAAACCTACTTTTTTGAACTCGTCCCAGGCTGTTTGCCCAATTCTCACAAAACTTGGTATGTATTATCTACAGACCCTCCTGACAAAATTATCAAAATAATTTTGATGCGTCAAAGCATTCCAAAGATATAAGCAAATATGTTTTGGCCATGGCCTATAATGACTAATTTGCTTATATCTTTGTACATATGGACAAGAGAGCACTCTGAGGTAACATAATGATTTTCATTCATTTCTTTATGCTAGGGGGTGCTATAACTTAAGACAATCATATTTTTGCAACTGTGCTCAAAGCAGGTGAAATGTTGCACCAAAATGGCTGTCCACAGCATCCACAGGATCTTTTCTGACAAATTTGTTTGTTTTGGTCATCTCGCCATATGTGCTTGGCCCCCGACAATAGTCGCTTGTGGCTGTATTTATTATTATTCTTTCTCTGACTGGAAGTCTGTGGCAGCCCATAGATCCATAAGTAAAAAGTTTTTACATTTGGCATTCTTGTAGGCGAGAGTCTGAACTTTCCTTGTGGCAAATTTGGAGCCTCTGGCTCAAATCCTGTAGCGCCACCAACTGTTCAAATTTGCACACACGTTTATGCTTAACTTTTGAACTGTATGTCCTAGAAACAAAATTCAGCATAGTTCAAATGGTTACCATTGTCACAATTTCCTGGCATTTTTTCAAAATCCTCTTAGGCCGTATGTCCAATTCGCACAAAATTTGGCGTATATCATCTAGGGACACTTAAGGCAAAATTTAAGTACCAAATGTTGAGCTATGTGAGCTGAGTGGCACAGTGTATAAAGCATCGAGCTAACATTGCAAAACCCCAGTCGAGTGTTCGAGTCCCTCTGAGACTGGTGTGAGGAATTTGCTTGTGGTGATGCCCGAGACCTCACATTGTGCTATCTGCAACATTAATTGCTTTATATTAGCTTGGCCCTTATAACTGCTGCTTGCGGCTAAATTTTGCAGGCAATAGCAGAAGTGTGTCACTGAGCCTGATAATGCAGTGGCTGATTGGCAGTGTGTACAGTGTTAAGCACTGGAGAGAACAGCTCTCTGCCCCGGCAGTTTTCTTTGCTGGAGTGGCTGTGAATGAAAGCCTTGCAGCTAGGATGAGCAGAGGCTCTCTCTATAGGGAGGGTTTTCTGCAGTTGGGTGCTGCTTTTGCATGAATACAATTGCTCCTTGGAGACCCAGTGATTTGGAAGTGAATGAATATGCCATTAAGAGAGGCAGTCAGGTCTATTATCGGCCAGTCTGTTTGATGTCATAGCGGCTCAGGATCGTCATGACATCATCTTGGTGGTCCTCATACAATACATGCGGGTTCCCACATGTGTCTGAGTGGTTCTCTGGATGGTTTAAGAATCGATGCTGAGTTTGTTTGTACAAACTCTTAATGGGCTCTGGTTTTCAAATTATGTTTTCACATTACAAAATGATAAGATTAGTTCTGTTTCATTCCTACTGACGGCCAGGGGCAGTGTAAACACTATTTGATTATCGCAGCGAGATGCCAGATAGGTTGAAAGAATATATCAACAAAGTCACGTAGTGACGTATGCTGAGCCCTGGGGGTTATAAGCCACAGTAGCTCAGCATTCTGCCTCTATCGCTTTCTCGCCTGGTTGAGATAGGTTGTTTTTGGTTAAGTGATATATTTGCGCTGTCAATTGCAGCTTACAAGAGCAGCGAGATATCATCCTCACAAGCTGGGTCAGTGCGCATCTACGCCACTTCAATGGATTTGGAGTATTTTAGCTGCATTTTGGTGAGTTTTCATTGCTTTTCATCAGTAACACTCTGTGCCTCTTGGTGCAATCCGGTGGCTGGTGTTTTCCGGTCTCCTGTTGACGTAATCATTGATGTAATCATTATCTATTCAGTTGTTCTGAGTGTTTTTCCTCAAATTTATGTTATACTCTGTGCCCCTCAGTTCAATCCATCGGCCATTTTAGATATATTTTCTCTTTCTTGTTTGTTGGCATTACCTGTCGGTTCACCCGGAGGAATCATATTATTTTTATTATTTTTCTTGCCTGTCTTGTTGCTTCATTACAATCATTCCGCTTGACTTTAAACCTTACGGTGCTATCCGAAGGTATTATTAGCGAGTAACTATGGCTCACAGCTTGATTGCCACTGGTTTCCCACTGACTTGTAAGCTGTGCCCTAATAATCTCCTCCCGGACAACAGTCATGACATCTTCCCGTTGTGTTTGGGTGTTCAGCATCTGAGAGAGGCTCTTACGGACCCGTGTCTGCACTGCAGTCTTTTACCTATGTCGGAACAACGGCTCCGTCTTGCTGAGTTAGACCCTAATTCAACGGTGAAACTCGGGCAGTTAGATGTAGCCCCTTCGCGCACTCAGAAGTGCAGGGCATCTGCGGCAACCGGCGCTCCCCTCCCATCTAAGAAGAGGGCCACATCGTGAAGTGATGAACATTTGCGTGTCGAGGAAAATTCATTTTCTAAGACGGTTTCTGTGCTTTCTTCAGAGATGGCAGAGCTGAAATGCCTGCTTCACTCGCTTCAGCCCGTCACATCTGCTATACCTGTGAAGATGACACAGGAGGATGAGAATGTTCAGAATCAGGGAGCTGGGGAAGAGTTTCTTGATTCTCCTTGTTTTTCACATGATTCTGTCTTGGATATGCTTTCTATGAGTGCTTTGGATTCTTTTTTTCTTGATCATGCGGATTCTGTGGATGTTGCTGCACAACCATTACCTCAGGATGTTTTCACTGGTTATCCAGCAGTGGAGAGGTCTAGTGGGGGGTCAGTTCAGTCATCTGGACAGGCCCAGTCCTCTTCTGATGATACTTTGGCCATGCTTCGAATGGCAATTGCTTATCTAGGACTTGATGAGTCACCTGTCCAATCTGCCGAGACCAAAATTTTTTTCAGGCAGGCCACAGCTGAGACTTCTTTTGCCATGCCACCATGTAAAGGTTCTGTGGCTGAATTTTCAAACTCCCTCACAGGTTCTGGTCCACCTAAGCAGCACTCAAAGATTGCTCAGACGCTAGCATCTATGGCTGAAGCAGATTCCATCGGGGTGAGTTGTGCTCCGGAAATAGAGCTAGAGTTTTTCTGCCACCTCATCGACATTTGCCAGGAAGACCCCGTCATTGTCCCCCCCCACGACCACTAAAAGTCGCACACATAAAGCCTGAGACACTCAGGCCGGCGGTCGATCGTTTTTCAATAGAACAGCTGGAGTACTGGAGGACCAACACAGCAGACCCCTGGGTTTTGACGACTCTGAGCAGGGGATATACTCTACAGTTTGGATGCCAGCCTCCTAGATTTTCAAGAATTGTTCCTATGGTTGTCAGAGACGCAGTTCGTTCAATGGCTCTCTCTCAGGAAATTCGTTCACTGTTAGAGAAGAGAGCCATAGAAAAAGTTCATCCCCTCGTTCAGGGAGATGGGTTCTATTCAACATATTTTCTTGTTCTGAAGAAGGACGGTGGTTTCCGCCCAATTCTTGATTTGAGGCATCTGAATTTGTTCCTGAAGGTCCTTCCTTTTCGAATGCTGTGCACAGCTGATGTTCTTCGGTCTTTGGCAGCAGACGATTGGTTTGTAAGTGTCGACCTGAAAGATGCATACTTTCACGTCCCAATTGCTGTTCATCACAGAAAGTTTCTGCGTTTCAGTTTCCTGAATCAAGCCAACCAGTTCAAAGTTATACCTTTCGGTCTTTCCCTTGCTCCTCGCGTCTTCACAAGGTGTGTGTGCGCAGCTCTGTCGCCTCTTTAGATGAGAGGTATGTGTATTATGCCTTATCTGGACGACTGGCTTCTTTGTGCCCACACAAAACGGCAGGCTGTGCAAGACTCCAGACTGCTTTTGAGACACGTGCAGAAGTTGGGTTTTTCTGTGAACGAGAAAAAGAGCTGTCTGATTCCAACACTGACAACTACGTTCATAGGAATGACCCTGAATTCCCACCTAATGTCTGCCTCCCTGTCTCAGGAATGTGTGACGAACATTCTGCAACTCCTGGCTTACTTTCACCCGGGTGTGTCTTTGCAGTACCGGGTGGTCCTACGACTAATAGGGATGTTAACGGCTGCTACAGTGGTGATTCCCCTGGGTTTACTTTACCTCAACAGTGTTCCATCTGAACCACCAGGGTGGCACGAAATCCCGCAGGTCTCTACAGCTTACTCACGAGATCCTGACATGGTGTCAGCCGCGACTCGCTTCACTGAGGGCAGCTCATATTTCGGGAGCATGCAACCAGACAGCGGATGCTCTTTCCAGGGATCGAGTACATCCAGGAGAATGGAGATTTCATCCAGATGTAGTGCAGGAGATCTGGCTATGATTTGGAAGAGCAGAGGTGGATCTTTTTGCTTCAGAGATGACCACTCACTCACTTATGGTTCTCAAAGACAGAAGTGTCCAGTCCCTTGGGCCAGGAATGGCCAAACTGCCTACTATATGCATTCCCACCTATCCCTCTGTTATGGGAGACGTTACACAGGATCTCCCTGTGCAAGCACAGAGTGCTACTCGTGGCATCGCGGTGACCAGCCAGACCATTGTTTCCTTTGTTGCTGAGACTTCTGACAGGCAATCCATGGAAGCTTCCCCCCAGGAAGGACCTCCTCTCCCAGCTGGAGGCCAGCGTCTGGCACCCAGATCCAACTTGTCTGCAGCTTTGGATCTGGCCATTGGGTTAAATCCTTCTCTGGAGCATTGTGACCCTGCAGTTATTAACACCATCTCCAATGCTAGGGCTTCTTCCACACGACAAATTTATGCTCCCCATTGGAAGCTTTTTTCTGCATGGTGTGAGGAGCAGGGGCTCGATCCTGCAATGTGTGACATTCCGAGCATCTTAAGCTTTCTTCAACATTTACTGGAGGAGGGCAAAGCAGCTTCCATGTTGAAAGTGTATGTCGCTGTGATTTCTGCATATCATGTTCCAGTTGGGGGATCTTCTCTTGGATCTCACAGTCTTGTCTGCAGTTTTCTGAAGGGTGTACGCCATCTGAAGCCTGCTCGGAATCCTCTATTTCCTGTGTGGGATTTGCCACTCGTGCTTGCATTCCTTTGCAGTTTGAGCCCTTGCAAAGCATTAAATGGTTATCCTTGAAGACTGCTTTTTTGTTGGCTATTACTTCTGTGAAATGAGTCAGTGAGTTGCACACACTGTCTGTTAGCGAATTGTGCTTGCGTTGGTTGCCGGATGACTCCGGGGTGGTCCTATGACCCAATCCTCCTTTTCTTCCAAAAGTCCTTCTTCCTCAGTTCATAAACCAGCACATTGAACTGGCCTCTTTTCAGACTTCTTCAGGGTCTGATTCAAGTGCTCAACTTTTGTGTCCTGTTCGTGCCTTGAAGTGTTGTGTGGACACTACTGCTCAATTTAGATAGTCAGACCAGTTATTTTTCTGCTATGGTGGTGTGAAGAAAGGTGCTCCAGTGTCGAAGCAGAGATTGTCGAACTGGATAGTGGAAACTATTACACTGGCTTACAAGGCAGCAGGGAAACCATTGCCCTGGGGTCTAACTTGTCATTCCACTAGGGCCATCTCATCTTCATGGGCTGTTTTTAGAGGAGTTTCCTTGGAGGACATCTGCACTGCTGCTACCTGGGCTTCTCCATGCACGTTTTCCAGGTTTTATAAGGTCAACGTTGCTGCTTATGCCATGAGTTCTGCAGTTCTTCAGGAGCGGCCTTAATTTTTCATCAGGTGGGTGGCATTCCTCATGACTGTGTTGGTATGTGTCATCCAGTAGTGTTTACACAGCCTCTGGAGGTCAGTAGGAATGAAACAGAATGCTAGTTACACGTGTAACTGTGGTTCTGTGAATTCCGGATGATCACCAGAGTTCTTAGTCACTCGGAATGTGCGAGAAAGGCATACCGAGGCAGAGTGCTGAGCTACTGTGGCTTATAACCCCCAGGGCTCAGCATATGTCACTACATTACTTTGTTGGTATATTCTCTTGACCTATCTGACTGGCGCTGCGATAATCCAATAGTGTTTATACTGCCTCTGGCGGTCATCCAGAATTCACAGAACCACAGCTGCATGTGTAATTAGCGATTTTGCAACTGTTCTGTAAATTTAAGTGTTGCAGAGTTGCACAATTGAAAAAAATATTAGCAATTTGATGCGGTTAAAATAATAAGAGGGGATTCGGTGCTCTTTTCACAGCAGTGAGAGTGTGATAGGGCTTTTATTCTCCATAATTTTGACAGTTATACATTTTGTGGATTTTGTTATTATTCCAGTGCAAAGTTTCAAAACTGAATTGCTTTACCTTTTACTAATTTGAAATAATAAAGAGCAACCCTTTATGGTTTCTCCCCATTAAACGTTCACGTTTAACCAGTTTTTTTTATTTATTTTTTTTATACTGAAGTCCATCGTACTACATTATCCTCCTTTAAACGGTCCTCCCCTGCAGATGGGCTGCTTTTCATGACTTAATGAGCCAGTGACCACTTATTTCAATTAGACCTGTAGTTAGACATAGGGCAAGTTCTCCACTGACTTGTCACCTTGCTGTTGTGCAAGTGTCGAACATTTCCTCTTTAAAGCGGAGAGACTGGTGAAAACTGGTGAGAGGGTATGGGCACAAGCTTCATGCTGAAAGAGTGTCTGGAGGTGAGCCAGAACAGGAGTGCTAGAACATGAAAGTGTGAATATGTCGGGTGGAAGAACAGAGTGGGGAAACTACTCTGATAGAGCGTGGAATGATGAAGGTGAGGTGGAATGATTTTTGCTGGAGGCCTGTGTTCTTGTTTGGAGACTCAGAGACACTCAAAGGCTGCATGTGAGAACATCCCTGTCTGTTTTTCTTCTTCCCTCTCTTTTGTTACTGAAGTTTGTTATTTGTTTGTTATTTGTTTTGTAATAGATATAGATAGATAGATTTATATATTTTTATATATATTTTTTATTTGTTAAATGGAATTTGAATAAACCATGATGGAAACACATTTACTGAATAAACTCCTTTTGAATTTATTAGGAATACAAGATGCATATAAAAAAAGTCATGTGATAGAATAATTAATTCACTAACCAGAGGACCAACCAGGACTGGTTATCCTGAAATAACAGTGTCTGGAAAAACTTCTTATGCGCATCCTGGACGCTAAATGACGTGCTTCAATGGGCTTATGTGACTCCTGGACACAGACACTCTTCAGTGTATCTGGAGCTCATGACACGGCAATCCTTGCTGCGCATTCAGAAGTGCACAGCTTTTAGATTATAAATATGGGGGCGCAACATGTAGTTCACTGCATTGAACAGTTTGATGAGCCTTTTTACTGCTAAATTAATTATTATTATCAGTGTCAGACCAAATCTGCAGAACGATTCCTGACAAATACATTTCACAACACCTCACAAATAAACCTGTGGATTATACATAACAAGAACATTGATCACAGCAGGGAACGTCTGACAGTGAACAAGGGGCGCTTTGATGTTTGTGGCAGCTGTGCATTAAACAAATAAATGTAAAGAATTAAAGAGACTAAACTTCGCATAGAGAAAACCTGTTCGTGCTGAACTCTGCACAAATATAGCTTATTATTAACCTATATTTATTTATCAATCATTGTATTTGCATTAAACTAAATGTGTATTTATTTTTTAAATCGATTTGTCATCACAGAGACGATTTTAAAGTAGTTTGTCTCAAGAATCGTGATTTGTAACTGAATAAAACATTTTTTCCCACCCCTACTGGAAAATCCAAAGCCTGCATGGAGTTTGCAGAGCAAATAAGTCGACTACAAATTTGAACTGTGCTGAAGGGCAGGTTTATTGACACTTTTTGAAAAATATGTATTTTCTGGGACTATGTGGATCTATAATATAATGTATAAGCAACGCACACACATGCTCCTAGAACTGTGTGACACGCTGTTGCTCCCAGACATCAGACAAAAATATTTATAGTGTTTTGTCTACATGCTCTAAACCGTAAGTATGTTATTAATAAAAAAGTCACAATAGCTACAATTTCTCAGGAAGAGACGATTTTATTTTTTCTTTGAACACATGGGATGGAAACACGGCTTTATTCGGACATTGTTTTTGCAGTTTTTCACATAAATAAAATTTACATCTTGGAAGGAAACACAGCTAGTAAGAGATAAATGGGACAATGAACAATGGAGGAAATATAGAATTAGTTATGTTGATCAAACAAAAATTTCTGTGAATTGTTTACTTCCATTGAATTTTTTTGCAAGAAGTAATTAGTCATTTGTAGTTGATAAATTTTTTTAGTAACTTACCCTACACTGACATTTTCTAACATCTTTCAAGACCATCAGAAGTCACTCCCAATATTCCAACAGAACTTCTAGCTAGATATTGTTTCCTTGGTGACATATGCAGTGTTGTAAACATCCACGAAAAGCAACAAATGAGCAAATTGTTGGAAAATAAGAATGTAAGGACTGTTCCATCAACTGGCTTGAAACTCTCTCACGCTGGCAGTTAGCCATCCTTATCATTTAGCCCTTTTTTTGTGACACCAACTGACATAAAAATGGTGTGTTTGTCTGATACAAATCCTATGCTATATCTGCTTTGTTATTGACTTGTTTTGAAATTTAAAAGTACCAGTGTAAGTTTTTTAATAATAGCACTACATTTTCTGTGTTGTCTTAAGAGGAGAGTTAATGGAAGCTAATATCATTAATGAAAGTGGGATGAGCACGCTTCGTAGGATCAATAATCATTTGTGGTTCATTTTGCTGTGCAAAGTAGCTATAATCTCTTTCTCTCTCTCTCTCTCTCTCTCTCTATATATATATATCCTCCTGTCTATCCATCTCATGCTCTTATATGAATGGGGTCAGAGAGCCTGTACCATGTAAGGAGGCCAAAATGTGTCCCCCAGACCAGCATTGATGGTCTAGAGGAAGCTGAGGTAAGATAGTCTTTTTGAATATTCAGTATAATGCATAATTCGTATAGAATCCAGGTGTGACAGGTCTCAGGTCAGTCTCAGGGAAAACGAGGAAGCGCAAACCAGCTCGCACTCTTTAACGTTGTTTATTACATGTTGCTTTCCACGCACACACCAACACAAAAACACTCGCTCAATGATAAACACAAAAGTAATTCTCTTTAACACAGTCAGCATTGTCTCTGGACTCTAGCTCCTCTCTCTTCTCTGTGGCTCTGACTGCTCCTTTATCTCCCTCCAGCTCTCACTGTAACACAAAACAGCTGTCAGAGATAATTTCCCATAGGTGACAATCCTGCCCGCTCTCGTCTCCCGAATTCACTCTCCATTCACAAACTGGCACTCAACAACGCCCCCACCACCACATATCCCCATCGCCCGGCCTGTCACTTAACCCTCCCCCACGCATTCCTGGAGAGGAAATTCGCCACAGCCATCTGCACCCCGGGCCTGTGGACCACCTCGAACTTAAAAGACTGAAGAACCAGATACCAATGGGTGATCTGCGCGTTGGCATTTTTCATGCGATGGAGCCACTGGAGCGGGGCGTGGTCCGAACAGAGGGTGAAGGCCCATCCCGGTAGGTTGTACCGAAAGGTCAGGACAATCCACTTGATGGCCAGACATTCCTCCTAGATGGTGCTGTACTTCGCCTCCCTCACCGAGAGTTTCCTGCTGATGTACAGCACCGGGTGCTCCTCCCACTCAACCAACTGGGACAACACGGCCCCCAACCCACTGTCCGATGCGTCAGTCTGTAAGAAAAAAGAAAGAGAGAAATCGAGAGTGTAACAGCAGCCCGCCACAAAGTGCAGCTTTCACTTGTGTGAATGCCTGCTGACATGGCTCTGTCCACTGGACCGGATCCAGTGCCCCCTTATTAGTCAGACCAGTCAGCGGGCTGGTGATGGTCAAATAGTTAGGCACAAACCTACGGTAATAGCCAGCCAGTCCTTGGTCTTAGGTCTCGGGCAGGCTGCAATCACTGCGGTCTTATTAATTTGGGGCCTGTCCATGACTCAAGTGGAAGCCCAGATACTGTAATTCCACCCGCCCAATTGCACACTTCTTTGGGTTTGCCGTGAGTCTCGCTCATCTCAACGACCTCAGGACAGCCCTCAGATGCTATAGGTGCCGCTGCCAATCATTACTGTAAATAATGATATCATCCAGATAGGCAGCAGCATAAGCAGCGTGCGGTCTGAGGATTTGGTCCAAGAGTCGCTAAAACGTAGCCGGGGCCCCGAGCAAACCGAACGGATGCGTCACGAATTGGTGTAATCCAAACTGTGTGGAAAATGCCGTCTTTTCATGGGACATAGGAGTTAAGGGGATCTGCCAGTATCTCTTCGTTAAATCCAAAGTTGAATAAAAGCAAGCTGTGCCTAACCGACTGAGCAGTTCATCAATCCGGGGCATTGGGTACGCATCAAATTTAGACACTGTATTGACATTTCTATAATCCACATAGAAACGGACTGAGCTGTCACTCTTTGGAATCAGCACCACCGTGCTGGCTCAGTCACTGTGGGATTCTTCTATTACCCCATATATAGCATTGCCTTTAATTCTTGTGTTCGGGTAATCGATAAGGGCAACAGCGTACCACTACCCCTGGGGCCGTTTTGATATGGTGCTCTATGAGATTCGTACAACCGGGAAGATGCGAGGACATGTCGGAGAATTCTCCTTGAAACCTGGCCACCTCCGTGGCTTGTGACGGTGAGAGGTGGTTTCCACAAGTGACCAGGGTGACTCGATCGGTGGCTTTTAAGTTCGGATATCCTCCCTCTCCGGGACCACCGTCGCCAAAGTCACGGGGACCACCTCTCTCCAAGGTTTTAGGAGATTGAGGTGGTAAGTCTAACGTGCTCCGCCTGTATCTGTTCCTTTAACCTCATCGATTTCCTTGACTCGCCATGTGACCTCAGAGGGTCCTTGCCACTTAACGAGTAATTTAGAGCTCGATGTGGGTGCAAATTCCCATAGCCAAGTACCCCAATTATACAGCTGGCTTTGATGTTCTTGAGCCTGGAGCAAATTCTTCTGTGTCAGTTGCCCCAGTGTGTGGAGTTTTGCTCTCAGGTCAAGAATGCATTGAATTTAATTTTGCCCTCCTCCCAATTTTCCCGTAGGATTTTGAGCACACCGTGCAGTCGATGCTCATACAATAATTCAAATGGGGAGAACCCCATGGAGGCTTGCGGGACTTCTTGAACTGCAGATAATAGGGGTTCGAGCCACTTGTCCCAATTTCGAGCATCTTCGTGCACGAACTTACAAATCATATTCTTAAGTGTCTGATTAAATTGTTGACCAAGCCATCCGTTTGGGGATGGTAAACGCTGGTCCGAATCAATTTAATCCCCAATAATTCGTACAGTTCGCGTAGTGTAGGTGACATAATCATAGTGCCCTAATCAGTGAAGATTTCTTTCGGAATCCCCACTCGGGAGATTTTTCTGAAGAATGCCTCCGCAACACTGCGTGCTGAGATGTTGCGCAGAGGCACTGCTTCCGGATATCGTGTTGCATAGTCCACCAGAACCAACACAAAGCGATGCCTGCGTGCCGTCCGCTCCAATGGCCTGACAAGGTCCATGCCAATTCTCAAGAAAGGGGATCTCAATCAATGAAAGGGGGTGCAATTGCGCTTTTGGTGTGGCTGCAGGATTCACCATCTGACATTCATGGCATGCCACGCACCACCTGCTCTAAGTGACCCACCATCAGAATATAATGAGCTGTCTAGAATAATATTTCCTGACGGCTCTTCGGTACTAACAATTGGGTTGTACCTTCTTTTGTCTGAGTGTCCTGCGTCACTCGATACAACCGATCCTTAATAATCGAAAAATACAGGTATGATAGCGCAATGTTTGGCTGGAGGTGTTGACCATCAATCACTTTAACATGGTGAAAGGCATGCCTAAGGGTTTCGTCTCACATCTTCTCCAGAGGGAAATCCCCTGCAAGGAATCCTCTAAGTGTGGGGGGAGCCATGGCTTCCACCTCCCTTGCATCATTCTGATGTGGAGCTGATATAAACGGCTCTGGCACCGCCTCCCCAGCCATTGAATCACACACTGATACACTTTATTACAGGACCCATCCACACAAATTCCCCTCAATAAAGTTGTAAATTCCAGCCAGTTCGTACCCAAAATTAGTGGATGGGTGAGGCGGGGACTAACCGCAGTGTCAACACTATATTTTGTCCCCGAAATTGAATTATTACCATCACTAAAGGGTCATTTTGAATATACCCGTATGCACACCTTACCTTCGCCCTTCGTCCTGTAGCCAAAGCCTCAGATTGAACCAATATTTGGTGAATGGAGGTTTGATTACAACCTGAGTCCACAAGGCTTGGTATGTACCCCCTTTAATACTCACAGGTATCCGGTATGCTTCTGCTCTATCGAGGGCTGCCTGTGGCGCTTCTGGGATCTACACCAATGTCCCCTCCTCCATCGCGGGATATCGGTCCTGGAAGTGCTCAGGTTCCCCACTGATCCAGCAGACTGGCCCAGGCTTCATGCCTGCACCTGCATCAGCAGATTCACCAACCCGAGGAAGAGAGT
Organism: Myxocyprinus asiaticus; assembly: GCF_019703515.2. Taxonomy (NCBI): domain Eukaryota; kingdom Metazoa; phylum Chordata; class Actinopteri; order Cypriniformes; family Catostomidae; genus Myxocyprinus; species Myxocyprinus asiaticus. Next base: position 27,680,737 of record NC_059374.1, on the reverse strand, counting down.
GGAGAGAGATAGGGGAAACCATCGGGTTGAAAGATCCACAGGCCCGGGGAACCGGTTTAGGGGGCACACCTTCCAGAAAGGGGAGTGGGAGAAGGAGAGAGAAAGAGATAGAAAAGAGGGCTCGCTGACCCCCTGAACCGCCACCAAATGGTCCTTAGCCAGCTGGACGGCTGAATCTAGCGACACCAGGCGGTGGCACCGGACCCATTCTGCCGTTCCTTTCGGTAGCCAGTTGATAAACTGCTCCAGCACCACCAGATCGACTACTGCCATGGCAGGAGTCACGGAGCTGTTGAGCAAAGGCAAACGGGTGGCCGAGCTCTCCAAATGTCAGAGATCGGAAACGCTGGTGGTGCTGTTCTGGACTGTGACCGATCCGCTGCAGGATGGCTCGTCTCAGGCTCTTGTAGTCCAGGAGGTCTGTCACCGGAAGCTGTTGGGCCATGAGTTGGGCTTCCCTGGTCAACAGCAGCAAGAAGCGAACCGCCCACTGGTTGTTGGGCCATCCCCAGGCTCGAACAGCTCGATAAAGGCCTCTGGATGGCCGAAGCTGTTGCCAGGGTCGCGGTTGACATTTCCCCCTGGGGCACCAAGCTCCGTAACACCTGCTGGTCCTCAGCTTGGACCTGGAGGAGCACCTGGAACTGCTGCTCCTGCTCTGTACGTAGGTCCAGGAGGGCCTGGTGCTATTTTTGGTGGATGCCGGCAAGGGTCTTAATCACTTCAGCCAACAGCGAAAACTCCATGGCGACGATTCCTTCCTCGTTTCCTGGGTTTCGAATCCACTGTGACAGGGTCTCAGGTCAGTCTCAAGGAAAATGAGGAAGCGGGAACCAGCTCACACTCTTTAGCATTGTTTATTATAGGTCGCTTTCCAGCGCACAGACAAACACAAAAACGCTCTGTCGCTGAATAATAAACACAAAAGTAATTCTCCTCTTTATCTAAGGCAGGGTCGTCTCGGGACTCTAGCTCCTCTCTCTCCACTGCGGCTCTGGCTGCTCCTTTATCTCCCTCCAGCTCTCACTGGAACACAAAACAGCTGTCAGAGATAATTTCCCCACAGGTGACAATCCTTACCGCTCTCCATTCACAAACTGGTGCTCGACCAGGCCCCACCACCACAACAGGGTTTTTCCTGCATTGAAAATTATTCGCCGTAAATGTAATTAAACACATTGTGTGTTCAGTGCTTTATACACGCTAAATATGCTTCAGCACTGCTGTGATTACCTACAGCTGAATCACAGCCATTGATTGTGAGTTGCTTCTATACAACAGGTCTATAAACAAGAAGTTAAAATCGAATAATGTATATTTTAGTTATTTTATCTATTTTTGCTCAACTTCAAACAAAGCCAAAGCAAAATCAGCAGTTGTGTGTCGCCGAGCAAAGCACAAACTGACAGCCTTTCTGGAATGCCATTATTACAGACAAGTGGAAAGATACAAACAGTGAATATTAATTTTAAGGCATAACCTTCTATTACTTTTTTCAGTGAAACTGCTCTATGAGGACTTAAAGACATTTAAGACATTAGACATTATACCGTAATTTTCTGTAAAGTTAATTTGAAATTATATGCATTGTGAAAAACGCTTATCCATATAAAAATGACTTGTTTTTAGTGAAGCCTTGTTATACGAAATATCAGAACTCTTAAAAATGCTCTGCTTGGTTAATCAAATTAGTGGACTGGAACTAACTATTGCATAAAATAGACTATAACTCAAGAGTTTCATCACTCTGAAATTGTCTTTTATAACAATCCTGTGCATTCCTGTTATTTCTTTTGTATAATATTGTGCTATGACCTTTTTGTGTCCCTGTCCTCCAGAATAAATGTCAACACCATGTGCTCGTGTTAGTGGTGCATGGGGGGAACATACTGGATCCAGCAGGTGGCGAGCCAGGTGCGAAGGCTGCAGATGTGAACACCCTATCCTCAGTGCTGGAGAAAGTGTCTCAAGCTCACTTTCAAGCTGCAGCCCAGCATGTGGTCATTAAGTTGGTGCCGTGCCCGGCTGTATGTGCAGAGGCCTTCTCCCTAGTGTCCAAGTGAGTCACTATTACTTTAAGGGACAATTAAATGTTTTTTAGCATTCATTTACAAAAAAGTACCATTACATTAACATGTTTTTTGGACATGTGCCATGGTACTGTTTGAACTACCTTGAAGTACAGTACCATGTAAATATCATAGTGTGTGAAATATGCTAATTATTCAGTAGTATTTAAGTACCATGATATTATCATCGTTTATCATCATTATTGTACTGACACAGTATTTATGTAAGGGTTGGAATGGCTGAGTTTCCTGTCCCAGAGAGTTTTGTTCCATGTTGCATAAACACTATGAAAAGTATACACTATGAAAAATGCCACATAATTAGATATTTTGTTTTGAGGTCACCCTCAGGGGACGCTGACTGAATAATGTATGAAACCCGTTATATGAGAAAATGCTGACAGGTTTACAGTTTCAGTTGTTCTTGGGAGTTGATTATCTAATCTAGATGAGGAAATTTTATTTGGAAAATTTTACAGATGCACAAAACTGTGGAAAAGTCTTAAGCACATGTGTCACAAAAACATTTGTCTTGAGATGGTTGTTTTATATCTTCTAATTTAATGTGTCAATAGGGGGAAAAAATGATTTCCAAACATTCCTTTTGCAAATAGAATAGAATAGAAGCAGAACAAGAAGTCCTGCAGTCGATTGTATGGCCCCCACCGAGCCCGAATCTCAACGTCATTGAGTCAGTCTGGGATTACATGAAGAGACAGAAGCAATTGTGACAACCTAAATTCATTGAAATGTGGCAAGTTCTTCAACATGTTTGGAACAATCTATCTGCCAACAACCTTGAAAAACTGTGCGCAAGTGTACCTAGGAGAATTGGTGTTGTTTTAAAGGCATAGGTTTTGTTTTTTTTATATGTACTAATACTGTATATAATGATATTTAACATTCCACATGCAATACACAATGACAGTGACATTCAAAATCACATCATTACGGAAAGAGGTGTCCTCTTAGGTTATCACTAAATGACATAAATCAAAGGGTTCATATTCATAAATTCACAACCTTTACAGCCACTGCTCTTTTTAATTGCTAATTTTCACACTGAAAAGTCCAGAAGTAGACAAAGATTAACAAAAATTCACAAGTAATCTTTTAATTGCATTTCCTTTCACATAGTATCTCTTACATTTACCTTTAGTCATTTAGCAGATGCTTTTATCCAAAGCGACTTACAAAATGAGGAACATAAGCAATTCGGCATTCAAAGCCAGCAATATCCGCAGTATCACACTGCTAAGCTCTAATTGTAGCTGGAGTAGTGCAGAAGTTAGAGCAGAAGAAAGACAGAAGAAAGAAACAGATTATATATACAGTTGTGCTCAAAAGTTTGCATACCCTGGCAGAAATTGTGAAATTTTGGCATTGATTTTGAAAATATGATTGATCATGCAAAAAAACTGTCTTTTATTTTAGGATAGTGAGCATATGAAGCCATTTATTATTACATAGCTGTTTGGCTCCTTTTAAAAACATACTGATAACAGAAATCACCCAAATGGCCCTGATCAAAAGTTTACATACCCTTGAATGTTTGGCCTTGTTACAGACACACAAGGTGACGCATACAGGTTTAAATGGCAATTAAAGGTTCATTTCCCACACCTGTGGCTTTATAAATTGCAATTAGTGTCTGTGTATAAATAGTCAATGAGTTTGTTGGCTCTCACGTGGATGCACTGAGCAGGCTAGATACTGAGCCACGGGGAGCAGAAAAGAACTGTCAAAAAACCTGCGTAACAAGGTAATGGAACTTTATAAAGATGGAAAAGGATATAAAAAGATATCCAAAGCCTTGAAAATGCCAGTCAGTACTGTTCAATCACTTATTAAGAAGTGAAAAATTCGGTCAGAAGAATTGTTCGGGATACAAAGAAAAACCCACAGGTAACCTCAGGAGAAATATAGGCTGCTCTGGAAAAAGATGGTGTTGTTGTTTAAAGGAGCACAATACTTGTTGACCCCTCTCCAAACATAGCGCTTATGGTTGTGACCATAAAGCTCTATTTTTGTCTCATCACTCCAAATTACAGTGTGCCAGAAGCTGTGAGGCATGTCAAGGTGTTGTTGGGCATATTGTAATCGGGCTTTTTTGTGGCATTGGCTTCTTTCTGGCAACTCGACCATGCAGCTCATTTTTGTTCAAGTATCATCGTATTGTGCTCCTTGAAACAACCACACCATCTTTTTCCAGAGCAGCCTATATTTCTCCTGAGGTTACCTGTGGGTTTTTCTTTGTATCCCGAATAATTCTTCTGGCAGTTGTGGCTGAAATCTTTCTTGGTCTACCTGACCTCGGCTTGGTATCAAGAGAGCCCCGAATTTTCCACTTCTTAATAAGTGATTGAACAGTACTGACTGGCATTTTCAAGGCTTTGGATATCTTTTTATATCCTTTTCCATCTTTATAAAGTTCCATTACCTTGTTACACAGGTCTTTTGACAGTTCTTTTCTGCTCCCCATGGCTCAGTATCTAGCCTGCTCAGTGCATCCACGTGAGAGCTAACAAACTCATTGACTATTTATACACAGACACTAATTGCAATTTAAAAAGCCACAGGTGTGGGAAATGAACCTTTAAATTGCCATTTAAACCTGTGTGTGTCACCTTATGTGTCTGTAACATGGCCAAACATTCAAGGGTATGTAAACTTTTGATCAGGGCCATTTGGGTGATTTCTGTTACCATTATGATTTAAAAGGGAGCCAAACAACTATGTGATAATAAATGGCTTCATATGATCACTATCCTAAAATAAAAGACAGTTTTGTTTTTGCATGATCAGTCATATTTTCAAAATCAGTGCCAATATTTCACAATTTCTGCTAGGGTATGCAAACTTTTAAGCACAACTATATATATATACACACACACACACACACACACACACACACACACACACACACACACACACAGAGAGCAGAAAAGACAGGAAGCTTAGGCTTAGTGTGATTTGTTTTCTTAACGAGTCTTAATGAGTTTTGTCTGCTCTTTCTGCTGTTGTTTGTTTATGAGGGATTAAAATTAAGAAGTTGTCACACTTAGCAACTATTGTTGCTGATCATGCCCTCCTCAGTTGGTGAGCCTTTCACACTCACCGATTAAGAACGGAGGATAGGTGTCATACTAAACGACTGCCTTAGGCTGCATTTAAACTGTGGGGCTTAATGTACAGATCTGATCTTTTGACCATATCTGATTTTTAATTAATTAATTAATTAATTAATTAATTAATTAATTAATTTTTCTTTCTTTTTTTGTCCTGCCTGTTTACATTCGCTTACAAGTCATAACCAACTTGTGTTTACATTAATTACCTGGCAATTCGCACTAGGCTGTTAGTCAGCACTTGGTATTTAGCATTGTTAGAGCTATGAACGGCAACAAACATGCCATTATTTTACTTGCAGTTATTCTTAGAAATATTGGTCAACATTACAAAAATACAATTCTTCAAACACAATTCCCTCCATGATGCACACGTAAGAATTCCCATTCATGCATTTATTAAACTTACATGAGTGATTTCATGCAGAGCCCGTATGTCACATAACATTGACCACATTTACTGTGAATGCACAGATTAAGGTAATTATTCTGGATAAGCTTTTTTTTACAAAATGAAGACTAAATGATTAAGGTAATTATTCTGGTTAAGACGTTATTACCAAATTAAGTTTAAATGTTCCATTCAGTGCACATCTATTCAGAATATTCCTGTACGTGTCGGATCACCAGATCTTTTACCACTATTCCCATCTGGAAATTTTGGAGAGGCTCGCTCTTGGCTCTTATTACACTGCATTTCACTAAATCTGCACATGCAGTTAAATCAAATAATTATGATTTATGTCCTCTAATGTACTACGTTTAAATGTGTGCGCAAAAAATCAGCCTTGTGTATCGTAAAGCTTTCTGAAAAACTAACAGGGTTCTCACCTGTTTATATATTGATTCTTACTCATTTTTTAAATGTCTGTAGCCTAATGTTTGTCTCCTCATTTTAAAATGAGTAATATTGATTACAAATAAACAATCTTATACAAAAAATTTGACTAGAGAATCCCACGATTGACCAATCACTATCAGTTATTATTTTTGAGTACATAATAAGTACAATAATCAAGTATAAGTACATTCTCATGAATGCTATATCTATAATATAAATTATAATATAATTATAAATAATATATAAATTATATATCCCAAGAGCAATGAGCCTCTCCTCCATATGCACCATCCACGCGCACTTTCCATTGGACTCCATTCTTTTTCTACAGAAAAATATTTAGCTTCCGTCCACACACACTAAAACACTCTTTTAATTCACTTTTATCTACAGTATGAACTAGACTTTGGACTGAAGCTCCTTGGTCATGTGTACCCATCCCACCAACTGCCAGCAATAATTTCAAACAAGCCAGATGTTGTTTAGGACATTGTGAAGTGATTCTTTGTCAATTAAGAGTGAAATCTTAATTTAACCGGCAATGTATCTCATCTGTGATCAGATTTTCAAAAGCTATGGCCAGTTGTGCTGCCGACCAATAATGTTAGAGTGACAGCAGTAGTCCAGAGACTAGCGACATCCAGCGACAAAGTTTGGTTAAGCCGTGAAAGCAGATTTATCGCTTCAAGAGCTTAAGGGCTCTGGAGCCTTTTCTGGATTTTTTCTATAACTTTAGGCTTTTTGTATATTTTTTTTCCTCCTTTTTCATCAGCTCCGTGAAGCAGTGAAAATGATGGAGCGTCAAAGTGTCACAGAGCTGAGCAGAACAAACATAAAGAGTAGAAGAGCTTCTTTGATCACATGTTCAGAATCTCTGCCTTCTCCCATGGCACACAGGGTTTAATAAAAAATGTCAGTCACTCGGTTACCACGGATTTCAATGTGATTAACCCTTTTCATGAGTGACATACAAACGGTATTTCTCTTTTGCAATGTGTTTTATGGTTTAGTGCTCAGAGTGGCTGTAGCAGCAATGATTATTAACTGTCTTGAGCAAAGAACAAAGGAGAAGATAGAGGCAGAAACTATGGCCAGTTTTATGTCTGTCTGTCTGCATTTGTCCAGTTCTGAGAAGGGAGATATAATAAAAGTGATATAATAAAGAACATCAGCCTGCAGGAAAAGACTGAGCAATTGTCGCTCTCTGGGTACAGTACATTCACAAATTATGATTCGTGCAAAACCTGTTGAAAACATGTACTGGTCACATTTCAACCCAAAATCCAAAGAAAAATAATCAATAATTTATATCTAGCTTGAATAAAGTAAACTCTGTTTTTAGGACCATTACAAGTTTTTGCATTGTGATATTATTTTCATGACAATTAAAGGAATACTATTTGTTCCATACCCATATTACTTTCTTCCATGGAATTCAAAAGAGATGTTATGCAGAATGTAAATCTCTTTACCATACACTTTCATTGCATTATCCATACAGTGAAAGTGAATGGTGACTGAGGCTGTCAGACCTTAACATTCTGCCTAACATCTCCTTTTGTGTTCCAAGGAAAGAATAAAGAAAGTCTCACAGTGTTGGGGGTACAATTATGTCAGAATGGTTATTTTGGGGTGAACCAGTCCTTTTTTCTTTACTGTATAACATATATGAAAATCTAATAAGAATTTATTTCATGGAGTTCTTGATTTTTAGTGGTGAAATGTGACTTGGATATGTTTTGTGAGATTAACTTGTAAACATCCTGACATTCACACAGCTGCCCACCTTCAAAATCACACAGTGTTGTTTTCCATTCATCCATTGCTTTCCTTCTTTAATGATGACATAGACGGTCAGATTACTTAGATACTTGGATCAGCATGAGCCTAAAAAAACAAAAAACAGAAAAAACATCAGGAGGAAGAAGGCTGTGATGCTCCAGGAAGAGAGCAGTGTGCTCTGTGGCTGATCTAATCTCCTGCTGGGTTCAGTCAGCCTGTTGGACATGAGCAGCGAGGGCTAAATATTCAGGGCTCATTGCAGGCAGCCCTCAACTTCTGAGTCTCTGGAAAACATGTCCACGTCATATTTAACCCCAAAATCAAAAGAAAATGCATCAAGAAAATTAATTTTTTTTTAGGACAATTATTATTCGTTATATTATTTTTATGACAGTTATGTACTTTTGACCCCCGAATTCTAATGTGGCTGTACATTTTACTTTTGACTGTATTGTAATTCCATAATTCTCAATAGGGATTCTCATTATATTCTTAGTTCTGTAATACAAGGATTATTTATTTTTATTTAAATCAGAATAAATTAAAGGCAGTACAATAAATACTACCAACATCAATAAACACTTTACAGTTTAAATTATATGTAATTAGGGGCCTGGGTAGCTCAGTGGTAAAAGACGCTGGCTACCACCCCTGGAGTTCGCTAGTTCGAATCCCAGGGCGTGCTGAGTGACTCCAGCCAGGTCTCCTAAGCAACCAAATTGGCCCGGTTGCTAGGGAGGGTAAAGTCACATGGGGTAACCTCCTCATGGTCGCTATAATGTGGTTTGTTCTCGCTGGGGCTCGTGGTGAGTTGAGCGTGGATGCCGCAGTGGATGCTGCGGTGGATGGCGTGAAGCCTCCACACACGCTATGTCTCCGTGGCAACACACTCAACAAGCCACGTGATAAGATGTGCGGGTTGACGGTCTTAGACGCGGAGGCAACTGGGATTCATCCTCCGCCACCCGGATTGAGGCGAATCACTACGCGACCACGAGGACTTAAAAGCACATTGGAAATAGGGCATTCCGAATTGGGAGAAAAAGGGGGAAAAAAATCAAAAAAAAAAAAATAATAATAATAATTTATATGTATGTATTTATTTATTAAGTTTTTATTAATATTTTGTATTTACATTTTTTTGCATTACAGTAATGAGAATGATTTTGGGATGAAATATGATCAGGATATGTTTTTCATAGGTTTTTTCACATTCATCCAAACAGCCTACTTTTAGGGGCTGTTCACTGGCCTGCACTGTTTTTGCCATGACCGCAGGGTTTTTAAGATGTCGTGTCTAGTTAAAAGATGGAACGCAATTTGATTATTTGACCAATATCTACTCAACACAAAGTCAAAACGTTACAAAACCCAGTATACATGCAACAGGATGCACTCAGATTTTCGTACAATTTTACCCATAGAGGGCGCTACAAAAGTCTTGAGGCACCTCCATTCTATTATATTCGTTGCACTGTGTCTAGGTTTTTTAATGAAATAATGCATTCAGTGTGAACGGTCCTTATAGTGCACAGATCTTTTTAACCAGTACAGCTGCCATGCATGTACAGTGCTGTGGAAAAGTATTTGCCCCCGTCCTGATTACTTCTGTTTTTGTGTATATCTCATACTAAATTGTTTAAAAAATTCAAACAAAATCTAACGTAAAACAAAGGCAATCTGAGTAAACACAAAATACAGTTTTTAAATGATAATGTTATTTATTGAAGCAAAAAAGTTATCCAATACCAACTGGGCCTGTGTTCAAAAGTATTTGCTCCCTTACTTACTAAATCCCCAAATCTATGAAACTGCAATCATAATGGGGTTCAGCTGGACTAGACACATCCAGGCCTGATTACTACCAGCCCTGTTCAATCAAATCAACACCTAAATATAACTTTTTCATTAGCATGAAGTTGGATAAAAGTTCTCACCCAGTAGCACACTATGCCAAGGTCGAAAGAAATTCCAGAAATGATGAGGAAAAAGGTGATTGAAGTACATCAGTCTGGGAAGGGTTACAAAGCTATTTTAAAGGCTCTAGGACTCAAACGAACCAGAGTAAAAGCCATTATCTCGAAATGGAGAAAACTTGGCATAGTAGGGAACCTTCCCAGAAGTGGCTGACCTTCCAAAATTCCTCTAAGAGCACAGCGATGACTCATCCAGGAAGTCACAAAAAAGCCAAGGACAACGTCCAAGGAACTGCAGGCCTCTCACGCATCAATAAAGGTCACTGTTCATGACTCCACTATCAGAAAGACACTGGGCAAAAATGCCGTCCATGGAAGAGTGGCGAGGCGAAAGCCACTGCTAACCTAGAAGAACATTAAGGCTCATTTGAATTTTGCCAAAACATAGCTTGATTATCCTCAAATCTTTTGGGAGAATGTTCTGTGGACTGATGAGTCGATAGTGGAACTGTTTGGAAGACAGTGGTCCCGTTAGATCTGGCGTTAATCAAACACAGAATTCCACAAAAAGAACATCATACCTACAGTCAAGCTTGGTGGTGGTAGTGTGGTGGTATGGAGATGCTTTGCTGCTTCAGGGCCTGGGCGACTTGCAATAATTGAGGGAAACATGAATTGTGCTCTCTACTAGAAAATCCTAAAGGAGAACTTCCGGTCATCAGTCTGTGAGTTGAAGCTCAGGCACAACAGGATTATGCAGCAAGACAATGATCCAAAACATAGGAGTAAGTCCACCTCTGAATGGCTCAAAAGAGGCAAAATTAAAGTTTTGGAGTGGCCTAGTCAAAGTCCTGACTTGAACCCGATTTAGATGCTGTGGCAGGACCTTAAACAGCTCGAAAACCCTCCAATGTGACTGAACTAAAGCAGTTCTGCAAAGAAGCGTTGTGAAAGACTGATCTCCAGTTATCGGAAACGTTTGGTTGCATTTGTTGCTGCTAAAGGTGACACAACCAGCTATTAAGGTGATATAGGTTTTGGATAACTTTTTTGCTTCAATTAAAAATAGATATATTTGAAAACTGTATTTTGTGTTTACTCAGGTTGCCTTTGTTTTATGTTAAATATTGTTTGAATATATAAAACAATTTAATATGAAAAATACATAAAAACAGAAGAAATCAGGATGGGGGCAAATACTTTTCCATGGCACTGTATGTTTTAATTTCCTCTGTTTAAGAGCATTGGGATTTGCCTTTGAAACCTGTGACCGTCCTGCCAAGCTTTCACGGCCAATAATGAGTTTCCTCTCCTAATGAGATGTGCCTACAGAAATGCCTTTACAGTGTGTGTATGTTTACACATGCATTAGTGTTTATGGATAGAAAGCACACAAAATCAAAGGTCTAGAGGAATGTTATAGGCCTTTGTTTGCCACCCCCACACAGCATTTCCAGTTAGCAACTCTGACAAAAACGCTTCCACATTGATTTTCTTTCACCGAAGTACAGTGTGCAAGTCAATTCAGTACGTGACTCCTGGAGTAAAACATTTTGGGGCTCTGTCTCAACTCTGATAGGGAGGAGGTGGACTCCTATTTGTCTCTTGATGAAAGTACCACCTGTGAGCATCTGTGGTCCAAGTCTGCTCAGTATTCCTCCTCTGACCAGACAAACCTGTAGGTCCTCGTTAGTCTTCACACAGGCTAAAGTTTGATTTATTTTTGTGAGAAAAACATCCTTATGTGGCAAACCATTGCAGGCAACATGAAATCATGAAGTGCTATATTTTATAATTTTATTATCTTCCCTGAAGTCCACTGATGATGTTATGAAAGTTTTTTTTTTGCACCAAAACTGTCACAATTTAGTCATATATGATCATTTTTCCACCCTGTTTTTGGCCCTCTTTCTGAAACGCTCTGTTTTGGCCTAAGCACCTCCTTAAAACTTCAGTGTAAACGCCCACTGTTATGATTGTCTAACATCATGCAGCCCCTTAAATTCAGCAAACTCAATTGGAAGAACATTATAAAACAAAATTGCAGGGTTTACACACATTTTAACTGTACACAAGCAATCCATGCTGACATGAGCCGAAAAAAGACCCCACACATACATAGTCCAAAGAACAGTGAAATTACGCACATACATACTGAAGGCGCTCTGAGGCCCGCATCGGTGGAAACGCACCAAAACTGTCGAACACGCCCATCTAGTTCATGTTTATATACACCAACAATTAAAAATAGCGCAGATGGGTGAAAACGCGGCCATGACGTGTTTGGGCTCAAAGCAGCACTTTCAGCAGCTGAATGAAAGATAATTGCTTCTCCCTTTCAGAGTTGTACCTTGACACCACGTCTTTTAAGAGCGAGATATGTATGAAGCAGTCAAAGATGTCTGTCTTGTGCATGAATATATAAAAAAATAATTCCAAATATTCCAGATGGGTCCCCTTAGGTGTTATGTTAGGAATAGTTAGCCACAGAAGGCCTGCTCTCTTGACTTAAATTGCGTGCCAGTGTGCGGGGCCAAGGGTTCAATGACGAATGTTGTGGGATGTGTAAATACAAATGAGCAATGTGTCATGATGTCACGAACAGACAGATATAAAAACGAGACGTTTCAGCAGGGTGCCAACTATAAATGCTCTTTTTAGACTGGGGAGGAAGTTTTGAGTTCTGAAATTTACAGTAGGGGAAGTGACCACCCAAATCTAAGTTTTACATGTTTTCTTATATAAATGTTAACAGCCTTCCAATAAAATGAGTATTAAATCAAAGATTAATCTCTCATCCAAACATTCGTGTTATGTTTTGTGATAAACTGACAAAATGAAGTTACTTTATTTAACTGCAAATATGAAAAGACTGGAGTGGGCTTATAAGGAACATGTGTACCATTTAAGCCCACATGTGTTCTTAATAAGCCCACTATGCTTTTAAAAATGTAAATGCTTCACATTTTACTAAATAAACACCTCAATATTGATTATTTTTGTAGATTTAGACCTCAAACATCATAACCAGTAAATTAAATCTTTAATTTCTGAATCTGACAGTCCTTATCATTTTTTTTTCTCTGTCTTTTAATTTTTCATTTTCAGATTCAGTATGTAGCTTTGACAAGGAGTTCAGTTTAATATGAGGTTCATTGGGTTATTTGCTCAGTGGGCTTATTAGGAACAATAGGGGTTAGTTGAAAATAAACCTAAATAATTTAGAGTCAATGTAAACACAATGTTTTTTCATGAGTAAACACTATATTTTACAACATAGAGCATGTTTGTTATTGTTGTTTAAACCGATAAAATAATTATTCTGCTTTTAAGCTTTGAGGAAACAGGCTTTTCAAAGGCACTGTTCCTTATAAGCCCACATGAAAACAAAGTTATATTTCTGGATTATAATTACAGACAGAGCACTGAATCGTGTTTGAGCTCAAGAAGCTTCTTAAATATTTTAATTGAATGTGTTTATCAGCAGTTTTTATTCATTTATTTTCTTTTACTTGCATCTATCTTTGTGAGCATCACTCAGGCAGTGTCCTGCACCAGCTCCAGAAACTCATGAAATCCATATTTTCAAAAATCAATTCAATTATCATTCAATTATCATTCCTCGCCTGGTTTGTTCATCTGACTCCAGAAAAATTGCTTTTTTTTTTAAGGTCTTCAAAAACAGTGAAGTTTTGGAGCAACTTCCAAAATGGTGCCAAACAGTGTAGCACATGTTCCCAAATAACTCAAGAATTTGATTGACTCCAAATAAAAAGTGAAATGATACCATCAAATGTTTTTTTTTTTCCTCTTGCTTTCCGTCTTTTTTATATTTCAAAACAAAACCGTAAGTATATGGTATGTGGGCTTAATTGGATCACTTCCCCTATGTTTTTATAGTACAGTTACCTCTTACGTATGTATATGTCTAAATATCAAGGAAAATTTGATTCTTGGTCTTATTGTGCATGTATATCTCTGCTTTCTTCAGTGCCATAAAGCCATTTTTCAGTTTCACTGTTGGCGTAGTTACTGCATTTTGACTTTGTGGGGCAGTATCATTTTCTGTGCATTAAATTGGAATAGAGCTCTTATATTTGGAAATTGATTAGCTTGTTTGTGCCTAATGCTTCTCGTTAGTTCCCTGACATCATAGGAAGGAAGGGGAAATATGTACCATTTCCAAGGTTATCTTGTTAATTTGATTTAGTAATTGAAAGACAATAGCTTACAGAGGCTTTTTTTTTTATCCAAGTCCTATTGGTCCTAATGGTTGGAAGGCATTATGATAATGACAGCTAATGCTTTATAAACATTAATAAGATTTATAATACGCTTCCCCCACAAATTAGATCTTCTAAAAGATTGCTTGCCTACACACAGCAGTGTTTGTGAATGATTGGTTAGATTTTAGCTCCTGCTTTTGTTAGTTCAAGAGCTTTTTGGCAGTCTAAAGGTGAGTTATTGATCAGAAATCATTCCTCTCACCCTACTCAGCTGGAGCTGGATTATTTTTCAGACCTCACAGACATCACCCATGGAGAAGGCTAGAAGGAAGTGCATGGTTCTCCATTTGTGCTGAGAGGGAGCTTGGAAGGTTTTGTCTTTAAAAGAACTGGGGTCACATCATCTGGAGTCATAAAAACACTGCTAATGAGGGTGGGAGGATTATTATGACTTTAGGGGATGTGTATGTATAGTGTGTGTTAGTGGGTTACTCATTTAACCTTGATGATTGTAAAATAGAAATTGTTACTTCCCATGACTACACATACATTGTGATTTTTAGGCTTTGCATCGATGCCTTTTTTTCACACATCGATAATCGGAAGATTTTCCCAATGATTATCGATATAACTGGATTTTTTCAGATATAAATTGGGCTAGCCGTTGCACAATAGTCTTTTGTGTATTCAAACATATTTCTCAACACAACTTTGGTAAAGTGTGAGCGGCAGGTTAAATTAAAGGGGGTTTCTATGAAGGTACACACACAGTGCGGGCTTGGCATCTCTCAAGGCTGTTCAAAAATCTGCAGTGCCACGGAGCTTATCTCACATAGTTTTCCATTAAATTCAACCCAAATCATTATCAAAGGACAAAGATCATTTACTCTAGCCATCAGTGGATGATTGTAACGGGGTTCATTAGTGGAGATAAGGAGGAAACATGAAACACGAATTTAACTCAAACAGGTAATCTTTTATTTCCTTAACTTGAAACATTCATTTAAATGAAACACAGTCAGGGCATGTGTGTGCTAGCTCTCTCTCTCCCAGTCTCTGGCATGGTTCCTCCTTATATCGCTTTCCCCATTTCTCACTGCAATCAGAAACGTGTTAGACATATTGTGCTCAGGTGTGTGCACCCTTACATCTTTCTCTCACTGTCTCCGAATGCTCCACCACGCCCCCACCTCCACATACCCCCACCGCCCGACTCAGGCCAGGGAGCCAGAGAACAGCCCATTTGATGGCCAGACATTCCTTTTCAATAGTGCTGTACTTAGTCTCTCTCAGCTATAGCTTGCGACTAATATACAGCACCGGCTGCTCCTCCTCCTCCACCACCTGCAAAAGAACCGCCTCCAGCCCCCTGTCCAAAGTGTCTGTCTGTAAAACAAATGGGAGAGAGAAATAAGTTGCATGTAAAAGAGGCCCACTGCAAAGTGCAGCTGTCACCTGTGTTAACACCTGTTAACACTGCTCCTTCCACTGGACCGGGTCTGGATCTCCCTTTTTAGTGAGATCGGTCGGCGGGCTGGTGACGTCCGAATAATTAGGCACAAACCTTCTATAATAGCCAGCCAGCCCCAGGAACAGTCTCACCTCCTTTTTGGTCTTGGGTCTCGGGCAAGCCGCAACCACTGTGGTCTTATCAATTTGGGGGCGCACCTGCCAGTGACCCAACTGGAATCCCAGATACCATACCTCCACCCGTCCAATTGTGCACTTCCCGCTTGTCGCAGTGACCTCAGAACAGCCCTCAGATGCTGCATATTCCGCTGCAAATCATGACTGTATATGATGATGTCATCCAGGTAGGCAGCGGCGTAAGCTGAGTGTGATCTGAGAACTTAGTCCATAAGGCACTGAAATGTAGCCTGGGTCCTGAACAAACCAAGCGGAAGTGTCACAAATTGGTGTAAGCCAAACTGTGTGGAGAAGGCCGTTTTTCACGGGACATAGTTGTTAAGGGGATCTGCCAATAACCCTTTGTTAAATCCAGTGTCGAATAAAAGCGAGCTGTGCCCAACCGATCGAGCAGCTCATCAATACGAGGCATTGGGTATGCATCAAAATTAGACACCGCATTGAC
Source organism: Myxocyprinus asiaticus (assembly GCF_019703515.2). Classification (NCBI taxonomy): domain Eukaryota; kingdom Metazoa; phylum Chordata; class Actinopteri; order Cypriniformes; family Catostomidae; genus Myxocyprinus; species Myxocyprinus asiaticus. Next base: position 27,664,683 of record NC_059374.1, on the reverse strand, counting down.
TTTTCTGTAATCCATGCAGAACCGAACCGACCCGTCGCTCTTAGAGACTAGAACGACCTGGCTGGACCAATCACTGTGGGATTCTTCTATTACCCCCATATCGAGCATTGCATCTAATTCTTCCCGAACTACTTTTTTATTGTGCTCGGGAAGCCGGTAGGGATGACTGCAAAGCACTACCCCAGGCTTAGTTTCGATGTGGTGCTGTATGAGGTTTGTACGACCAGGCAGAGGCGAGAACACGTCTGAAAATTCTTTCTGCAACTTGGCAACCTCTGTGACTTGAGACGGTGAGAGGTGCTCTCCACAAGTGACCAGGGTGACATGATTGGCTTTTACATTCACCTCTGGCCCGAGCTCGTTGTGTGACCTCAGAGGGCCCTTGCCCCTTGGTGAGTAATTTGGAGCTCGATGTGGGGAGTAATACAAGCACTATCTCCCGGTGCGAACTCCTGTAGCCGAGCTCCCCTATCATACAGTCAGCTTTGTAGTTCTTGTGCTTGGAGCAAATTATCCTGTGTCAGTTGACCCAAAGTGTGGAGGTTTACTCTAAGATCAAGAATGTACTGAATTTCATTTTTGCTGTTTGAAGGTCCCTCCTCCCAGGCTTCCCACATGACGATGAGCACACCGTGCAGTTGCCACCCATACAGCAGCTCGAATGGGGAAAACCCTATGGAGGCTTGTGGGACCTCTTGCACTGCAAATAATAGGGGTTCGAGCCACTTATTCCAATTTCCAGCATCCTCGTGAACGAACTTACAAATCATATTCTTCAGTGTTTTATTAAACCGTTCCACCAACCCATCTGTTTGTGGGTGGTAAACACTGGTGCGAATCGATTTAATACCCAGTAATTCGTACAATTTGGATAGTGTCCTTGACATAAATGTAGTTCCCTGATCAGTGAGGATTTCTTTCGGAACCCCCACTTGGGAGATAATTCTGAAGAGTGTCTCCGCAACACTACGTGCTGAGATGTTGCGCAGGGGCAGTGCTTCTGGATATTGTGTTGCATAGTCCATCAGAACCACAACAAAGCACTGTCTGCATGCCATCTGCTCTAATGGCCCGATGAGGTCCATGCCAATTCTTTTGAAGGGGACCTCGATCAAAGGAAGCAGGCGCAAATGCGCTCTTGGGGTGGCCGGTGGATGCACCAGCTGACATTCACGGCATGCCGCACACCACCTGCAAACATCACCGTGAATGCCCGGCCAATAGAAACGGGCCATTAGACGGTTTAGTGTTTTTTCTCACCCTAAGTGACCCGCCATCAGACTATGATGAGCCGTCTGGAATAACATTTCCCGATGGCTCTTTGATATCAACAACTGGGTTGTATCTTCTTTTGTCTGAGCGTTCTGCGTCACTCGATACAACCGATCATTTATAATAGAAAAATACGTGTATGAGAGTTCAATGTCTGGCTGAAGGCGTTGACCATCAAGTACTTTCACTTGGTCAAAGGTGTGTCTCAGGGTTTCATCCCATGTCTGCTCCTGAGGGAAGGGACTTCCACCTCTCTTGCATCATCCTGACGTGGAGCTGATGTAGACGGTCCTGGCTTCGCCTCCCCAGCCAGTGCATCACACATCTCACATCTAACAACTGTCTCGCAGGACCCATCCACACATATTCCTTGTAATAGAGTTTCAAATTTTGGCCAATTAGTCCCCAGGATTAGTGGATGGGTGAGGCGGGAACTAACCGCACCCTCCACTCTATGCTTTTGCCCCCAAAATGTAATGAGTGTCACTACAGGGTAATTGTGAAAATCCCCATGCACACACTGCACCTTCACCCTTTTATCTGTGCCCAAAGTCTCGTCTTGAAAAAACATTGTTGGAGAGTGGTCTGATTACAGCCAGTATCCAGCAAGGCTTGATATTTACTTCCCCTGATACTCACAGGTATTCTGTATACTCTGGCTCGATCAGGGGAAGCCCACGGAGTGTTGGGGACCCAGACCAATATTCCCATCTTCATTACGTTGCATTGGTCTCGGAAATGCCCGGGTTCCCCATGACTCCAACCGGCCGGCCCAGGCATTACACCTGCACTTGCGACAGCGGGTTCAACCACCTAATGGGGAGAGCGAAGATACATCGGTGTCACCGGCAGCAGGGAAATGCCTTCGGATCATCTTCTGCCCCCGTTTTCATGACTGCGACTGGAGGCATGGGGGCTAATGTGTCCAGGGTCGCGGCCAGGGCTTTCTCCTGGTGCAGTAATCTTCGGATCGCCTGCTGGTCCTCTGCTTGAGCCCGGAGCACCTCCTGGAATTTGCAATCCTGGTCTTGGCGCAGCTCAAGTAGAGCCTGACGTTGAGCATGGTGCATACTGGCGAGGGACTTGGTGAATTTCGCCAACGGTGAGGACTCCATGTCGATGTATGTTTCCTCCAAAATCCTGGGTTTCGGCACCAGCGTAAAAGGGTTAATTAGTGGAGACAAGGGGGAAACGTGACTTCAACTCAAACAGGTAATCTTTTATTTCCTTAACTCAAAACAGTCATTTAAACAGAACACAGTCAGGGCATGTGTGTGCTAGCTCTTCTCTCTCCCAGTCTCTGGCGTGGTTCCTCCTTATTTCACTCTCCCCATTGCTCACTGCAGTCAGAAGCAGGTGTTAGACGTATTGTGCTCAGGTGCTTGCACACTTACTGCTTTCTCTCTCTCCGAATGAACGCTCCACCACGCCCCCACTTCCACAATTATATATTGTGTATATGCATCTTTCATATAACCTACACGATGTATTTTCAGTTGCAATCTTTTTGTGGTTTGACAGCTTGAATTAAACCTCTTCAAAGATACAAACAGAGAAACTGCATAATTTCTAATCATTCAGTTTGTGCAGTTAAACCAGTTTCATCCACTAATCTGCAAATGCATGAACATCACTTTCATTCATGAACAAGTACAAAAACCTCTGTGACTTGTGTGTGTAGGCGTCCTGTGCAAGGAGCCCTATAATAATGTCTTAAGTTTTTATACCTGTGCCTTGCGACCTGCTTTAGTAAATGTTATATCATCTTCTTGTGGTCTCCCAATGCTATTACACCAGACATTCAACAGAAGCCCAACTGAGTTAGAAAGCATGCAAATTAAACTTCTAATTTAAATGTCAGCTAATGTTAATATATAGATGCATCAAAAATATATTGATAAAATAACGTGCCAATCAATAATTGATATATTGGTATTTTATGACATGTCTAGCGATTTTAGATTGCAGATTTGAAATAAGGCATGGGTGAATGTGTTTAAAATGATAAAAAGTACCATGGTGTAACAAAGGGTTTTGTTAGGGAAACATGATAATACCATGATACCTTGGAGAAATCATTGAGTACTGTGGTATACAGGTGCATCTCAATAAATTAGAATGTCGTGGAAAAGTTCATTTATTTCAGTAATTCAACTCAAATTGTGAAACTCGTGTATTAAATAAATTCAATGCACACAGACTGAAGTAGTTTAAGTCTTTGGTTCTTTTAATTGTGATGATTTTGGCTCACATTTAACAAAAACCCACCAATTCACTATCTCAAAAAATTAGAATATGGTGACATGCCAATCAGCTAATCAACTCAAAACACCTGCAAAGGTTTCCTGAGCCTTCAAAATGGTCTCTCAGTTTGGTTCACTAGGCTACACAGTCATGGGGAAGACTGCTGATCTGACAGTTGTCCATAAGACAATCATTGACACCCTTCACAAGGAGGGTAAGCCACAAACATTCATTGCCAAAGAAGCTGGCTGTTCACAGAGTGCTGTATCCAAGCATGTTAACAGAAAGTTGAGTGGAAGGAAAAAGTGTGGAAGAAAAAGATGCACAACCAACCGAGAGAACCGCAGCCTTATGTTTGTCAAGCAAAATCGATTCAAGAATTTGGGTGAACTTCACAAGGAATGGACTGAGGCTGGGGTCAAGGCATCAAATGCCACCACACACAGATGTGTCAAGGAATTTGGCTACAGTTGTTATATTCCTCTTGTTAAGCCACTCCTGAACCACAGACAATGTCAGAGGCGTCTTACCTGGGCTAAGGAGAAGAAGAACTGGACTGTTGCCCAGTGGTCCAAAGTCCTCTTTTCAGATGAGAGCAAGTTTTGTATTTCATTTGGAAACCAAGGTCCTAGAGTCTGGAGGAAGGGTGGAGAAGCTCATAGCCCAAGTTGCTTGAAGTCCAGTGTTAAGTTTCCACAGTCTGTGATGATCTGGGGTGCAGTGTCATCTGCTGGTGTTGGTCCATTGTGTTTTTTGAAAACCAAAGTCACTGCACCCGTTTACCAAGAAATTTTGAAGCACTTCATGCTTCCTTCTGCTGACCAGCTTTTTAAAGATGCTGATTTCATTTTCCAGCAGCATTTGGCACGTGCCCACACTGCCAAAAGCACCAAAAGTTGGTTAAATGACCATGGTGTTGGTGTGCTTGACTGGCCAGCAAACTCACCAGACCTGAACCCCATAGAGAATCTATGGGGTATTGGCAAGCGGAATATGAGAAACAAGAGACCAAAAAATGCAGATGAGCTGAAGGCCACTGTCAAAGAAACCTGGGCTTCCATACCACCTCAGCAGTGCCACAAACTGATCACCTCCATGCCACGCCGAATTGAGGCAGTAATTAAAGCAAAAGGAGCCCCTACCAAGTATTGAGTACATATACAGTAAATGAACATACTTTCCAGAAGGCCAACAATTCACTAAAAATGTTTTTTTTATTGGTCTTATGATGTATTCTAATTTGTTGAGATAGTGAATTGGTGGGTTTTTGTTAAATGTGAGCCAAAATCATCACAATTCAAAGAACCAAAGACTTAAACTACTTCAGTCTGTGTGCATTGAATTTATTTAATACACGAGTTTCACAATTTGAGTTCAATTACTGAAATAAATGAACTTTTCCACGACATTATAATTTATTGAGATGCACCTGTATATATCAAAGTACCAGGTTAATACCATCTGGTACCATCACTGTAACATGGTTTTTCCCTATTTTTATAAGGGTCATTACAACCTATGCTTGTTTAAATTCATGATTGTAAGCCCTAACATCATTGCTTGAATAAAATTTGCCTGCTTGTTGCAGCTAAGTATTCACAGCTTTAGGAAGAAAAACAAGCAGAACATCAAAATCAATATTTTATGACAAACAGGAAAGTTCAGGGCTCGTTCTCTTTCTTGTTCACTTGGAACATCTTTGTGACTACCTTGCTTGGCAGGCTCTTTTCTGGTGAGAATTTTTTACTTCTCTGCAGTCACGGAAATAGTGTAGGCGGTTTAAAGAAGAAGATATTTTACTTTAGCTATTGTCTGGAAAAGATTAGAATTTTTTTTGTATTGAAGCCAAGTGAGAATGGTTTCCCTATGATAAATAGTTAATGTTATTCTAGTTGTTTGTTAATATTTTAAGCAATAAGGGTCAAGAGGCTGTGCTATATTGTTAACAAAGTTGCAGTTAAGTGTAGGCTTAGGATTGATGCGTTTTTCATGCATCGATAATCAGAAGATTTTCCAGATGATTATCGATATATATTTCTAGATTTTTTTCCAGATATGTAAATAGGGCTGCTCGTTTGTCTTTTCAAACATATTTGTCAAAACAACTTTGGTAAAGTGTGAGCTCAGTGTAAATTAAAGGGGGTCGCACACTGGACATATCTGACGGACAACTTGGCGCGTTCTAAAATTCAAGAAAAAAAAAAATTTCTACGAAGGTACGCACACACCACCAACGCTCAGCGTCCAAATTTGACCGAAATCATTATCAAAGGACAAATATTATTTACTCTAGCCATCACTGGATGATATATTGTCTAGTTGCATCTTTGAATGAGCTTTATTGCCAAGTATGCTTACACATACAAGGAATTTGTCTTGGTGACAGCAGCTTCCAGTACACAACAATACAAAACAGCAACAAGACTTTTAAAAAATAATTAAAAATTGAATTAAAAATAAATATTGAAAAGAAAATAAAGTATATACAGTTGTGCTCAAAAGTTTGCATACCCTGGCAGAAATTGTGAAATTTTGGCATTGATTTTGAAAATATGACTGATCGTGACTGACTGATGTCTTTTATTTAAGGATAGTGATCATATGAAGCCATTTATTATCACATAGTTGTTTGGCTCCTTTTTAAATCATAATGGTAACAGAAATCACCCAAATGGCCCTGATCAAAATTTTACATACCCTTGAATGTTTGGCCTTGTTTAGACACACAAGATGACACACACAGGTTTAAATGGCTATTAAAAGTTAATTTCACACACCTGTGGCTTTTTAAATTGCAATTAGTGTCTGTGTATAAATAGTCAATGAGTTTGTTAGCTCTCACGTGGATGCACTGAGCAGGCTAGATACTGAGCCATGGGGAGCAGAAAAGAACTGCCAAAAGACCTGTGTAACAAGGTAATGGAACTTTATAAAGATGGAAAAGGATATAAAAAGATATCCAAAGCCTTGAAAATGCCAGTCAGTACTGTTCAATCACTTATTAAGAAGTGGAAAATTTGGGGATCTCTTGATACCAAGCCAAGGTCAGGAAGACCAAGAAAGATTTCAGCCACAACTGCCAGAAGAATTGTTCAGGATACAAAGAAAAACCCACAGGTAACCTCAGGAGAAATATAGGCTGCTCTGGAAAAAGATGGTGTGGTTGTTTCAAGGAGCACAATACTTGTTGACCCCTCTCCAAACATAGTGCTTATGGTCTTCAGTCTTCTGATATCCGATTTCGTAGCAGAACCAAACCAGACAGATATTGAAGTGCAGAGGACAGACTCAGTGACTGCTGAGTAGAACTGTATCAGCAGCGCCTGTGGCAGGTTAAACTTCCTCAACTGGCGAAGGAAGAACAACCTCTGCTGGGCCTTTTTCGCAATGTGGGTCTACCACTTTAGGTCCTGTGAGATGGTAGTGCCCAGGAACCTGAATGACTCCATTGCTGCCACAGTGCTGTTTAGAATGGTGAGGGGGGACAGTGTTGGGGTGTTCACAATCATCTCCACCATTTTGAGCGTCTTCAGCTCAAGGTTGTTTTGACTGCACAAGACAGCCAGCTGTTTAACCTCCCTTCTGTATGCAGACTCATCGTTATCTCGGATGAGGCCAATGACAGTGGTGTCATCTGCAAACTTCAGGAGCTTGACAGAGGGGTCCTTAGCGATGCAGTCGTTGGTGTAGCGGGAGAAGAGTAGTGGGGAGAGCACACATCCCTGGGGGGCACCAGTGCTGATTGTACAGGTGCTATAAGTGAATTTCCCCTGTCTCACAAGCTGCTGCCTGTCTGTCAGAAACCTGGTAATCCACTGACAGATAGACGTGGGAAGAGAGAGTCGGTGTAATTTAGTCCGGAGAATAGCTGGGATGATGGTGTTGAAAGCTGAACTGAAGTCCACAAAAAGGATCCTTGCATATGTCCCTGGTCTGTGCAGATGTTGCAGGATATGATGCAATCCCAAGTTGACTGCATCATCCACAGACCTGTTTGCTCGATAAGCAAATTGAAGGGGATCTAGAAAGGGTCCAGTGATGTCCTTCAGGTGGGCCAACCCCAGTCTCTCAAATAACTTCATGACCACAGATGTCAGGGCGATAGGTCTGTAGTCATTAAGTCCTGTGATTTTGGGTTTCTTTGGGACAGGAATGATGATTGAGCATTTGAAGCAGCATGGGACTTCACACTGCTCCAGGGATCTATTGAGAATCATTATGAAGATGGGGGCCAGCTGGTTAGCACAGGATCTAAGACATGCAGGTGAAACGCCATCTGGGCCTGAAGCTTTCCTTATCTTTTGTTTCCGAAAGACACGGCACACATCATCTTCACATATCTTAAGTGCAGGTTGAGTAGCAGGAGGGGGGAGGAGGGGGGTTGCAGGAGGTGTTGGTGTTTGTGTGAAGGTCAGAGCAGATCTGCTCCAGGGGTGCCGTATCATGGCTGACCCTGCACTCTGAATGCAGAATGACACACTTCAAAGGCGATACTTGCCTTGAAATTCAACAGCACATAACTGTAAGATTGCGGGCACCAAACATTTAGTTCACGACAATCAGCAGTTTAAAAAATTTTTCTCTGCAACTATTTATTTAAGCAGTGTCAGATAGAATCAGAAAAAGACTTTTGCCTCTCCACAACACCTCACTGTAATGGGCAAGGAGGAGGCGGGAACCGGCTGATCAGTCAACATAACTGTTCATGACATAAATCATTTGAAACACAGAGTGTGTGTCTCTCTCTCTCTCTCTCGAACTGGTGCCTCCAGCTCGTCTTTATGCCCCTCCTGGCTGATTAGAACAATTCAGGGACGGGCTTGCGTCCTCACGGCCCGGCCACGCCCACCTCCTCGTCACACTCACAAATATTGGAGCATAACTCAAAGCAGATATCGTCTTGAAATGTATTGTTGATTCGCCGCTTTGACAGCTGTAACAGCAGTAGTGCATAATAGGACTAAACCTAAAGCAACAAAACTTCTTGCAGAGGGTTTTACCATGCTGACTGTTATTTACTGTTAGGCACAGCAAGCTATCATCATGCAAAAACGCTCTCCGGGAAGTTGCGTCTCTCATTTAATTTGAGAATCCCATTAAAACCACCTCCACTAAAAAAATATTCCCACTAATTGACTAGTTGGTTGTTGAATGACTAATCGATTAGTCGACCATTCTGGCACATCCCTAGTCGTAAAAAACCTGCATTACTTACTTTCTTACATGGAACACGAGGAGAAATTTAAAAGAATGTTGACACCGCTCTTTCTCATACAATGAATGGTGACTGAGGCTAAAATTCTCCCTAAAATCACCTCCTTTGTTCTATGGAAAAAATTCATACAGTTTTGGGATAACTTGGACATGAGTAATGACAAATTTCGTTTTTGGGTGAACTATTCCTTTCATATTTTGCCTGTATGACATTTTAATGTTGTTTTGCATAGTTTTAGTTTGTTGTTGTTCAGATGTATTCTCTCTTACTGTAGCCATTTGAATTTGTGAAGGAGAACCTGCACATATGAAAAGGGGAAGCTAAAATATGACTTTCAGTTTTACATTTTCAATTTTAAATGGAAATTTCAAATCTCCCAGCCAGACACATTAGTTCAGCTCTTCTCGGGAGGTAAAACGGCTCCTCAGCAACAACACCAGCTGCTAGCATGGCCCAAAAATGAATTGCACTACTGTGTAAATAAATAATGAATCCAGGGTGGTGAGGTAAGGGGGCATACTGAGTAGTTTGGAGGTGCTCTTTGAACCCTCTCCTGCTGTGGAGCATGTCTAATTGGGCAGGCCCCTGGTCTGCTGGCTTGTTAATGTAATGGCTGTGTCCTTCTCCAGCCAGAAGAGTTAATGTAAACATGACAGGATCAATAGTTCTCGCAGGGTCATAGCTCATTAGTCTTGACCTTAATGTCTTTATTTGGAAGACATTTTTTTTTTTTGTATTTTTTTTTTTTTACATTATTTCTTCATATACATAGCGCTTCTTGCACAAAGCATACAGAGGAATTGACTCAGTTGATGTCAATAATGTAATACATCAACGAATTGATGTCAGTAATGTAATAAGGCTGTGTTGCAAATGATGTGTGTAGTAGGCTATGATTTCTGGTGAAGTTACTGTAACATGTTTACTAATATTCATGACTTCTGAGTATTTTATAACATGTTGCAGTTTCGAGATTCCCAAAGTGTGTGTGTGTGTGTGCTGCTGTTCTCTTATTTCTTTTACCCCAGTCGCAGAAATGCAAGTCGTTGTCACATTCCATTGCCCTTTTATTAGATAGTGTGTTTAAACAGTGTAGACAATTTAAAATAGCCTCTAAAAGCCACTATAGGTACAAGGTTAATTCTCTATGAATGTATACTCATCTGAAGTTGTTTATAATGTGCTGATTTCATAGTATTTACATATTAATTTGTTTAGAGTGTAACCATCTCTCTATTATTACTTAACCTCCAAAGAAATGATTGAAGAAACTGTTTATAATTGTAATTGTTTTATTGCATATTTCTGCATATCATTTTCATGTTTAATAAAGTATATTTCATCCCTATCATTACTGATTCATCATTTTGTGTTTTTTATATTACAGTCTTATTGTTTGCAGTGCAAAGACCTACTATTGTAGTATTATGGTTCACTTGCATTGTCCACTTCGGCTGTAGATTATAATATAAAAATAAGTGTCTTCAATTGACCTCATATCAACCATATCACAAGTTTCACTTCTTAAATTTTTATGTGTAGAACAATACAAACATTAATGTGTAGTGGATAAAACAAATGAATAATCATATTAAAATATATCAATAAGAGTGTTGTTTGTCTCACAAAGCAAGTAATCTTGGTTATAAATATTTAAACAAAAAAACCATCTTCTTCACAACCATCACAGAGATACTTAGTTCCCCCAGACAACAGGCTGATAAAAGGAGCTTCACTTTGTGACGAGGATGGCGTGGCCGGGCCGTAACGATGGACGCCTGGCGCTGAATCACCCCAATCAGCCGGGAGAGGGATAAAGAGGAGCCGGAGACACCAGTTAGGGGGAGAGAGAGAGATGCATGCAGCCGACAAACTTGTGCAACGGTGTCTAATTATAGTCTCCGTGAACTGTTCACCCGGCTTCCGCTTCCTCCTTCGTAGGCAAGGCAGAGATCTGCCACACTGGTGCCCAAACCCGTGAGTTGGAGGAAGACGCATCATCAGAGAGCGTGCGCTGCTGACGGAGGATCACGACACAGAGGGAGTGCTCGATTCAGTGGTACTGGAGCAGTGCGTCAGCCGGCGGCTGAAAGGGACGGCTGAGGGGTCCAATGTCATAGCCCGGTGTCACTGAGGACTGCTGTGCAGCTGGCTGAGGACCGACTGATGGCGTGATTGGGGACCGGCTTCTTTTTTTCCCCCTTCTTTTCTCTTTTTCTTTTCTCTCTCTCTCTCTCGGTCTCTCCCGTTCACTTTCGTCCTGCTCATGTTCCCAGGAGGCGGTAAAGACCATCCAGCAGCGGGATGGCCGGAAGGGCAACATCTCCCCTCCAGAAATTGGGGGGAGTGTAAGTCAGGCAGGATGGCTCCCGTAAGGATGGACACCTGGCGCTGAATTAACCCAGTCAGCCGGGAGAGGGATAAAGAGTAGCTGGAGACACCAGTTAAGGGGAGAGAGAGAGAGATGCATGCAGCCGATGAACGTGTGCATTCTGCGTTGGGCCGGGAAGGCCAACATTGTGAGCGACACATGGAGCTGTGTGTGTGTGTGTGTGTGTGCGCCAGCGAGTGTGTACTGAAAAGCAGTTTTATGTTGTGTCCAAGTGAAACTGTGTGTAATTGAAGTTTTCCATGAACTGTTCACCCAGCTCCTGCTTCCTCCTCCGTAGGGAAGGCAGATATCTGCCACACATTGCTTTCCAGGTCTCCACCAGGCATATATATTTAGGACTTGTTCATTTCCACTCTGTGGCGTCACCTTCAACAGTAATTTATCAAAGAACAGCCTGTGCTACACTCCACCAAGCAGCAGCCTATTGCAATTGTACACCTGAAAAATGTCCATATCTCCACACATCACTATTTTATAGCACACATACACCAATGGGTGGTGTTTCTTCTCGAATGTGTAGAGCTATTTTAGAGCTACTGCCCCAGTCCTGGCCTGCCCTGCTTAATTTACATGCTGATCCTGGCTGGTTAGTGCTGGTCTAAGTGGTGAACCAGTATGGCCATGTAAAATGTAGCTGGTGAAGCTGGCCAACCACTGTGGTCTTCTGTATAAAGTTGTTTGGCCAAGAAAGTCTTATTGGTTAATGAATGAACGTTACATTTATACAGCACTTTTCTGACACTACACTCAAAGTGCTTTACACATTGAACAGGGGACTCTCCTCAACAACCACCAGTGTGCAGCATCCACCTGGATGATGCGACGGCAGCCATAGTGCACCAGTACGCTCACCTCACACCAGTTATTGGTGGAGAGGAGAGAGTAGAGTTATAGAGCCAATTAGTGGATGGGGATAATTAGGAAGCCATGATTGAGAAGGGCCAATGGGGGGAATTTAGCCAGGACACCAGGGTTACACCCCTACTCTTTACGAGAAGTGCTCTAGGATTTTTAATGACCACAGAGAGTCAGGACCTCGGTTTAACGTCTCATCCGAAGGACTGTGCCTTTTTACAGTATAGTGTCCCCGTCACTATACTGGGGCTTTAGGACCCACACAGAGCGCAGGGTGAGCACCCCCTACTGGCCTCCCTAATACCTCTTCCAGCAGCAACATTAGTTTTCCCCAGGAGGTCTCCCATCCAGATACTGACCAGGCTCAACTCTGCTTAGCTTCAGTGGGCAACCGGTCTTGAGCTACAGGGTGATATGGCTGCAATTAAGCTTAAGCTTGGGTGAACTTTTCCTTTAAGAAGCCTGATAGGGACACTAGCACACTAGCATCCCATGTTGGGAACCAGCATTCAAAACGCAACATATGCCGGTGAAAAGCATATGTTGGTGTTTTCAGCAGGGTGGTCTCTAAGGGGGATATACCCCCCCTCCATCATCCTCACTTTTGCCCCGAGCTTCGCTGTCTCCCTGTCAGAGCCGTTGGGTAGCTAATCGCTATGTTTGATTGATGGCTCTGGGGTTAGCACAGCTGTTCCAGGAGGCACCGTATGGGCAAGGCAATCGTTTTTGTGCTGTAGACACACATACTCATGCACACTCATGCAGTGCAGCATGATGAAGCACCTCAGTCTTCTCAGTGGTACTTAGCAATCTCCACAATTTCTCCTCTCACCTTGCATCATCGCCATTTTGCTGACCTAATCGCGCTTTTAATTATAGCTGCCATTTACCTTAACAAGTCCCCGCTCACACATCCCCATCTCAAAAAGAGGGATTTATTACTTTGGCATGAGTAAATGCCATCAGAAATTACATAAGTAGTGGAGCCTCTGCCAGTTTGCATCTTTTATTCTCTGGAAAGAAACTTGCTAAATAAGTGTTTTGTAAACTTGTGCTGCTAATAAAAGGATTTTTGTGTGTTTTCAGTCAAGCCTGGTTAATTATTACGAAGCCCCTTAGAGGACAGGGTGGGAGTTTTTTTTTTTTTCTGAAATAGTTTTGCATGCCCTTGCAATAGATTGCATTTCTTGCAATAAGTTTTGCTTTCTCTTGCAATAGTTTGCGTTCCCTCGAAATAAGTTTTGCGTTTCCTCGCAATAGTTTGCGTTCTCTTGCAATAAGTTTTGCTTTCCCTCTCAATACGTTTTGCATTCCCTCGCAATAGTTTTGCGTTCCCTCTCAGTAAGTTTCGTGTTCCCTCGCAATAGTTTTGCGTTCCCTCGCAATATGTTTAACGATTCCTCGCAATAGTTTGCGTTCCCTCGCTATAAGTTTTGCGTTCCTTCACAATAGTTTGCAGTCCCTCGCAATAAGTTTTGCGTTTCCTTGCAATAATTTGCTTTCCCTCGCAATAAGTTTTGTGTTCCCTCACAATAGTTTGCAGTTTTGCAATACGTTCTGCATTACCTTGCAATAAATTTACCATGGTTTTACTACAGTAGCCATATTTTAACACTGATATTCATAGTGATAATACAGGGAAATTAAAACTATGGTAATAAAAATACTAGTTTTTAGTTATTATGGTTTTACTATAAAAATACGATAGTTTAACTTTGGCCATATTATAGTAATTTTGTAGACTGTAGTAACCATAGTTTTTGGCGGGGGAAAAAATTATATAGTAATATTATAGTAACCATGACTGTTGTAGGCTAACCATGTTTTGTTTTTCGACGGAAACCATGGTTTTGCTATAGTAATATTGTAGTAAGTATGCAAAGTAAGTTAAGTAACCATGTTTGTAAGAAACATGGTTTTAATACAGTATACTGTATCCATATAGTAACCATGGTTTTATTATACCTGTAGATTAATCATAGTAATTGTTGTGGTTACTATGGTTTTACTAAAAATACCATTTGTAGTCAAACCATAATAACCACAAAATTATGATTTTTATTACCATAGTTTTCATTTTCCTATATTATTTCTATGGTTAATTAATTTGGTAAATTAGGGGACGCAAAACATATTGTGATGGAAAAACTATTGCGAGGGAACACAAAACTTATTGCAAGGGAGCACAGAAACTTTTGCGAGGAAATGCAAAACTTATTGTGAGGGAGCGCAAAATGTATTGCGAGGGCACTAAAAATGTATTGCGAGGGAATGCAAACTATTGCGAGAGAATTCAAAGTTTATTGCAAGGGCCAGGGCCGGCCCGTGGGTTTGTGGGGCCCTAGGTGAAATCATGAAAATGGGCTTTCCGGTGTGAAAATTGTCATAACTTTACAATATCCATACTGCAAACGTGATGAGCTGATTTTTTTAATAGAAAGCGCTAAAAAAAGAAGCACTATACTGTAAAGCTCGGTATATGACAAATAAAATGTCCAATAGCTATTTTTCCCAACAAGATGGTGTTAGATTAAAATGTACATGCATGCATATGGGAATATGTGTATTTTAGGTGCTGTGGCAATTCACCATTTTATCACCTTATTTTGATCGCCTTTCAACTTTTTTCTAGAAGTAGAATCTATTCGTATCAATTAATATGAGGTCATGGAAACTGTAAGTATGATAATTACTGGGTAAAGTTTTACAATAAGGTTTGCATTTGGTATCATTAACAATGTATAATACAATTTTCCAGCATTTATTAATCTTGGCTAATGTCAATTTATAAAAATACAATTGTTTATTGTCTGTTCATGTTTGTTCATATTGTATTAACCAGTGTTAACTTATACAATTTTGAATGTTAAAAATTTATTAGTATATGTAGAAATTAACACCAAATTTATTATGTATAAATAAATTTATAATTATGAATAAACACAATTACATATTTTAAATAGGGCCTATAAACACAACACCTCGAAATATATATTTGTAAACAAATATAATGAATAAACACATACCTATTAGAGAGCAGAGATCTTTGCAGATAGTCTTTATAGACTTCTCACGGGGACTCGTAAGTTCGAGTCTGTCACACCAATTTTAATCACGCTGCATTGGCTTCCAGTCAAGTATAGAATCGATTTTAAAATCTTATTATATGTTTACAAAGCACTCAACAATTTGGACCCTAAATATTTGACAGATTTGCTTCATCCATATACTCCATCTAGAACTCTAAGATCTTGTGATCTTGGTTTACTCATCGTGCCTAGGTCCAGACTTAAATAAACGAGGTGATCTTGCTTTTAGGGTCGCCGGTCCGAAACTGTGGAATATATCAGATTATCACCTTCAATTTCAGCATTCAGATCTGCTCTAAAAACACACTTATTCTCTCTGGCCTTTAATATTCCATAAACATTGTGTACTGTTTAATTTTATCATAGTACTCATTATTTTATTTTGTTGTCTGTTTTATCTATTGTAGTAATTGTTTTTATATTGTACAGCACTTTGGTCAACATTGGTTGTTTTTAAATGTGCTCTATAAATAAATATTGATTGATTGATTGATTGGTTATTTTCCAGATTAATTGCTTACATTTTCACTCTTTGAGTTTTTTGCGTCTTTATATCGGCAGTGTCTGAATTCTTTCTCAGCAGACTATTCTTGAGAAATGTGAAAACACTAATGATTTGACAAGCACTGTTTCTGATATCCTTTACACAAAATAAGCCTCAAAGACTCAAAAAGCCACAAATCAATATTTTTCATAACTTATTACCTGCATGTCTGTCAGGCATGCGCATTAGTCAGCAAGGTGTGCGATCTGTGTCTTATAATATGGTTATAAGAAGCCCCACTGCAGTTCCCAGCAATGCTTTGTGTTATGAATAAATTATGCAGATTAGTGTGTACTGCTTAGCTTTACCTGTTGCCGATTTTAGATACACTGCTTTTATTTTATTTGTTGTAACTTTAAGTTATTTGTCTTTTTGTGATTATTCAGAGCTAATTTTATATGTAATATGATGTTTTTAGTTGTCACCATCATTGTGATTTGTATGTTAAATGATCAGGTCCATACATATTGCATGTTTTCGTATTGAGTGCATGCGCGATAGGAACAATTTGATTGTGGAGAATTTCAAAATAAGAATCATCAGTGTTTCTTAATTTAATGACTTGTTTATTTACTTTGCACGTGTTCGTTGCCCCCCCCCACCCCCCAAGGCACGTTGGGGCTCTAGGCGGCTACCTGTGTCGCCTGTGGGACGGGCCGGCCCCTAGGGCACGCAAGGTGCTCCGTACATTCGTAAGGGATGGATGAAGCTATTGTGAGAGAACCCAAAATAATTGCGAAGGAACACAAAAAGTATAGCGAGGGAACGCTAAGCTATTTTAGAAAATAAATTCCCTCCCTGTTCTCTAAGGGGCTGTGCACAAATAAAACTGCTCTGTCTTTGAGCAGTGTTTCCTAAGAAAATCTGTGATTGCTTTGTTGTGTGATCACCAGTATGGTTGCTAACATGTTCGTTGTCTCCTCCACAGTCTAAATCCTTACAGCTATGATGAAAGTTGTGTGTCCAGCAGCGTAGATCATCTGCCTCTGGCTGCCTTACCTTTGCTTGCCATAGCTGCTCCACACTACCAAGATGCCGTGGGAACCGTAATTGCCCGGGCCAACCAAGTGTACCACAGCTTTCTGCAGTCTCCAGACGGACAGGGTTTCAGGGGGCAGGTGAGACGAGCAGAACCTCACTTTCCAACTTTGAGAAGTCAGTTAGTTTTGTTGAGGTATTTAACAGCATTCAGGCCTGTACACTTACTGGTAAAAATAAAACACAGCTTTAACCTAGTTTGCTGGTCTCCCAATCTGGTCAGGCTGGTCTGTTTTGATGGTTTTGGACACTTTTAAGCTGGTCAAGCTGGGAGACCAACTGGCCAACCAGCTAAACCAGCTGAGCACCAACTTTTCAAGGCTGGGAAACCTGCTAGGCCAGTTGAAGAGCAGCTTGGTCAGGCTGGAAGACCAGCTAAAACACCACAACAAACCATCTTAGGCTGGTTTAAGCTGTTTTTATTTTAGCAGGGCTTGACTAAAATAAGTTTTGCTTTTTCTCTTTAAATGTTTTAACAAAATTTGACCACACATGCAGATGAGGCCGGTCCCAGACCAGATCAGTATTTAAAAGGTGAACACTTTCCAGTGCAAGAGTAGGAATGGTATGTAGTTCTCTGGCAGGGCTAGTGATTCATCAGTGATGAGTCATCCTAAAAAGAGGAAAGAGGGGGTGTCTCTCCACTCGTCTTACTCCATAATCTCTCATGATTAATCCAATAACACACTCCTGTCAATTTAGAAGGCACAATTATTTCCTAACGCAGTTGAGCTGTGTGCTTAGTGTTGACTTTCTAGGGAGCCGGACCAATCATATAGCATCTGAATAAAGTATTAGCCCTCTGATTTTGGCGAACAATTGGGGCTCTGTTTGACAAGGCATTGCTGTTAAGATTCATTTAAATTTGGAAACACTCTTTTCCAGTACAAATATCAAAACATCCTTAAAACAAGATACATTTACTTGAAAAGCAATACTGCATACAATATTAAGACTTGTATTCAGGAAGTATATCTTGTGTTGTTAAGTGAAAGTTTATGCTTAACCTCCTGAGACCTGAGCGTTACTGCTGTGTGCATTTTCAATTTCCCTTTTTGATTTGTAACTAGAAGCACCTGATAAACATGCAAAAAGCAAAAACTTTTTTTCTAAGGCAAACAGTTTTCCTAAAAATTAATGGCAACATATGTGGACAGTGGGACTAAAATGTGACATTTTAAACGATACCAAGCTATTAATGTCTTTAATGTCTCCCGCTTCCTCCTCCAACTTTCCGGGTTTCAGCACCAGTGTAACAAAGTTCTTAGGATGGGGTGCAAGGATGAAGTGGGAGACGGTGAGATTAAACTCAAACAGGTCATTTATTTTAACAAACACAAACTATTCACTTTTCAGCGCAAACTCAGCACACGCTCTTTCGTTGTGTGTGTCCATGTGGGTAGCTCTCTCTCCTCATTGGTATCCGGCTCGCTCTTAAAACCTGTCTCCACTCTCACTGCAATGACAAACAGCTGTTAGAAACAATCATTGCCAGGTGATGATCCTTACTGTTCTCGTCTCCCAATTTCACTCTCCATTCACAAGCCGGCGCTCAACCACGCCCCGCCAACACAATCAGAATTTAGCATAATTGTTTCTGATTCAAAGTTATGGCCAGCATCATCCAATCACTGCCAACCATGTTAAAATAAAATTATACATTGTAAATTCTGAATCTATGTACTGATTACCATTATCCTATGTCTGCCAAAACACATTTAGTGGTCCAAACATCATCTGCAGCCTGAAACTCAACTTTTGGTCAGATTTTAG
This sequence comes from Myxocyprinus asiaticus, assembly GCF_019703515.2. Classification (NCBI taxonomy): domain Eukaryota; kingdom Metazoa; phylum Chordata; class Actinopteri; order Cypriniformes; family Catostomidae; genus Myxocyprinus; species Myxocyprinus asiaticus. Next base: position 27,646,261 of record NC_059374.1, on the reverse strand, counting down.
GAGTGAATGCACTTATCTGCATAGGAAAGCTATAAGATGCTCCCTTGCTCCCTATTAAGTGAATGACTTAACCTCCAATGTGCTGTCTGTCTGTACTGGTCTCAGAATAGTTCGAAATGCACCTTATTTTCATCCTAACTCCATATAAAGCCTCTGAAAGCAACCTTTTGACTCAAACAGGTTTCAATGTAAAAACTTCATTAGGTTTCTTACTAGATGTAGTTTTGTTGCTGTTTCTCCTAAAGACAAATTCCGCTGTGATCGGCGCCATGTTGTTTTGCCACATGACATACATCGAATGTTTAACCCTTTACTGAGTCTTTTGAACTGAGATCAGTCAGTTTAAATTAATTTAAAGGAATGTTCCGGGTTCAATACAAGTTAAGCTCAATCGACAGCATTTGTGGCATAATGTTGATTAACACAAAAATATGTTTCGACTTCTCCCTCCTTTTCTTTAAAAAAGCAAAAATCAGTGTTTCAGTGAGGCACTTACAATGGAAGTGAATGGGGCCAATTTTTAAACATTAGATTACTCACTGTTTCAAAAGTATAGCAAGTCTCTTATTTTAAGAATGTTTATTTTTACTGGAAAATGAGACGATTGAGCCAATATGAAACAGCCTCATTTGTAGTTGAAAGATAATAAGACCTGTGGTTATGTGTGTTTGTGGAGCATCAATACACTAGTTGTGCTCACTGTAGAGATGCTCATCAACATCAAACAGGAAAGCAGAAGAGTTGCTGCTTTGTTTCTGTTCTATTAATTAAGTGTTAGTGACAGTAAGGGTGCGCTGTAGATTGAGCTGTCATTAAGCAATCCTGAGATTTGCCTGACAGTGCTGATTGTGTGTTATAACGCAGCACTGATTCTGCCTGATTTTGTGTGTGTGTGTCTGTGTGTGTGTGTTTGCCAGGTTTGTTTGTTGGGTGACTGTGTGGGAGGTGTGCTGTGTTTTGATGCTCTCTGTTTCAGCAACAGCCCACAACATAGCAGCCTTATCCACAAAAGCAGACATAACAGCACAGAGAGCTTAAAGGTATGTACATAAACACTGAATCATTCTCTGGGTCTATTTCACCCTCTGTATTACTTGCCCTGATGTTGTTCCAAATCCTTATGACTTCCTTTTGTGGAACACATAAGGAGATGTTTGGCAGAATAACAGGTATTGGCAGCCTCATTCATTTTGTCTGTATGTCACCTGCTTCTCTTTTTCCTGGTTTTGCCTTGAGGGGAAAAACAGTAATCTAACATGTGTCTCATCTAGAGTTTCAGAAGAGATTCTAACAATGCCATACACTGTGATCAGATTTATCCACATACAGTGGCAAGAAAAAGCATGTGAACCCTTTGGAATTAGCTGGATTTCTGCACAAACTGGTCATAAATTGTGATCTCATCTTCATCAAAGTCACAAGTGTAGACAAACACAATGTGCTTAAGCTAACAAAACAAAAATAATTTATTGAACACATCCCATTAAACATTTACAGTGCTATGGGAAAAAGTAGTTGATTTAATAACTGGTCGATCCACCTTTGGCAGCAGTAACCTCAACCAAACATTTCCGGTAGCAGCGGACTCGGGCCCTGTTCTGCGGGGTGCTTAGAGCACCCTCAGTTGCAGACCAGGGCAAACTACTGCCTGCGGGTCGATTTATCATGAAAGTTTTTTATTAGATCTTTCATTTATTTGGCTTTGTGACCTATTACGCATCCACAAGCTTTTAATGTGCTCAGGGTTGCCAGATAATAGATGCAACATCCCAATCAGAGATTTATACTTGCACAAATTGGAAATATTTCACCTTATGTCTTACTTAATTTATGCAATCTGGAATTTCTTCCAGAAAATCTATTTCTCTCCTCTTCGGAAAAAAAACAAACAAACTTAGCGCTCAATAGTGCAATATTATGCTCAAAGAAAAGTGTGATGCAGCCACTCCGTGTCCATTCGTGAGGCTCGTGTGCTGTTTAGTGCCAAGTCTGTGAGCAAATATTTTCAGTGATTAACTTTAGAAAAATCCCAATAGATCTTCGCATCATTCGCACATGCACGGAGGGGACACACGAGCAAAACCAAACGAGAGAGGAAAATGTTTCTTCTTTGTGTTATTTGTAAAATGCTGAAGTCCCTCACACCTGTATGCGAATGTTACTCTGGCAGTAATCATTTATCAGTGTCATGCAGCCTGTTTTATTCAGTTGTGTGCTGAATGGGATGCCAAACAAACCATTGACGAGACTCACATCATGACCCATGAGCATGTAAACAGGTTGGTAATGTTTTGAGAATAAAACAACTTTGTCCACATTATGGCAAACTTTAAAATCAGCTTTTAGAATCTATAATTTATGAATATTTTATTTTACTATTAAACCAGACTCCAGAGTGTTAAATTGAATACTAAATTACCACTGCATTGAAGTATGGTAAAATAAACAATTAATAATTATACTCAGCCTTTATTCAGTTTTACTATGATAGAAAAGAAGCAGCAAAACTTCAAGCAATCGCAGAATGGTCTCACCAGTCTGTAAACACTTCAGAAAATTGTGCATCATACATTGAGTGCACTACTGCTTCTGGGCTTAAAAGATACAACTATGCAGAACTTTTTATCTTCTCTCTTCCATGTTCTACTTAATGGCTGATGTGGCCCCTGTACCAAAACAATTACACTCTGCCCAATTGAAAATGTAAGACTAATACTGTAAATTGGCAAGCAGATTTCCTTGAATCCCAGAAAACACATTTGTGAACACACAAAATGCTGCATCAAAATGTATAAATGTGTATGATTTTGGAAATCAGTATGTCCTAATCTGCAGGCGCAGAATTTTGCTGTCATTTTGGAAGCAATAAATGTTTTGTACATCATTTTTTTTTTATTTATATTTACGTTGTTTTAGTAGCATTTAAACATGATTTAATCTATTAAAAATGTGTAATTACGATACATCTCCATTTTATACAGAGCACCACCCACTATTTTCAGAAGCACCCTCAGTGATTTTGATCTGGAACCGGGCCTGAGCGGACTAGACCAGCACAATGTTCAGAAGGAATTTTGGACCATTCTTCCTTGCAGAACTGCTTCAATCCATATTCTTCGGATGTCTGGTGTTTACGGCTGTCTTGAGCTCATTCAGCAAAGATGGCGCCGTGGATGGCAGCCTCGGTGTGGAGCTGTCCAATTCTTTTGTTGTTTTTGTTTGTTTGTCCTGAGTTTAGTAATCTTTTTCCAATCAGTTTTACCAGGGATGAACTGCTGAACATTCGGCAGCACATACCAGACAATCTTTTCCCAGTTTTTGACTATTCGGACATTTTGCTGGACATTTTAGTCGGAGACGCAGCTGTGTTGTTTAAATGCGCTATGAGACACAGGCGAGAGAAGCGAGCCAGCGAGCTGGTCATGCTTCGTCAGCACGGCTTTCGAACAGCGCTGCTGAGTATTCATCTAGTGAATCGCCGCTCTCTTCCTAACAAAAGGATGAACTACATCTCACCTGTACAAACAAGGACTTTTCAAACTCTGCTGCCTTGTGCTTCACTGAAACCTGGCTGAGTGAAGCCATTCCGGACAGCGCGTTATATCTGACGGGCTTTCAGCTGTTCAGAGCGGATCACATCGCGGCATTAACAGGGAAAACAAGAGGTGGTGGAACATGCTTTTACATCAATGAAAGTTGGTGTACAGATGTAACAACGTTAAAGAAGATGTGCTGTCCTAATTTTGAAGCGCTCTTTATTAACTGTAAGCCTTTCTACTCGCTGCGGGAGTTTTCCTCGTTTATTCTGGTGAGTGTTTATATTTCTCCACAAGCGTGTGTGAGCACAGCCCTGCAACAGCTGACTGATCAGATCACAGACATGGAACAACAATAACTAGACTTAGTTATTATTATTCTTTGGGATTTTAACAAAGCAAACCTCACATGTGAACTGCCCAAATTCAAACAGCACTTTACATGCCCAACAAGAGACAGAAATATACTGGATCTTTGCTTCACAACAATACAGGATGCATATCGCTCTGTCCCTAGAGCAGCTTTGGGACTCTGTGATCACTGTCTGATTCATCTTCTTCCAACCTACAGGCAGAAACTAAAATCAGCTAAACCTGTAGTAAAGACTGTAAAGAGATGGACCAATGAAGCAGAGCTGGAACTACATGCCTGTTTTGACTGCACTGATTGGAGTGTATTTGACACCAATCTGGACGAGCTCACAGATACTGTGACGGCATCAAACTCAGCAAAAAAAGAAACGTCCTCTCACTTTCAACTGCTTTTATTTTCAGCAAACTTAACATATGTAAATATTTGATAAAAAGTTTCAATTTATTAAGACATAAACTGAACATGGGGGGTCAGTATCTGGTGTGCATTAAGTACAGCAGTGCATCTCCTTCTCATGGACTGCACCAAATTTGTCAGTCTTCCACCAAGGCACTTGCAAGTTCCCTGACAATTCTGGGGGGAATGGCCCTAGCCCTCACCCTCAGATCAAACAGGTCCCAGATGTGCTCAATGGGATTGAGATCCGGGCTCTTCGCTGGCCATGGCAGAACACTGACATTCTTGTCTTGCAGGAAATCACGCACAAAACGAGCAGTATGGCTGGTGGCATTGTCATGCTGGAGGGTCATGTCAGGATGAGCCTGCAGGAAGGGTACCACATGAGGGAGGAGGATGTCTTCCCTGTAACACACAGTGTTGAGATTGCCTGCAATGACAACAAGCTCAGTCCGATGATGCTGTGACACACCGCCCCAGACCATGACGGACCCTCCACCTCCAAATCGATCCCGCTCCACAGTACAGGCCTCGGTGTAACGCTCATTCCTTCGATAAACGCGAGTCTGACCATCACCCCTGGTGAGACAAAACCACGACTCATCAGTAAAGTGCACTTTTTGCCAGTCCTGTCTGGTCCAGCGAAGGTGGGTTTGTGCCCATAGGCGATGTTGTTGCCAGTGATGTCTGGTAAGGACCTGCCTTACAGCAGGCCTACAAGCCCTCAGTCCAGCCTCTCTCAGCCTATTGCAGTCAGTCTGAGCACTAATGGAGGGATTGTGCGTTCCTGGTGTAACTCGGGCAGTTGTTGTTGCCATCCTGTACCTGTCCCGCAGGTGTGATTTTCAGATGTACCGATCCTGTGCAAGTGTTGTTACATTTGTTCTGCCACAGTGAGGACGATCAGCTGTCCTTCCTGTCTCCCTGTAGTGCTGTCTTAGATGTCTCACAGTACAGACATTGCAATTTATTGCCTTGGCCACATCTGCAGTCCTCATGCCTCCATGCAGTATGCCTAAAGCACGTTCACACAGATGAGCAGGGACCCTGGGCATCTTTCTTTTGGTGTTTTTCAGAGTCAGTAGAAAGGTCTCTTTAGTGTCCTAAGGTTTTATAACTGTGACCTTAATTATCTACCGTCTGTAAGCTGTTTGTGTTTTAACGACCATTCCACAAGTGCATGTTCATTAATTGTTTATGGTTCATTGAACAAGCATGGTGTAGAATTATCCACAAACAAAGCCATCAAATGAACACAACACCACATTCCACAGATCAGAGAGATATCCCACCGAGCCATTAGAGAGTCATAAAATGAATCCATGGCGCCTAAATTGCGGAAGGAGACCATCTCTCCCATGCCTGCTTAATCTCAAACTAGGGTTTGTAATGACAGAGCTGATCAATAAAGACAACCCTCCTTTGTTCCACAAACTTAAACCCTCTGTAAGACCAAATGGCCAAGTAACACCTTGTGACCTTAATGCATAAATCCGCGGCCATATCAGGAAACGGAGACTCGAAGACGGTCCCAAGGCCCCTCAGCATGACCTTCTGAACTTCAACACAGAGCAAAAGCAGGTTTTCTTTTAAAGGTTTCCTTGTGAGATCCTCCTGAATTACAATGAACAAAACAATGCCAATTCTATGACTTTTTATTCTGGATGATAATTAGTCATGAGATCCTCATTATTTTGCAACAGCAGCTAAAAAGGAATCCATGAATGTTGTACTTCACTGAGTTAACCCTCTAAAATGTACAGAATGCATTTAAACCAACAATATACACAATACCTAGCCTTGCTAGATAATTCTGAAATTTACTTTGACCTGTGATTACTTTTGTAACTGACAAATTAATGATTATAGCCGATGTACCTTTTAAAATATGTGTAGTGATTTGTAATCACTTATAACTGACAAATCAATGATTATAATCTTCAATCTTGTACTTATTCATCTCATTGCACTAAGAATGGTAGCTATTCAGGTTTCTTATAATGTGTAATGTATTATCCATGTTGTAAAACCAATTAATTAACCAGTATGATTTGTAATCAGGGATTTTCATGTTTTGTTACTTACACGTGTAATATTCTTGAAATCAGGTCACATTTAGTATGTAAATGCTTGCTTGTTTACGTAGAGAATGTTGATGACAACGGATGTCATGTTTCTTGCACTGTTTTCAAGATATAAATGTTCATGTGTAAACATGCACTATTTTTGAGCGGGAGTTGAAAGGATCCTTCACACAAAGGATTGTAAATCAACTTTGAAAAGGACAGACCAGTCGCCCAATTGACTCTGAAAAGCCACTTCTGATTGGCTCAGGACACCTTTTTGGGGTGCGGCCAATTTCAGTTCAAAAGTTTCCTACCGAGGAACAACACGCTCTTCGCTCTTCTCTCTCCTACTCTTCTGCTCTCTTGGAATCCTCTCTTGGTCCTGTCTCATGCTTCTCCTCATCCTCTGTGCCATGTAGAGTCCAAGGAAAACTCAGGACTCGTCCCGAGGAAGCCCCTCACTCTCTGCTCTACGGTTCACACACCCAAAGAGAGCCGCCCTTGCAGAAGGCCTTGCTTCAAAGCCCACTTTATCAGCCATCTAGACAATAACTATCTGCGATCATAACAGAGTCCAAGACATCGACGAAACAAACTTTCTTCAAACGCCAAAGAACCAAGCAACACAAGGAAATGCAACGCAAGGAAACTCAACGACATGCAAGTACATCTCCAGATTTTTGCTCAAAGTGCTGGTGTATTAGTTAAATACTTTGGGTAATCCGATTGCAAATCGATGTAGACTCAAAGAAGGATAAATTGTTCTTAAGGCATTGTCAACAGACTCCATAAAGTTAATTTTCTCTGTATTGATCATTTATTTCACATTCTGTCACTACTCACCAACCTGTTTCATGTTTTATGTGTTAGATTAGTTTATGTTTAGAATAGCAATAAAGTTTGTCTGTATTCAAAGATAATTTGACTGTGGTATATTTTGATAAATAATCTCATCCCTGATTTCGCTTCAAAGCTATAGCTAAATATGTGTAATATTATTTTCAAAAAGCCATGAGAATAATATTACTCCAATAAGTGAATTAATCATAATTCCCTTATTAAAGCTAATTCCTTACAATAGAAATCGTGAGTGGATACAACGAGACGTTGTATTACGATTTTAATGGTGGAGAATTTTATTCAGACAAATAATCTAGTTATTTGTCATTTATCTAATTTATAATGGTTGTCGAATGCGACTAATTCCATTATAAATTTCCTTACAGAATAATGTAGAATAAGGACAGTTTAATTTAAATCCTAGCTCACACATACTGTTTCCCTACATATAATGCTGGGGGTACATGGGCACTTTAACCCATCCCGTGTACATTTAAACTACCAAATTTCCTACAATGGGAAACAATGTTTAAACCCTTTACAATAAAGATCTGTAAAATTATTTTGATTTTTACCAAATTATCTTTAAATTACAGTGTCCTGAAAAAGGGATGTTTCTTTTTTGCTGAGTTTATATTAGTTTCTGTGAGGATATGTGCATTCCTACTAGGACTTATTTAACATACAACATTGACAAACCGTGGTTTACAGCAAAACTCAGGCAGCTTCATCAGGCAAAAAGGATGCTTACAGAACAATCAGGCCAGGAACACAATGAATAAGGAAATCGGAGTGGCTAAAAGAAGCTATTCTGATAAGCTGAAAAACAAGTTTTCAGCTAATGAACCTGCATCAGTGTGGAGTGGCCTGAAACAATTTATGAACTACAAGACTCCATCCCCCAACACTGTAGGGAACCAACAACAGGCCGACGACCTGAATGTGTTCTTCTTTATATTTGAAAGGCCCAATCTCACACCCCACACCCGCTCTGACCTTCACTTCACACAAACATCAACACCTCCTTCAACCCCCCTCCTGCTACTCAACCTGCACTTAAGATCTGTGAAGAGGAGGTGTGCCGTGCCTTCCGAAAAAAAAAAAAAAAAAGACAACGAAAGCAAAGGGCCCAGACATTGTTTCACCCACTTGTCTAAAATCCTTTGTTAAGCAGCTGGCCCCCATCTTCACATTGATCTTCAATAGATCACTGGAGCAGTGTGAAATCCCATGCTGTTTCAAATGCTCAATCATCATTCCTGTCCCAAAGAAACCCAAAATCACAGGACTTAATGACCACAGACCCATCACTCTGACGTCTGTGATGATGAAGTCATTTGAGAGACTGGTGTTGGCCCACCTGAAGGACATCACTGGACCCTTTCTAGATCCCCTTCAAATTGCTTATCGAGCAAACAGGTCTGTGGATGATGCAGTCAACATTGGATTGCATCATATGCTGCAACATCTGGACAGACCAGGGACATATGCAAGGATCCTTGCAGGGGTGTGTGCTCCCTCCACTACATACAGAAGGGAGTTTGAACAGCTAGCTCACTGGTGTAGTCAAAACAACCTGGAGCTGATCACGCTCAAAACGTTGGAGATGATTGTGGACTTTACGAGGAACACCCCAACACTGACCCCCCCCCCCCCCCCCTTCACCATTCTAAACAGCACTGGGGCAGCAGTGGAGTCATTCAGGTGCCTGGGCACTACCTTCTCACAGGACCTGAAGTGAGAGACTCGCATTGACTGCATTGTGAAAAAGGCCCAGCAGAGGTTGTACTTCCTTTGCCAGCTGAGGAAGTTCAACCTGCCACAGGCGTTGCTGATACAGTTCTACTCAGCTGTCATTGAGTCTGTCCTCTGCACTTCAGTAACTGTCTGGTTTAGTGCAGCTACGAAATCGGATATCAAAAATCTACAAAGGACAGTTCGGACTGCTGAGAGGATTATTGGTTGCCCCCTGCCCACCTTTCAAGAACTGTACACTTCCAGATTGAGGAAAAGGGCTGGAAAAATCACTCTGGACGCCACTCACCCAGCCCACTACATTTTTGAACTGTTGCCTTCTGGTCGGCGCTACAGAGCACTGAGCACCAGAACCGTCAGGCACAGGAACAGTTTTTCCCCTCAGCCCATCCATTTATGAACAGTTAAAACTGCCCCATTGAGCAATAATTATGTGCAATACACAGCTTAGTCTATTTATATTTATCCAACATACCATACCTCTTCTGCCATTACATTCCCTTGCTTCTGTATATAACAGATTTGTATTTGTATATTGTACGTGTGTGTGTGTGTGTGTGTGTGTGTATATATATATATATATATATATATATATATATATATATATATATATATATATATATTGTTTTATTGTGTATTTCTGTATACACTTTATTTTCTGACCACTTTTTATTTTTATACTATTTTTGTATTATTATTATTATTGCTGTATTGTTTGTGCACTGGAAGCTTCTGTCACCAAGACAAATTCCTTGTATGTGTAAGCATACTTGGCAAGAAAGCTCATTCTGATTCTGATTCCACAGCATCTCTAATAGGTTAAGGTCTGTCTGGGCAACTCCAAAAGGTAGATTTTCTTTTTTTGAAGCCATTCTGTAGTGGATTTACTTTGATGTTTAGGGTCATTGTCCTGCTGCATCACCCAATTTCAACTGAGCTTCAGCTGGCACACAACCACCCTGATATTATCCTGTAGGATATCTTGATAAACTTGGGAATTCATTTTTCCATCAATGATGGCAAGTGGTCCAATGATTCCTTCACGTCTTTAGCTGTCACTCTAGGGTTACTTTTTACCTCATTGAACATTCTGCGACGTGCCATTTGAGTTATCTTGGCTGGATGGCCACTTCCAGGGAGACTTGCCACAGTTTTAAATCATCTTAATTTATAGACAGTTTGTCTTACTGTGTACAGATGAATATCTAAGCTCTTTGAGATAACTTAATAACCCTTTCAAGCTTTATGCAAAGCAACAATTCTTGATCGTAGGTCTTCTGAGAACTCTTTTGCATGGCTTGGTCCATGTAAGCAGATGCTTATTGTGAATAGCAAACTCAAAATGTTTGAGTGCTTTTATAAGTCAAAGTAGCTCTAACCCACACCTCCAATCTCATTTCATTAATTGAATGCCAGGTTTGCCAACTCCTGACTCTAATTAGCTTTAGTTGACGTCATTAGCCTAGGGGTTTACATAGTTTTTCCAACCTACACTGTGAATATTTGAATGATGTATTCAATATGTACAAGAACAATACAATATGTTGTTTGTTATTAGTTAAAACAGATTGTGTTTGTTCATTATTTTAACTTAGATGAAGATCAAACCAGATTTTTAAGACAAATGTATTCATAAATGTAGGTAATTCCAAAGAGTTCACTTAATTTTTCTTGCCACTGTAATTAAATGTCTTCTTATATGTCAATTTATTTTATTTTTTCATTTTTTCTATATTTATTGTTCCAAAGTCATTTTAGGAGAATCATCTGTCTCAGATGTTGATACTTAAATTAAACACAACTTGGAACTCAGTTTTTCCTATCACAGTAATTCTTAGGCAGCACTGAACAATGGTCTCACAAAGTACACTATCTTTGTTTGACACTTCACTCCAGTCAAAACTTTTTGACACTTTGGTCCAGTCTTCTCTAAACACTTCTAATGTAGTGCTATTTTGTCTAAGCAGAAGGCATATTTGCACATTTATGTAAAGGATGACTCTCGTCTCACTTCCCTCACCCACTCAGGATAACCCTGAGGTCAGCCCGAGCCTGAGCTCCAGCAAGCGGCTTAGCAGAAGCAACATTGACCTATCTGCCCCCAGTGACTCCCACAGAAGGAAAACCCCTTTCAGCCGCAAACAAAGCGACTCATATGACGGAGATTCCTCAAGCAGCCAGCACAACCCTTTCCTTAGCAGGTACTGCATGCCTGTAAATGTAAGCATATGCAATGATGAAACATGGATCCTAAGTCAGTGTCTATTTTTATGCTTGTGTATGAATATACAGTACTGTGCAAAAGTCTGTGTCCAGGTGTAAGTAGGAGAATTGGTGCTGTTTTGAAGGCAAAAGTATTCACACCAAATATTGATTTAGCTCTTTTTCTGTTTACTGGACTTTGTATGATGTTAATTGATTAATGAAAACTATTTATGTCATTATTGTTTTACTTTTTCACTTTGAAAGTTTTTCACAAGTGCCTAAAACTTTTGCACAGTACTGTAATTCTGTTTCTTTTTCAATAAGAATTCAGAACAAGATTAGCCAGATGCGTCCCCCTGGCCAAGCCATAAATTTGTAGTTCTTCCTCCCGTTTCTGTTTATCAGTTTTCGCTGCATGATGGCATGTTGCATCTGCCTGCCTGTCTGCAGTGCTATTAATAGTCTGAGCCATAGTCAGTGTGCATGTACAGGATGAGGCACCGACACCAACGATGCCTTTTCAGATCTGTTTCAAAAGCTGCTCAATGCTACTGCAGCAAAGACCAAAAAACCCACAGTTTATATTATAAGTGTTCCTTTTTTAGGTTATTGATGCGGGAAGTGAGATTTATTACACTGCTTTCGTCACAGGCCCCCAACAGATTTCATTTATTGAAAATTTTCAGAGACTTCCTGTCTACGATATTAGCATTCCACTTCTTTGTCATCAAATAGAGAAACTGGTTTTGTCATTATACAATGCAAATAAGGTATTCATTATCAAACCAACCAGATCCAAGGTGAATTACAACATTGCAAACTTTGATTTGAAGCAAAAATTATTTGAAAAACCAGACAAAAAGTCAAAGGCACAAGACTGTGAACTGAAAGGGATAGTTCACCCAAAAATGTTATTTCACTCACCCTCATGCCATCCCAGGTGTGTATGACTTTCTTTCACTGAACACAAACAAAGATTTTTAGAAGAATATCTCAGCTCTGTGGTCCATTCAGTGAAAGTGTATGGTGACCAAAACTTTGAAGCATCAATAAGCACAAAGTCAGCATTAAAATAAACCATATGACTCCAGTTTTTAATCCAGTCCAATTAAATCCAATAAAAAGTGATCCAGTCAGTTTTGGGTGAGTACAGACCATAATATAACTACTTTTTCACTATAAATCTTGACATCATGATCGTGCCTAGAGACTGCAATGACAAGATGTAAAGTAAATAAGTAGTTATATTTTGGTCTGTTCTCACCTAAAACCAATTGGATTACTTCAGAAGACATGGATTAAACCACTGGAGTTTTATGGGTTACTTTTATGCTGCCTTTGTGTTTTTTTTTTGGAGGTTCAGAATTTTGGTCATCATTCACTTGCATTGAGCTGAGATGTTCTTCCAAAAATCGTTGTTTGTGATCTGCAGAAGAAAGAAAGTCATACACATCTAGGATGGCACGAGGGTGAGTAAATATCCTATTAGTTCAGTTAGGAAACTCTACGTGGTGCAGGTCAATATGTCCGGTTCCCGACACTAGTGTTGGGTTCGAGTCCACCTTAGTCGAGTCCGAGTCAAATCAGAGTATTTAAACAATCGAGTCCGAGTCTGTCCATGAATCTGAATTAAAACTGTAACCATAAACTCAACATCAATATTGTAAGCTTATTTTAAGCTTATTTTAGCACTCGCTGAGAAGTTACATCTCTTGACTTGACTGCAAATGCTACATCCAAAAACACAAGTAAAGCCCACTGCTAATATTAGGGCCATTTAACACAGACATGATTGTTAATTTGCAGAAAACGTGGGGAAGTTCTACGCACTGCTTGTGCATGTAAAACCCTGATGTGTCCGTGTGTTATTGTTTTTAAAAAAAAAATAAGAGGTATCAAAAAAATTATTTAGTACTACCTTGAAGAAGCTATTTGACAACAGATATTCACATATCGTATATTCCACAAGACAATATGGTAACTGAATTTAAACAAATAATTTGGTTCAAAAGTTTACATTCCCTTGGTTCTAAAAGGGATAGTTCACCCAAAAATGAAGATTCAGTCATTGTTTTCTCACCCCTGTGTTGTTATAACTGTCTTTTTCTTAACAAAAAGGGAGAAATTGTGAGAAAAAAAAATTGTGCTTGGTGACATCACACAGTGGCAGTTTATGGTGACCAACTCTTCAAGCTTCAAAAGGACACAAAAGTATAATTCAGAAGTCTAACAAATTATTGTATGCGACTCATGTCTTGTTCTGAAGGAATACGATAAGGTTTGGTGAGAAACAAACAGAAATCTGATGTATTAAGTTAAACTCTTCATCGACCTCTGCTTCCTTGTGCGCGTTCATGAGACAGACTTCACGCGAGCTTTAGAACTACTGACACGAGAGCAAACCCTTTAATATGGTGTGTTGCTTTCTCTATGATTAATGACTGTTTGTGTAATAATTGTTCATGAGTCCCTGCTTTGTCCTGAGCTGTGAAGCTGCCCACTTTCCTTAAGATAAATACTGTACATTCTTTGGTTTCCCAGCATCTTCTGCACATTTGAGTTCTTCCCAATAGTGGCTAAATGATATAGACATCCAGCTTTTAACACTTAGGACAACTGATGGTCACATACACAACTATTACAAAAAGGTGCAAACATTCATTGATGCTCAAGAAGGCAACTTAAGAACCAAAGGGATGCAAACCTTTGAACAGGATGATTTGTGTAAATTATAGTACATTTTGTGTAATGTAGCTTTTGAAGGGAAGTACTACATAAAATATATTATCTTTTATCTCTTATATTTGCATACATTCTGAAAGGGGTGTGAAAACGTATAGGCCTGAAAAAAAAGGGGTATGCAATCTTCTGCAATATATAGTTTGTGAAAATGTATATTTTATTTTATATTTTGTTTTTCAATATTTAACCACATTTTAGCTTTTTTTTTTATTCTATCCATTTAATTTCATATTGCATATGTAATTATGAGTAGACTAGTCATGTCAGATACACATTTTAACACAAAATTCACAACACAATCCCCACATCTCAACATTTAAAGGAATGTTCCAGGTTCAATACAAGTTAAGCTCAGTCAACAGCATTTGTGGCATAATATTGATTAACACAAATTAATTTCGATTCGTCACTCTTTTTCTTTCGCTCGCGGGGAAAATGAACATTCAGAAAACACCCCGCTTACATTTTCACTTGTTGCACGAATACATGGATCGTCTTCTTTCAGCTCGTTGTTGAAAACGCATTTTTGCATTATTTTGGGCATTTGCGCTGTCTGACAGGATGACATAGAGCGCATGACGTCATTGTCATGGTAACCAGACACATTTCAGCTGATTTGCTGAAGACTAGAATGAATGTATCAAGCAACAAAATGTATTTTCTTCTCTGCAAACGATAGTGAGAAGGACAACGAGGAGATTTAATTTAAGAAGAAAAAATCAGTGACCCTACCAAAAACCAGGACTGTCCTGTGTAATAAACTGGGATGTCTGGTCACCCAATCTATAATTCAATTATAAACAAAACATTTCGCTGCCTAAAATAACTTCATATTTCATTGTGGAAAAAACTGTAAAAGAATATATTTTAAGCAGCTCGTCAATGCTTTTAAAATAGAAAAACAATAAGTAGGTGCTGTTTATCTGTTTTTCAAAGTTGCAGTCTGCTTTAGCAATAACAATTTTTCCTGACTATTTAAAAAGTTACAGTTAATTCATCAAGGACCAGTTTAAGTTGACAACACTGCGTGGACCACAAGAGACAACAAAAGCATACATGTGTGGACACATTACACCTAAAAAGACTTAGCCCAATATTAATAATATTTTTCTGAATTTTTAATTTGATATGTTGTTTTAGTTAACTTTGAGAGACATGATGTTGGTGACTTGACTTAATTAAGTTCTTAACCATGACGAAACTGTGGCACAAACGCCACCTGCGATTTTACCAGTTGTCAGATCCCGTGCCGTGCGAAACTTGGAGCCTTGTAGTTTCTAGTACATTGGCTACATAGTACCTGTCTTTTATGTGTTCTTCATGCCAGAAGCCATATAAAATATATAAAACTATGGATTTAAAGTTTGTTGATTACAAATATAGAAATAGCATATTTTAAGGTTATTGCAAAATATTCCGATATATACAAATATATAAGTAGTTTGAGAGTGTAGTTGTAGACTGACTCAATCATTCACAGTGCGTCACACTGCTGGGCTCCTTATGGGAACTAACCCAGCAAACTTCGCTTAACCATCAGCCCTGAGCTTTAACCACTACACTACACCAGTGTTTCCCAAACCTGTTCCTTCGAGGCACACCAACATTACATATTTTTAATGTTTCCTTGTTCTGACACATCCATTTCATGTCTGGGAGTATCTTCTAATGAGCTAATGAGTTGAATCAGGTACAGTTGATGTCAGAAATTTACATACACCTTAGCCAAATACATTTAAACTCAGTTTTTCACAATTCCTGACATTTAATCGTAGAAAACATTTCCTGTTTTAGGTCAGTTAGGACCACTACTTTATTTTATGAATGTGAAATGTCAGAATAATAGTAGAGAGAATTATTTATTTCAGCTTTTATTTCTTTCATCAAATTTCCAGTGGGTCAGAAATGTATATACACTTTGTTCATATTTAGTAGCATTGCCTTTAAATTGTTTAACTTGGGTCAAACATTTTGGGTAGCCTTCCACAAGCTTCTCACAATATGTTGCTGGAATTTTGGCCCATTTCTCCAGACTGAACTGGTGTAACTGAGTCAGGTTTGTAGGCCTCCTTGCTCGCACACACTTTTTCAGTTCTGCCCACAAATTTTCTATCGGATTGAGGTCAGGGCTTTGTGATGGCCACTCCAATACCTTGACTTTGTTGTCCTTAAGCCATTTTGCCACAACTTTGGAGGTACGCTTGGGGTCATTGTCCATTTGGAAGACCCATTTGCAACCAAGCTTTAACTTCCTGGCTGATGTCTTGAGATGTTGCTTCAATATATCCACATAATTTTTTGTGAAGTGCACCAGTCCCTCCTGCAGCAAAGCACCCCCACAAAACGATGCTGCAACCCCCATGCTTCACGGTTGGGATGGTGTTCTTCGGCTTGCAAGCCTCACCCTTTTTCCTCCAAACATAAAGATGGTCATTATGGCCAAACAGTTAAATTTTTGTTTCATTAGACCAGAGGACATTTATCCAAAAAGTAAGATCTTTGTCCCCATGTGCACTTGCAAACTGTACTCTGGCTTTTTTATGGTGGTTTTGGAGCAGTGGCTTCTTCCTTGCTGAGCAGCCTTTCAGGTTATGTCGATATAGGACTTGTTTTACTGTGGATATATATATACTTGTCTACCTGTTTCCTCCAGCATCTTCACAAGGCCCTTTGCTGTTGTTCTGGGATTGATTTGCACTTTTCACACCAAATACGTTCATCTCTAGGTGACAGAATGTGTCTCCTTTCTGAGCAGTATGATAGCTGCGTGGTCCCATGGTGTTATAATTGGGTACTATTGTTTGTACAGATGAACATGGTACCTTCAGCTGACTGGAAATTGCTCCCAATGATGAACCAGACTTGTGGAGGTCCACAATTTGTTTCTGATTTCTTTTGATTTTCCCATGATGTCAAGCAAAGAGGCACTGAGTTTGAAGGTAGGCCTTAAAATACATCCACAGGTACACCTCCAATTCAGTACATCTCCTATCAGAAGCTAATTGGCTAATTGTCAAAAGGCATGACATCATTTTCTGGAATTTTCCAAGCTGCTTAAAGATACAGTTAACTTAGTCTATGTAAATTTCTGACCCACTGGAATGGTGATATAGTCAATTAAAAGTGAAACAATCTGTCTGTAAGCAATTGTTGGAAAAATGATTTGTGTCAAGTCGATGTCCTAAATGACTTGCCAGAACTATAGTTTGCTAGTGTTAAATCTGTGGAGTGGTTAAAAAATTAGTTTTAATGGAGGTCAACAGATTTAATGGATGTGTGTATGTAAACTTCTGACTTCAACTGTATGTTAGATTAAGGAGACATTAAAAATGTGTACTGTTGCTGTGCCTCCAGGAACAGGGTTGGGAAACATTACACTACACCACCCATGCAATGCAAGTCATCTTGCCTTAGGTATTTGCTATACTTTATCTTTGGCCTTTGTGCATTTGCTAAATGGCCGCTCTAAGGATTGCTGGACAAAAGCACTGGTTCCCACAAAGGACTGATAGTGCTGGTCCTGAGGGAAACATATCACTGGGCTCATCCATACCCCTCAGCTCTCTACATCTCTCTCCCAATCATCTCTTCCCCCGGGCCCTGTACACCCCATCCTTTTCACACTCAGTCTGAGGTGAGATAGTCTTTAGCAGCCTAAGAGCTTTTCTGTCATCGTTTGTAGCGTGATGGTAACAAAGATAAACAATGTGCAAAAAGGGGGCAGAGATTTGAAAGACAGTGTGAAAAAGAGGAATAGTTGCTGACAGTCAAACAAAATGATTTTTGCTGTAATCCGTTTTGGGTAAATTAGGATTTTAAAATGGTTAAGAGAGTGTAGCCATAGAATGAGAGGGATCGTACTTTTGTTTTGTAAATGGAAAGCCAAAGGAAGCACAAAGCAAGCTATTGGTAGAGAGAGACTGAAAACAGCTCTTCAGTCTGAACCTTGATCTTTAAAGACTTTAAACATTAAAGACCAAAAGTAATAACTGTTCTGAAGTTAAATTGTACATTAAATATAAAATTGGATGGCTTTCTTATAGCTTTTTGAGAGGTACGTTTCTTTAGCTCAAAGGGTAGAGCATGGCACCAGCAATGGCAGGGTCATGGGATTGATTCCCAGGAAACACGCATACTATTAAAATATATAAATTTTTGGGTAGTATTTGACTACATGTAATCTGGATTACATAATCAGAATAAAAAACCAGTTACTTTAGATTACATCACTGTAACAGGTAAAGGTTGGGCAAGGAGGAGGCAGGAACCGGCTGAACAGTCAACATAAAGTTTTAATGTCAAACTCAACTTGAAACCAACAATAACAAACATGCGGCGTGGCCGCGTGCATCTCTCTCCCTCGAACCGGCATCTCGGCTGCCCTTTATCTCGCTATCACGCCGATCAGCTGATTCAGCGCTGGCCGTGCTCCATCATAAGTACTTCCGTACTTCAGTATAAGAATTATGAACACAAAGCAGATCTACGGAATCATTTTCCTACAGTAGCCTATTTAAACTGCTGAGCATGGCTTTTATCAGAAAAGACCACAATAATAGACAAATAATAATAATTTTGAGTTTCAATAGTGTTCTTTTGTCATTGTAAAGCGCATTTCATATGAATTGAGTCGAGGCGTCAATGCGCTGTTCAGTGCCAGCGTCAAGCGCCGCATTGCCCTCCACATGACAAGAGTTGCAGAAAACGTCACAGAGGGATGATTTCACGAGTTTGCCATGTAAAAAAGCGGGAGGTGTGCACAATAAACATTGAAAACATGTATTTGGAAGAGAGAAAAAAGCTTGCAGTTGCTTTGATAGCAGAAAGTAATAAAAGGACTAATTTATGTTTAGGTCCAAGCATTTTCTTGGTGAATTTAAATTAGTTCAGTAACTGGGTCTCTGATATTCGTAAACGATAAGGTAATATTTAATTAAAAGAAATTATAAGACATTAAATGTCTCTTCACAAATTTGGACAGTTTTTAAATATTTCTTGTTGCTTAGTACTCTCAAAGACATTATTAGTGAAGCAAAAACATGTGTGTGAAAAACACTTTGGTGTAAAGTGATGTCACTTCATAGAGTCATGTGAAAGACCCTTAACACGTATAAATATCAGTCAAATTTTCACATTAATCATTACTCTTCACAATCACAAAAGTGACCGATTTTGGTTTCAAAACGGCGAATTTCTCCAAAAGGTGAGGAATTTGGATCCCTGAAATTTTTTTATTTTTTTTCATGCATTTATTTATTTAGTGGAATTTGATAATTTTCCACGGCACACCTGACAATCTTTCACGGCACACTAGTGGCACAGTGGTTGAGAAACACTGCATTATAGGGTTATGCTTATTTCTAATACATTATTTATGTAGAATGCATTAATTATTGCCCCATAACGAGTCACTGACCACGTTTACATGCACTTAAAGCGGGTTATTCCAGGGTTTTTGCAGAAAGCGGTGTTCTGAAACATCATGTAAACGAGAACAGATTTCCTTACACCGTTTAAGAGATTTTCTCTGGGTTTCTCCCAGAGAAAGCTGCTTATGTGGCCATGTGAACACATAAGCGCTGTTCTAACAGGTTTTTGAAGAGTGCACATGTGCGTGGAACAGACCGAATAACAAATGTCATAGGATGGAGCCCAAAAATAAGTCGTCAAAACATTTCTGGGAGTACAGTGGGAAAAGCGCATACACTATCAAATATACCTATTTATAAACACCACTGCAAAATATTGACAGTCCCTCATGTTTGTGTAAATATGCTCATACATTGAGGGAATCCCAGAGTTTTATGTAAAGGGAACCCTCACTATTGAAGCTACAGGTCGCGATAGAAAGATAAGGAAACAAACACAGCAACAGCTCTGGAATATCTGGAAATAAATTGAAGCAACAGAAAATAAAATAGTGAAGTCATACACAAGATTTGCGGGGTAATTACGTCGCTCAGGAGAAAGCTGCTTACTGACCGAGCCACATGTATATGAGACTAAAGAGTGCAACGCTTATACAGTGCATGTCAACAAGAATGCAGCTTTCTCACAATAACCCACTTTCTGATGTCCATATAAATGTAGTCATTGTGAAGGAGAAATGTGAGGTGCTGAGTGTATGACTTGTGTGTAACAGTGAACAAGGATGAAATATAGACATTATTTTGAATTTGTTGAGTGAATAAGTGTTTTAGAAAGTAACTTAAAAGTAAAGAAATTAGAAATGTGATTACTTTTCCAATGGAGTAATTAGTAATGTAATCTGAAAACAATTGTAGAGAAATAATTTGTACTTTTATACTAATAAATACTAATCAATAGTATAATTACTTTTTGAGTAACTTACCCAACACTGAACTTAACATAGTTGTTGAAGCTTAGGGTTAGTTAAGTTAACCCTGCTGGTTAAGCTAGTTAAAGAGCCTGATGGGGACACCTGACCACCATCAGCAGTTAAAGAAATACTCAAACCAGCCTGTCTGGTACCAACAATCATGCCATAGTCGAAATCACTGAGATCACATTTTTTCCCATTCTGATGGTTGAAACATTCCGAATATTAACTGAAGCTCCTGACCCGTATCTGAATGATTTTCTGCATTACACTGCTGCAACACGATCACTTGATTAGATAATCACATGAATAAGTACGTAGGTGTACAGGTGTTCCTAATAAAGTGCTCCGTGAGTGTACATATTTTTTAAATTGCATCCAAAACACAACAAAACACAACAAAATGATTGTGAGTAGTTATGCTGGCCTTTTCATCAGGGTAATCATACTCAGAGCGTACAACCACTCACAGTGTCCAGAATGTTTTGTAGTCAGAAAATTTTGGCTTAACTTTTTCATTAAATGTCATCCTTGTGCTTTTTTGTGTGTGTTTGCAGTCTGATTCAGGATGAAGTGGACCAGAGACCAGGCAGCAGCACCAGTGTAGTGTTGAATCCAGGTCACTTTGACTTTGAGGTGTCGGATTGTTTTCTGCTGGGCTGTCCTCTTGGACTGGTGCTAGCCATGAGACGCACTGTGCTTCCTGCTCTCCAGGGTTAGTGTCATACACACTCCCCAATACATGACCCAGCACACATTGTCATCTGGATACAATACTCACACAATGGTAGGCATTGCCGTCACCTCAAATTTCTCTATAATGCAGTGAACACTAGGGTTATGCAAAACTACACTCAAAGAGCACTTTATTAGGAACACTACAGTCCTAATAAAGTGCCCGATGTGCTCCTCTTCTGTTGTAGCCCATCCGGTTTGACGTGTTGTGCATTCTGAGATGCTATTCTGCTCACTAGAATTGTACAGAGTGTTTATCTGAGTTACCATAGCCTTTCTGTCAGCTCAAACCAGTCTGGCCGTTCTCCATTGACCTCTCTCATCAACAAGGCGTTTCTGTCCGCAGAACTGCCGCTCACTGGATGATTTTTGTCTTTGGCACCATTCTGAGTAAACTCTAGAGACTGTTGTGCATGAAAATCCCAGGAGATCAGCAGTTACATAAATACTCAAACCAGCCTGTCTAGCACCAACTATCATGCCATAGTCGAAATCACTGAGATCACATTTTTCCCCATTCTGATGGTTGAAACATTCTGAACATTAACTGAAGCTCCTGACCCATATCTGAATGATTTTATGCATTACACTGCTGCAACACGGTCACTTGATTAGATAATCACATGAATAAGTACGTAGGTGTACAGGTGTTCCTAATAAAGTGCTCCATGAGTGTACATATTTTTTAAATTGACTAGTCAGTGGGTTGTTTGTTTGACTAGTCGACAAATTGGTCTTAAGGAAGCCCTGAATAAATAGGCTGGTTTTGGGATTACCTGACCCTGATCAAATGTGTTTCTAGGAGGCGTTTACGTAAGACTTGTTCTTGCGTACAAAACCAGCTAGACGGTGCACAACAGAATGGAGCAAAATGCAGCAGCCTCAAGATGCATTTTTAAAAGCTTACCTAGTTTTAACTTGAGATGCTGTCTTAATAACATGGCGCTTGTGGTGGGAAGCTCAAAAAACAGAGCAAGACTTGACGCAGTGGTCTAAAATGTCCACTTGATTGTGTAAGGCTGTATCAGAGGTGTTTTATAGGGGATGAAAGACACTTTAAATTCTGAGAGGGTTTTGCAAAATCACTAAGTTGAGGCATACCACAGGCTGATAGGTTCATTGAACTTGTAATCTGTTAGGCAGTCAGCTCACTCACATATGATACAGTATGTTAAGCCAATCGGCTCACCTGGTGTAATTTGCATACTCTATCTTTGCCTAATATTTAAATTTAATTAAGTAAGCCGGTTTCATTGAGTGTGCTGTGAAAGTTTTCTCTAAAACCCTCTACCTCCCCAGCTCCAGTTGTCTAGATCTGCTACATGGGGATTGTATTTATGTCAAATTGTGCAGCAGCATGTCATACATGCTTAATGCTGCATGTTTTGTGTTTTTCTAACTGTGCAGTAGCAGCATGTCCACATGCTTAACTTATTATGTCGGGAACACTTTATGATAAGGTTGCATTTGTTAACATTAGATAATGCCTTAGTTAACATTAGTTAATCAGGGTTCCCGCGTGTCCTGGAAAACCTGGAATTTTGCAATGCAGTTTTCCAGTCATGGAAAAGTCATGGAAAATTAGAAAAATACCTAAATGTCCTGTAAAAAAATTATTAGATCTGGAAAATATTAATATAACTTTTTGACTGTTGAGAGCAATGTTTCTGTTACATGCACAAAAACATGGTAACGATCGGACTCGGAATAGGAGTCAAATACACAAATTGTCTGCGCATTGTAAAACAACATCAGCAGTTAAGGACGCTTACACCCTCATGATTGATTACAGCAGCGTCCAATTGTGTGCTTGACAATCGCAGTCCAACCGAGGCAGATCGCTTGATTGGTTACAGCTACAGCCAATCGTGTGCTTGGCTACAACAGCATGTGCACAGTGAGAAGTGGCACTCGTGAAACTTCTCATTAATAAACAAACTGAGTGACCTGGTACATGTACCGAACGATTGAATGAGAGGGGCATGTTGTTCGTTTACTTCAGTATCAGCATGTGAGTCTACCTTGTTCATCACGTATAGAAAAGGGTGGAGGAGCTATTAATGTGCAAAAGTGACTGATGTTTATACATGTTGAGGAGCTTTTACATGACTCGCATCAGCGCTGCCAAATACATTGAAGTCTATGAAGTGATGGGGGTCTGGTTAATGTGGACCAATCACAGCTGTTGTGGTCTGTGTCGACATAACACGCAGTAACATTTTTGAAGAGGTGCTAGTCAGGCTACGGCGTAGGCTACACCGGCCCTAAGGGCGCTTACACACTAGGCCAGGGAAAGCTCAGATGGAACGTTTGGCGCATGAGAGAGTAAAAGGTCAGTTTGGAAGGCGTGTATCACAGAGGGAAGAGGTGGTCACGGACAGAGATGGCTATTTAATATATATCTTAATGACAATGTACCAGTAAACACTGGAACTCTTCTCCAGGCTCCCTCTCCACAATGAATATCTTGTTAGCGTGCCAGAGAAATATAATAGGGGACAGGGAATCAATACACCGCATGTTTTGTTTTTTCGCCTTGTTTTTTTTTTTTTCGATTTCATAGCGCAACTAGTCCCACCTCTCTGAGATTCCCATTGTTCAACGGATGCCTACACCAGAGTGCGTTGCCTTTTGGTCGCATGATGGAAGGTGTGTTCTACTACCACACTACTCTTATTTTTCCCATAGACTGACATAGCAGAAGTAGTAAGAGTAGTATGTGAAATATGCATCTGCGAAAGCAGCCCATGAAACATGTTTAACTGTTGTCACGTTGTGAGTCGAGAATGAGCCATTCGAGAATGAGCTGTGTTTTCATTCAGAGCTCGTGCAGCTCCTCTGGAGCAAATGCAGCGGCTGCGCCAGCCGGCTGCTGTCAAATCGCTCTCGCAGTACTGTGATGGCATATGACGCAGTGACGTGGCGCCACAGTCGGACAAAATTTCTAACCGACGTGCACTGCTTCAAGTCCAGCAATGATCAGTCTGTGCAGCGCTGCATTAAGTCGAATCCACACACCTGGAAACCCTTGCATTTTCCCTCTCCGTCCTTCCGACGTACCATCCTCTCTGGATCCTGTGTACACCTTGCTGGTACCGGTTGTCGGTCCGGTTGAGGAGGTCCAGATGAGGAGGTCCAGATCCTCCGCCCTCGTTCACCTCGCTCTCGTTTTTGTAGAGGTGGCCTGAATGCCCGAAGCCTTTGGCCGCTGGATCGGGAACCCCCAATGGCTAAAGGCAGGGTTCCAACCAGGATAGCTCTGGTGAATGCTAGATCTCTAGCAAACAAATCATTTATCCTGAATGACTTCTTTACTTTTCGTGAGTTGGATTTTTTGTGCGTGACTGAAACCTGGCTAAGTGTCAGTGAGTCAAGCGTATTTTCAGAAGTTTTACCGCTTGATTGTACATACTTTAACTCTCCGAGGATTTCTGGATGAGGAGGAGTAGCAACTGTGTTTAAGAAAAATTTAACTGTCATCAGCTGATGCTGGACTTATACCCCAGCTTTCGAGCTGGATCGATCCTAGTCGGTGCAGTGTGCCGTGATATACTGACCACCTAAATATAACAAGGTTTTATTAATTACTTTTCTGACTTTTTGGCTGGAATTATGCCAAAATATGACAGGGTTTTAATCATCAGAGATTTTAATATTCATGTTTGCTGCCCCACTAAGCCATTGGTTAAGGATTTTTTAAATCTTATTGATTTTTAATCTGGTACAGTCTGTGACAGTTCCCACACATGAGCATGGACACACACTAAATCTTGCTTTATCATGTGGTCTACCTGTTTTTAACATTGAAGTATGTGATGCAGCATAGATAACAGAAAACTGTCAAAACTGAAAAGACAATATTTTCTGACATCATTTAAAAAAAATTCTCACAAACCTCATGTTTCTTTTAGTACCATTAATGCTGTTTATACCACATCACAACCCCCCCCCCCCCCCATCTGCTTGTTTTGATTATTCTTTAGAAACTTGTGAAAATGTCCTCCACTTTCTTGTTGACTAGATTGCTACCATTAGAGCTAATATTTCACCTTCTTCCGATGACCCATCCATCACTGTCACCTGCTCTGCTGTTTTTAACCAGTTTGAGCCTGTCTTTTTCTCTTTTGAGGGAAATCATTGGTCATATGAAATCTTCAGCCTGTCTTACAGATGTTGTCCCTCCCCGCTTTTTAAAAGAGATTTTTTTGAAACTATTGGACCCAATATTCAAATAATTATAAATAGCAGTCTTGCGTCAGGTGTTGTACTACTGAACTTTAAACATGCATTAGTGCAACCACTTTGATTAAAAAATCCAATCTGGACACTTCGGTTCTCTCCAACTTTAGACCAATCTCCAAACACCCATTTCTTTCCAAAATTCAATTCAATTCATTTTTATTTATAGAGCACAGTTTAAAACAACAGATGTTGACCAATGTGCTGTACAATCCATATGAAGTAGAACCTACAGAAACACACAAAAAATACAAAATACAGCCTCTA
Source organism: Myxocyprinus asiaticus (assembly GCF_019703515.2). Lineage (NCBI taxonomy): Eukaryota > Metazoa > Chordata > Actinopteri > Cypriniformes > Catostomidae > Myxocyprinus > Myxocyprinus asiaticus. Next base: position 27,620,767 of record NC_059374.1, on the reverse strand, counting down.
AGGTTGGTTAAAAGCCAGGGTAAACAAATATGTTTTCAGCTTAGTTTTAAAACAAATATTGTTAAAGCAGTTCTAATATAATTTGGTAAGTTGTTCCGCAGTTTAGGGGCCGCTACCGCAAAGGTGCAGACGCCCCTCTTCTTTAGTCTAGATCTAGGAACTGTCAAAAGCTTCTGATCTGACGATCTAAGAGATCTTTGGGGGCTATGAGTATGTAGCATATCAGCAAGGTATGAGGGTGCTAATCCATTTAGAGATTTAAAAACAAAAAGCAGTGATTTATGGTCAATTCTGTATAGAACAGGGAGCCAGTGAAGAGAATGTAAAATTGGAGTAATATGGTCCCGCTTGTGAGCACCCGTCAGCATTTTTGTTGCTGCATTTTGGACCATTTGTAACCTTGATAGGGAAGCATGGCTAATACCTATATAAAGGGAGTTACAGTAATCCAGACGGGCAAAAATAAATGCATGAATGACCTTTTCAAGTTCTTTTAATTACAAGAAGTCTTGAATTTAGTTAAAAGTCTCAATTGAAAAAAAGCTTTTTTACTACAGTATTTATCTGTTTGTCGAACTTCAGGGCACAGTCACATACAAAGCCTAGATTTTTCACAAACGGCTTGAGGAAAGGAACCAACTGGCCCAAATTAACATAGGCCAGGCTAGCAGAATCAGAGGGACCAAACATAATTATCTCAGTTTTTGTGTCATTAAGGCTTAAACATTTTTAAGACATCCACGATTTCAGATCCTCAAGACAGGCCAGCAAAGGTTCTAATGTATTACTGTCATTTATTTTCAAAGGTAAGTAAATTTGTGTATCATCTGCATAACAATGAAAAGATACCCCATGTTTCTTAAGCACATTTCCTAAAGTAAGCATATAAAGCTAAAACAATACTGGAGGCAGAATAGAGCCCTGAGGAACGCCACAGGTGAGAGGGGCTGTGACAGATGAAAATTCACCAGAAGAAACTGAAAAGCTTCTGTTTGAAAGATGAGATTTAAACCAGCTAAGAATGTTACCACGGATGCCTGCACACTGCTCAAGGCGTGAGATAAGAATGCCATGATCCATGGTATCAAAGGCTTCGCTAAGATCTAAAAGCACCAAAATCGCAGATTAAAAACTTTTAAAAGGGCAGATTCAGTGCTGTGTTGAGTTCTAAAACTGGATTGGAATACTTCAAAAATGTTACTGTTATCTAAACAAAAGACTGTAACTGGACAAGTACTGCTTTCTCTAAGATTTTTAGATAAAAGGTAATTTAGAAATAGGTCTAAAATTGGAGAGAACGGTCATATCAAGGTTAGGTTTTTTAAGGAGAGGCAGCACTACTGCATTTTTGAAGTACTCTGGTACTGTCCCGGCAACCAAACATTCAATTATTATAGACAATATGCTATGTCCAACAATGTCTATAATTTGTTTCAGAAATTGTGTCGGGATAACATCATGGGGGGAGGTAGTGGGCTTCAATTTTTCAACAATCTTAGAGTAGGAAAAGAAATAGGTTAAAACTGACAAAGAGCAGCAGAACAAATAGGTGGAAGCGATGGATCGTACACGGGGGTCTGAATACGTGATCTGACATATGCAATCTTATCAGTTATATAATTGAGGAAATGGTCACATGTTGTTGGGGAAATTTCATGAGGCATACTTACAGATGGGTTTATGACAGAACTTATAATCCTAAAAAGGACTCCAGGCCTATGACAGTTATTAGCAATAACAGCAGAAAAGTATTTTGTCCTTGCTGCTTTCACTGCTTTCTGGATTTTTGATAATGAAACTCTTAAAAGTTCAAATGACACCTGAAGTTTGTCTTCCTTCCATTTTCGTTCTGCTCTTCTGCATATCCGCCTTAAAGGTTTAATGGAATCGTTCATCCAAGGATCAGGTTTTGGTTTAACATATTTCACCCTCAAAGGAGCAACAGAGTTCAGGATCTTAGTGCAGGTGGAGTTAAAAGCATTAATATGCTCCTCAGTGGTGCAGTGTGAGAAACAGACTGAGTGTAGGCAAAGGTGAAGTCTCCTTTTGTAGTAGAAGTAATTGTACGAGACCAGCAAATAGGAATGTGGGATTTCACAGTTTGGTGCAGGAGAGGAACAGAAAACAATACAGGCTTGTGATCAGCAGAATTAATGTCACATATCTCAATATCAGAGATAGACAAACCAAGGGAAAGGACAAGATCCAAAGTGTGCCCATGAACGTGTGTAGGACCATTCACAAATTGGTTGAAGCCAAAAGAGTCAGTGAGATTTAAGAAGTCTTTAGCCTGGGAATTTGTTGAGCAACACAAATGAATGTTAAAATCACCTACAAGGAGTATTATATGATAGTTGTGGACAAGCCCCCCTAAAAAATCGGCAATAAAATCCTTGTTGAATTTTGGAGGCCGGTAAATTACCCCACACACCACAGGGTTCACCAAGTCCAGTAAAAATACTTGCTGCTCAAAGCTTGCATAAGTCACAGACTTTAAAATACTACAGTAAAAGTTACTTCTAAAAATGGATGCCAGTCCACCACCCCATCCTGTAGTCTGTGGAGAGTTAAAGAATGCATAATCTGGGGGTACAAGTTCAGAGAAAGCGTTTATATCCCCAACATTCAACCAGGACTGTTATAAATTAAAAATCCAGGCCACGTGAAATGATAAAGTCATTCAGAATAAATGTATTATTAACCATCAATCTCGCATTAATCAGAGCCAACCTGATCGGCAACTGGTTATATTCCAGCGAAGAGTCGTTATCCTGTGCGATACATGTCACAGTGTGTGATTTTGTAGATTGACTCCACCTCGACGAAAGCGAGGCAGCTGGTAGAGAAAGAGATCACTGGAAGAGACCAGTGCAATGGGCCAAATCCACCGAAACGGCACTTCCAATGAGCGCCAAGATACAAAGCGGTCACACTCCCATCCATGAGGCAGAAAGCCTGGCCGGTATAGTGATCCTGACAGTAGAGCAGAACATGACTTCAGTTTGGCCAGTATACCTGCCCGCTTTCCACTTTGTCTGTGGCGTTTCTTACGAGGAAGGTAGAACACATTTCCCCCATACTGGCTTCTCTTCACTGGCTCCTGGTACGTTTTAGGATTGATTTTAAGATTTTAGTGTTTGCCTACAAATCACTAAATGGGCTAGCTCCAACCTGTCTCTCTGGCCTTATACAACCACACATTCCATCAAGATCACTCAGGTCCATTGATCACTTGCTTCTGGTTGTTCCTGGAGCAAGGTTGAAGCATAGGGGTGACCGTGCTTTTGCAGTAGGAGCCCCCCCAAACTATGGAATAATTTGCCATTGCATGTTATGCTGGCCCCATCACACTCTTTTTTTAAATCCAGTCTTAAAGCAAATTTTTATTCTTTGGTGTTTAACTCAGTATGAGAGCTGTGTTCTTAAATTAGTATTAAATTGTGCTTTCTCACTCTTCACAATAGAGGGGCTCAAGTGGAGCTTTTCCCTTTTATATACAGTAGCAGCTTGGAAACAACTGCTTCGGTTCACTTCAGTTCAGCTTTCAACGCCATCATCCCAGCTATTCTCCGGACTAAATTAAACAAACTCTCTGTTCCCACCTCTATCTGTCAGTGGATCACCAGCTTTCTGACAGATAGGCAGCAGTTGGTGAGACTGGGGAAATTCACTT